>NW_026136715.1:951939-1109439 GCF_905237075.1 Dicentrarchus labrax | reverse complement strand
ACTGGCTGAGTAATTATCAGCTGAATAGTGAGTAAGACAGATGGAGATGATTGTCAGGGCCGATACTGAAGAAGTTTATTACCTCTCGTGTGTGTGTGTGTGTGTGTGTGTGTGTGTGTGGCTGCTGTTTCTTTAACTCACCAGTGGGGGGGCAACACTGATGTGCAGCTGTTGAGCTGAACCCAAATAAACATGAAAAATTCATACACTATAACGAACCCACACAAACACTGAAAATATTCACACACACACACACACACACACACACACACACACACACACACACACACACACACACACACACACACACACACACACACACACACTATCCGTAGCTCATTCACAATGTGGACACTCACACACTCACACTCGCTGGTAATCTGACCTGTGTTGGTTTGGGGTGAAGAGATCACTGAGTCCTCTGCAGCTAAAAGGAGAAATTGCTTCATCTGCATGTGACTCTCTCTCTCTCTCTCACTCACACTCGCGCGCACACACACACACACACACACAGTTGATTCATGACTTCCCAGTAACTGTTGATGTGTTAAATGTTGTGTACACACTACAGTTGGACAATATACTAACATTTTTCATCCGGCCACCGTTCGTCCTGTGATTGGCGATGTATTTGCTTGTGGTGGTACTACCACCCCCCGTGTTGTGGACTCTGTGTTGTGGACTCTGTGTTGTGGACTCTGTGTTGTGGACTCTGTGTTGTGGACTCTGTGTTGTGGACTCTGTGTTGTGGACTCTGTGTTGGACTCTGTGTTGGACTCTGTGTTGGACTCTGTGTTAACCTTTGACCCTCAACCCTACATAGAGACACATAGAGATCAGTCCACAGGCAGCAGAGGAACAGAGCTGCACTACAACCCGTTCACTCTCTGCTGATAAAAAGTGAAATAAATGTTTTAAATGCATCAGAATCTTAGTTATAGAACCTTTTGAAATGTTTTAGAAGTTATTTAATTTTGTAATATGACCTCACTTTGGAGGTCGATTGGCGCTTGCAGAAAGTCGTTGCACAACCACCATGGAAATTACTCCGAGGGATTAAAGCTTATGAGCAAGAAGAACAGCGTGTTATAAATGTGTGTTTTGGCGAAGTTTCAGATCACCCGAACATTTTATCTTAAAAAATTAAAGCTAAAATATGTCTGCAAGCTCTGAGAATCCACTGTTACCAGCAATGTGTCCGCAGGAAATAGTTCCTCAGCTTGAACATGCAAACCACTGTTTACACACACACACACACACACACACACACCCCACACCCTGTCTTTGTGGTTTGGATGGTGATGCAACCTGATAACATCCTTCTGTATAAACGTCAGAAATTATGCCCGCTCACTCATCCAACTGCTGTTTGTTAATATGCAGATCACATTCCTTCTGTTGGGAAAACCAGTACAGAAATACAGAAATGTGTGACTTTCAGAATAAAAGCAGTGGGGATGAGACAGTGGTAAATGCCTTTTGTCAGTTATATCCACTGAATGAAAGCTCGGATTAATAAATGTAATAAATAAAACTAACAGGAGAAATAAAAAGAGAGATTGAATCAGGGGCCGCTGTCATCCTTCTATCCAACATCGTTACTGAGCAACTAAAACCTGCAGATTACCAGCAGTAGCTTAACTGCACGATTTGTCTGGAGAAAAGAAAAAAGCGTCTTCAGCGCAGCCGACCTTTCAACTGGAGGTCGTTACATCCTGTGGAGGCGATTGGTTAACTCTTGTCACATGACCTGTGCTGCATTCTGAGGAACAACTCAACATCTGAGCAGCTCCTAATGTGCTGAGAGAAATGACCCCATTTCATCCTGTGTGTGTGTGTGTGTGTGTGTGTGTTATGAATCCGTCTGGAGCCTCGAAGGTCAGTTATGAGCATGTGGAGCTGCAGAGTTCCTGCATGAACACACACGTGACTCTGATAGTCGTCTCTATTTTTGACAGGATGGTTTAATTTCACTGGAGACACTGAAGGTGACACGTGTGTGCGTGTGTGTGTGTGTGTGTGTGTACGCGTGTGTGTACGCGTGTGTGTACGCGTGTGTGTGTACGCGTGTGTGTGTACGCGTGTGTGTCCGTTCACATGTCAACAGACTGTGTTACATGTTACTGTGAAGGCCAACATGATCCTCCTGCTGACGTCTTTCTCATAATGTACGTCACATTTTTGAGCCACAGAAGTCATAAAAATGCAACAAACTAAAACAGATTTGAACCAGAAATCAATTAATGGATTGATCCTGTAATGGTTGTCTGCCAGAAGCTGTCATACATTGACTGTTTACCATCCTCTGTTTAGATCTTGGTGCTTTTTAACTCTAGATTTGAACCGGATGAAGGATTTTAGTCATTGGAAGTTATCATATATATCTTGCAGCGGGGATCCATCCCCCCTTTAATGCATTAGCGTCAATCTAGGCAAAGATCTAACAAAAATAAAATCACCATAAATCGAGTCCAGAGAAAATTTAAGCTTTTGATATTAATATAATCTACTTCAAAATGTAATGCCTAGTACTAGTAGGAGTAGGTTTATTATTTTTCCACCTAATAGTATATGTATTTGCTTTTACACCTGTATTGTACTCATATCTAATGACATTCACAAAAACATCCGACCTAAAGGCTTCACAGCTCAATATTTCATGCAGTACCTTTTTGACGGTCGTGCTTTTATTTTGAAAATGTCACCAAACCAACCATAGATATATATATATATATATATATATATTATATAAAAAAAAAATATACTGAAACAATATCATTTCATCACCAGAAATATACTTTTGTAACATTCAATATCATAAAACACATTATCACCTGTGAAATATTATCCCTTGCTGTTTGTTTTTTTTCATTTCTTTTGTTCAAACGCCCATAAGCAGCACAAAAGTCCGCCATCTTTAGAGCTGATCTGAATGCGGGAAAACTAATTTGGCGCTTCAGATCCCCGCTCCAAGATGGCGGCGGTTTTGACGTATGCTTACAAGCCCAAGGCGACATCTAGTCAGTGTATATATCTATGGGAAGTTATAAGCTGACCTGTAATGAACCTGAGACACTTCGTTGTATAAACTGTTAAATGTGTCCGTACTGGGCCCACTGGTCAGTTATATGACTGTTTGTTTGTGCTTTCCTATTTTGTCAAGAAAAAATGGAAAATGATTTCTCAGAAACAGTAGGAACCCAGTCTCATGCATACAACCTGCATGAGACGCACACTCAGAGATCCACGTGCAGTGTCACTGATAGAGAACAAGGACTCAAATAAAAGCCCCGCGCCGCGGTTGTTATCCAAAAACAAAAATATTATTTCATTCAGATGTAGAAAAAACATTTGTGACCATTATTCAAATAGTTGATATATAATTGATTAAAGCAGCAGTGGATTATACTTATAACAAATATTTTTGTCATATTTGCTGAAACTTATCATCTGTATATACTGAAATGTATTGAAGGTTTATATTAGGGCTGTCCCAGAATAAGAGTTATAGTAATCAATAGTTAAAGCCAATAGTGGACTAGTCATCATGTTTCTGATATCACTGTATTGATTAGAACCTGTTAACCAGCAGTAATGATTGTGAATCAGAACAAGCAGTAACACAGTGTAACATCACACAGTCTGGTTGTTCAATAACTTCCAACTTCACTGAAACTGATCAGACTGATCGATACGATGGATGATGGATAACATTAACAGTTACTGATAATTAACTAGCTACAAACTGGCTCCTCTTCCTCCTCTTCCTCTCCTGTCGCTGCCTGAACCCACCGAGTCTTCATCCCCTGAGTCAGAGTCCTGGTCGGAGCCGCTGGACATCAGCCGGCCTCCGTCGGTCCGCCCCGCTCCGGTTCTGTGGCTCATTCGGGCCCCGCTCCGGTTCTGTGGCTCATTCGGGCCCCGCTCCCCGGCAGTATCCCCCCCCCGTCCTTGCAGCTTCCAGTCCGGGTACAGACAGCTAATAGGACCGCTAACTAGCTAACAGCAGCTAGTACAGTTAGCATATGTAGCAGTGCAGCGATCAGAGACTTCCTGTGTTACAAGAGAAAAGGTCCCTGTTGCAACAATCCTCTGATAACAAGTCAAATATTTGGGGAAGCCCTAGAAAAGCTTAAGGAAGCTTTAAAATACGTGGTGACGCCTCAGTAAAGTCTGTGTTGGAGACATTATTTATATTTGATACCTTGTTAATTAGTTGAGTAACTTTATATACACAGTGTGTGCTGTAATGTGACGTGTTTCATATTGCACAGCCTTATTCTGATGCATCAGTGCTCTCGCTCACATGCTCATTTGCATATACGTTACCATGGCTACAAGATCCTACTTTATACTTAATACTTTTTTAACAAATCTTACCTACCGCAGCTTTAATCATTTTCACTCTAGATACTGAACAGAGAGACGCAGAGGATAGAGATTGGATGGTCGTTTTAGGTTGACTGAAGCACTTTCTGTTAATCGACCATATTGATTAATTGTTGCATGTTCTGATCAGAGTGCACAGTAACTGACTGTGTGGGAGCAACAGATCAGAAAGCGTTGCGGAGGCATTGATGGAGCTCTGTGGTCAGTGGCTGCTGTGTTGTTCTGGCTCAGTGAGGCTCCTTGTGGCCTCTCTGAACCGAGACCTCGTGCTGCTGGATTCAGTTCAGAGCAGTAAAATCAGGTTTTATGGCCGAGCCTGCCCAGTCAAAGGTCTGGAGCTCAGCACCTGTTTCACTCCGTCACAACTCTATAGCAGCTAAAGTTAGTTTACCTGCTTCAGTCCGATGACTTCTTTTATTTTCTGACTTTGTTTCCTGATATCTGAGCGGTTTCAGCCTCATCCTGACTTCACTATGTGGATAGAGATTTAACATCATTTAATATTGGTGATTTAATAAAAAACAGGATTTTAATTTTTTCAGACCTTCAGGAAAAGTTTTTACTATAAAGCCAGAAATCTCTTTCATCTTCGGTCACACCTCAGTATGTTTCTGTTTCAGTATCTTAACTGAGCACAGAGTGATAACTGACTTTCAGATGAATTATTCCCAAAAATGTCTCCATGTTTAAACTCTCCACATCTACCTTTGCTTCATAGTGACACTGACATAGACAGGTGTGAATACCAAGCGCTCCTCCTCTCTCTCTCTCTCACACACACACTCACACACACACACACACACACACACACACACACACACACACACACACACACGTTTGGTATGAACACCTGTTGGTCTCTGAGTGGGCGGAGCCAACCCAGCCAGAAACCAACTTCAGCAGCAGCCTCACAGGAGTTTAAATGAGGGCTGCAGGATACAGTAAAAACATCATATTGTTTTTGTTTTAGTAGATATTTTGATGTGATTAATGTGGGAATGATGATTTGCATAGAGAACAAGATTTGTCACATTTTACCTTCATCACAACACCATCATTGACCAAAACCCAGCAGATAAACGTAAAACACCAGAACCGTCTCTTAGTGTTTCCAACAATCACCAACTCTGGTTTGGTGGAAATAAATCCTTAATTCACCGACGTAGATGATAAAAACAGCAGTTTCAGTCGGAGCAGACCGGCTATGGAAACAAACCACAGAGAGGCTGCGATACAACACAGGCAGAGGGAGAGAGACACCATGTGACTCTGTGTCTTTATATAGAGAATATAATGTTAGCTGATATATTAATGTTTCTATACAGCCTGTAAAGTTTTAGTGAAATATTCCATTTTTTTTTTTATGGCTGAACTGATATTTATGTTCTGCATCATTTCACACACATTGTTCTCCTGAATCCAGGAAGATTTCTTTCAGATCTATACTGAAACTTTAAATGAGTTTCTGTGGATTTAGTTTGGACAAACATGAGTTAACAAAGTGAAATATTAACACGCTGTTGTTGGTTTTCAACAGAAACTCCGTGACGCCGGTGTCGAGGTGCCAGAGGCCGGGAAGAAGGGAGCCGGACCGCAGGAGGAGAACAAGAATCTGAAAGAGGAGGTGAAGACTCTGAAGGAGGAGCTGGACACCACCAAGAAAGGTAGAGGAGGAGGAGGAGGAGGAGGAGGGGGGAGGAGGTTCAGCTCCTCTACGAGCCAGAGCCTCTGTTCCTAAATCCTGGTTCAGAACTAAAGGTGGTCTGTGTATGTAAAAGTAAAATACTCTGATAACAGTAAGTAGTCACAGTATGTTTTAGTCTCATAACAATGAATATTATAACTGTGTGTGTGTGTGTGTGTGTGTGTGCGGCCAAGCAGGAATGTAACACACTGTACAGCCGTTATATTCCCGCTCTGTGTCCTGCAGCTCTGCAGAAGTCCGACAGTGACGTTCGTGCGATGAAGAAACAGGCGGAGAATCTGACGGTGGAGTACGACAGACTGCTGGAGGAGCACAGCAAACTGCTGGTAACAGACAGACAGATACAGACAGACAGTCCCTCTGTAATACCTGTAATAAAGCAGCTGTATATGAACTGAAGCAGCCTTATAGAATGATGGCTCTGCATTAATCTGAGATCTACTCTCAGAAAAGGAGTTTGTGAGGTTTTTGGATGAAAATGAACATTTGTAGAGTCGGAATTGTTGATGGATATTAAATCATCCTTCCTTGCCTTGCTCACCCTCTAGTGTGAATAAACTGCAGGTTACATGGATGTTAAATTATCGTTAATCTTACAACCATGAGAAGCAGGTAATTGTCATATCGTGCGTCCCTAAAACTCGAGATGTCCTCCGCTGTGACTGACCACACAGAATGTGGGTTCCGCCGCTGCCCGTCTGTCGGGTCGAGCTGTGTAGTCTGAAATGTGATCAGCAGATTATATTTGTTTGGTTTGGGCCGCTTTAAAAATTTCTTTTTTAAATTCCAAAAGGATAAGGGGGGGAGAAAAGTTTATTGTAGTGAACTAAAACTAAACGAGGTGTGAAATGGAAAGAAAATGAGTCTTAAACACTAAGTGAAACAATAACGTGTACTTATACAGGAAGCGTCTTTAGTTTTTGTCCGTGTGGTCAAATTTGTCAACACGACATCAAGAGGTGATGGTTCATCTGTTCATTGAGACTGAGTCAATATGTTTGTACTGTAACATCTGCTCTACAACTAACTGAATATAACAAACTAAATTAACTTTCTCAGCTCCTGGCTAATCCACAAATGGGTAAAGAGGTGGAGCTGAATGAAGCCTGGTTACTGAAACCACCTGTCACTCAAAGCGGCGACGCCCCTAATTATTCATAACTTTAATCCTTAATATCATTTGAATTCTCCTAGAGACCAGAAGGCTGTAAACATGTTTATTTCTGCTGTAAAGACCTTTAAATATGAGGCCTTATGGAGACTCACTGCTGGAGCCTCTAGTGGCCGTTAGAGGAACTGCAGAGGTTATCAATAATATATGTGTGTGTTTCCCGCCCTGTTCTCTGTCTGCAGGCCACCAGCGACAAGAAATCCGACTAAGAATGACGAAGACTGTTTCCAGCTCATCTCCATCTTCTTCATCTTTTTCATCTTTCCCGTCCCGCTCGGCGACGGCGATGTCACTTCCTCTCTTTCAGATTAGCCGACCTCACCGGGCTGCGATTGGTTTATTTCATGTGGTTTAAAAATGTCCGACCGTTGGAGCTTCATCGGGAGGAAACTGTCAACTGAGGAGGTTTCTGTTCTCTGATCTGATCATTCCCCGTTTACTGAACCTGGACCTCGGTCCTGGTTCCTGCAGCAACAGATTCATTCCAAAATCAGAGGTCCAATGTCCTTTAAGACTCCCGCACATTATTGCACATTGTGGATTCGG
The DNA here is from genome assembly GCF_905237075.1 of Dicentrarchus labrax. Taxonomy (NCBI): domain Eukaryota; kingdom Metazoa; phylum Chordata; class Actinopteri; family Moronidae; genus Dicentrarchus; species Dicentrarchus labrax. The sequence goes on along the minus strand of NW_026136715.1, from coordinate 1,101,628 downwards.
ATCGGTTAAAAACGTCTCGGCTTTGTTTGAGGAATCATCTTGTTAAATTTGAGGTTATAAATGTGTCTAAAACTGACTGTATTTTGAAATGAAACCGATGATGGATGAATGTGAACCGACCGAATGTGATTGATCGGCGTTGCACAGGTCACTCTGTACGAGCAAAACAAAAGCTGTTCATGTTGTTTACACTCAAATATTCGCACTCATACAGGAAGATAAAGACCTTTGTGTCTTTAATAAACTGAAGCATGTCCACATTTGTGTCAAATATCTTCTTTTCTCCTTGTTTTGGTTGCGATTTCTGCTCCGGTTCCTCGGTTAAAAGCTTTCTTTTAAAGGGTTAATGTGTGTTGTTGTTTTGTGACTTTGAGACTGAGATTTCCTCTCTGATGAAAACGTCTGCGGTGTCCAACCTGCTTCAAACTGTCGTCATATTAAGTTGTTTTAGATCAGTTGCAGAACGAGGATGGGTCGCACCGGCTGGTCTTTACTAATCCTGGTCCTAACGGAGTCAGTCTTTCTTAAGATCAGTCTGTAGAATGAACTTTGTCGGTTGCAACAACCAAACTTAAACCTTGTCTTAACTACACCGGTATTAGCGACTACGGCTATTGCTTAGCAGCGTGTGTTGCTTTGTTGATAATTTGCACCAAATCATTTGTAATTTGCAGCAACGTTATCATGGAGGATCAAAGAAAAGACAATTTCTCACACATTGAGATAATAAAATGAATAAGAATAAGTTGAATACGTTTTTTTTTTTTTAAATAAATCACACCAAATTACGACCGACTTAAGACCAGATGTAAACCCTGTTGGTGCAACCGACCCTGGATGTTTTTTCGAGGTTTGAGCGTCTGTTGTTTCCTAGAGAGTAAAAATCTCCGTCTGAAAGCGTTCACTGTGTTGTTGTCGGGTGGAAGCCATGAGTGTGAACCTGCAGCTGTGGATTAAAATGTGATTGAATGCCTTTATCTGTTGTTGTTTTTCTTGAAGTGGAGATTCTGAGTCATTTGTACCAAACTCAAGTCAGATTTTAGTAAAAAGTAGATGAGAATGAATGTAAACATGTTTTAAAAAGGGAACAGATGAAATAGTTTGTGAGGCAAACAGTAATAAAACATTAACGTTCACATGATGACTTATTATTTACTCATCATGCTGTTGTCTCGGAGGCCTTCCAGAGGCACCGAAACTTCACTCTGGGAAATTTGATCGCCTAACTTTTGGATTTCCTCCTGATTAAAGTCGACGCCAGCCCCTACGGCTCTAGCTTCCCTCTGTGACAATCAGCTTGTAGTTCTTTGATTAATTAAATTCAATGTTTTCTTTGGAAGCTGCAGCACTAAAACACTCAGACTGTCCTTCAGGCTGATCAGTTGCCACAGGTCCAGAAAGGAGTGGAAAGTTCCTTGGATAAAAACGTTCTTCCTTTCCGTCACTCTCTGCGTAGGTGTCTGGGGTATTTCTGAGTGATAATGAAGTAATAATTATGGTCGGAAAGCCCATTTTTCTTCTGAGTAAACATCCAAATGTTTCACTTTATGTGGAGTTTTTCTGCAAATATGACAAAAAGTTCTCACTTTAAATAAAAAGTCATAATCCAAGGTTTTCTTTTAATTAAGGAAAACCCTTAAAGTCTGTGTGTGCTACTGTACTGGTTAGACTGGTATATGTGAATTATTGGAATTGAAATAATTTGTCAATTTGTGGCTTAAATTGTATTATTACAAAAGAGAGGCTGACAGTCTGTATTCCTAACTGACTACTGTTCCATGAATCTGTCAATTTGTTGATTAGAAGAGTTTTTTTGGTCCAGTAGATGGTGGAAAGCGATCACGGAAACAAAGATATTCAGTTTACTGTCAGAGAGGACGAAAGAAACCAGCAATATTCACATTATAGAAGCTAAATCAGAGAATTTCTTAAACTCAATGGAGAAAAGCATCCACACTAAAATCTGTGCAAACATTTTATTTATTTTCTAAGCTTTTCCTTCTTTGCCTTGATGAATGTCTTTGAAAGCTTTCAATGTGTGTTATTCCACAGCCATTTGTAACCTTTGTAGCGCCCCCTAGTGGTCGAACTGAATGAAACTATATCTTGTGAGTTTTGTGATGATCGGCCCAATGGTTGCTAACTTACGTTTGTTTATTTGCTGAGCTAAGCCCCCTCTGAGGCTCACCGGTCAATATCTTCAATGCTGAATCAGATATTGTATAGCCGTATGCAACTATTGATCGGTTCCGTCCAAGCAGGCGGACCGACTGTTAAGGAGGAGATGGCAAAAATGGGTTTTAGGAAAAATTCTAAATGACGGAAAAAGTCTAAAAATGGAAAATGATTCTTTAAAAAGGGAAAAAATTGTATTTAAATGTTTACATCCTGACGGCTGGACGAACAGCAACAACAAGGAGTTTGGTCTAGACCTGCCCTATTTGAAAGTAAGTAGTAAATAACTTCTGTTGTGAATTGGCGCTATACAAATAAAATTGAAATTGAAATTGAAAATTGAACAACCAACTGGACCTGGAGATAAGATTGTTTAGGCTGTTAGTGACGAAAGTTCAATCAAATATTTAATTGGTTTTAAATGTATCAGTTCTGTGTGTATTTCTTAAAACTGCTGAACTGAACTTTTGTACACTACATTTATCTGACAACTTCAGTTACTTTAAAACAAAAAACCACAGCTGAAACAATACGGCGAAGATTAAATATCAGCTGGTGTATCAGTAGTTTTTACTGCAGTAAAGGATCTCAACACTTCTTCCACACTGCACATTACACACATCCGTCCGTCTGTCTGTCTTGTGTCTAAACATAGCGTCCCACCTTCGACTCCTCTCGGTCTTAATAAGGCAGCTGTCGGTCTAAACGGTCGTTTGGCATTAGAAACCGGTTTGAGCCGCACTGCCGAGCCTCTGGATCAGCTTTCACAGCCGACCCAAGTGCCTTGTGTCTAAAACCGCTGACAGGAGAACGTCTCGGGCCAGGAACTTTTTTTAAGCCTCCAGTATTTCTGTCTTTTGCTTCCTGGAAGTTCAGACCGGTTGCAGAGAGCTGCTGGACTAGCTGGACTAAAAAAAAGTCTAAGAAAAGCAGGAGTTTGGGTCCAAAGTTCCCCAACTGTAACTCTAGAACCAGGGAACATCAGATCCTGGGAACATAAGAGTGGCGTCCTGGGATCGACATACTCACATTAAGGCAAAAATACAATTTAAAATCTTCTAAAAAGTTTCATCACATTTGCTCCCTGGATCTTCCAGATACTGCCCCCTCGGTGCAACCGCTGTTTGCTGCAGATGTTTTAAGACAGGAGCCTCAAACTGCCAGCCCTCCAGCCCCCTCCCTCCGTCCCACGACATAATGTCAAAAATATAATATAATTTGGCCCACAAGATGATTATTTTTTTTTATAGTAGTTTTATTTAAATTTTTGCACAAAATAAGTCAAACAAGTTCCAAGGTGCCTGCAGGTGTTTGAAAATGGTTGATATGAAGAGAGCAAGTTTCATTCGTTGTATCTTTGAGAACAACATATATAAAATGATGATATAAAAATGTATAGAAACTGCTGCTGTATGATCTTAGTAAGCACTTTCTTCTTGTACTTGCAGTGGCCCCCAAGCCAATTTGAGTTTGAGACTCCTGTTTTAAGAGATTTAGCTCTGAACATTCACACTGTACGTGAGGCCGGATCCTGTCTGAGCTCCCGTTCAGTCTTTTAGCTCATAATGCAAACTGACTCTCTCGCTTTCAGTTCACCTGAAATTTTCCTTTGTTTAGCTGAGCTCCAGTTAAGTTTACTCAAAATAAAGATAAAGTGAGCTCACTTTATCTTTGTTTGACCCAACGAAACCAGGGTTTTCATTTTCTACAGGACCTTAAGTTTTCTCCTCAAGCTTAATTTCATTTTAGCTGAGGTTGTTGCATTCACTGCACTGAAAGAAATTTCGTCGTCGTAAACCTGCAGTTTCCATGGAGACTGTCTGTTTGCTTATGATACCTGGTGTGAAGACAACTTGTCTGATTCACAAGATGTAGAACAAATGAAAATAACTTACTTATAACTCAATAACTAACTTTTAGCTTATGTTTTTTTTATTTTTTATTTAATTATTTATTATATTTATTTGTGAGTCCTGATTTTTGTCCTTTATCGTTAATATTCAATATGTTTGAGTTGTTTGTTGTTTTTATGTCTTTTACTGCAAACCAAATCTGCCACCAGTACAAACCAAGTAACCTAACCTAATGGCTCTAAAAATTATAATTTATTGCTTTAACAGGAATTATTCCTGACTAAATGTACTCTTTATTTAATTAAATAGATTAAGATGGAGTCCGAGGTAGCTTTAGTTTTTGTCCTTACTTTGGTGGCTGAGGTCTTTTGTGCAACTCTTTAACTAACTTTGAGAATTTCCTTAAGTGTAAGACCAAATAAGTAGAAAACCTTTAATACTTAAGTAAACATCTTTAGGAAACCTTAAGGAAAAGACTTAAGGTGTTTTGTGCAACTGGCCCCAGACCTTTTTCATAAAACGTACTACAGAGTTCAAACATCAGGGAAAAGATTGCATATTTCTATATAGTTATTATTAATTCCACCAGGTCCGATTTCCATTGAAATCAATGAATGAAGGTTTTTTATTGCCTGTTTGCACCGTGGGTCCGTTTTCTTCTTATTCTTTGAATTATCGATTGCTGTTGGGAATTTCAAGAAATATAACAAAAAAAATTTTGAAATTCACAACCAATCCAAACTTTAAGAGGAGGAGGAAAAGCAGTTGATTGAAATGTTTTTTTTTTTCAGGCTACATACCGACTGCATGGACTCTGCAGTGTTAAAAATCTTAACTAGTTTTAGTAAAGATACAAATACAACTTTACCTAAAACTCCTAAAAACTTTAATTTGAATGATTAATGGAAAATTCAGAAAACAACCCAGTAACCACGGAGACAGATCAGCTGTTTGTCATGACGTTAGTTTTATTGCCGTTGGTTTAGTTGGTGGTGGATGAGCACAGTGATTACAGTGACTTACAGCATGGAGACCCTCGCAGGGGTCAAAGGTCAATGAAACACAGGTGACATCATCAGGACACAAAGTTAACTCTTTCATCATGGAGTTTTTGGCTGGTGAATCGTTAACGTCGAGCCCCGAGTGTCGTTACTACCGTTAAAACAGCTATTAAGCTACTTATCACCTAATCGATTGTCTAATCTACAGTTATGGATGGAAGACTGTGGTTTACAGGAAGTCACACAGAGACACACAGTTACAATAAAATGGCCGACACTGGGATGAATGAAGTCGCCATGTATCTCAGTTTGGGCTGGAAACAGACGGGACTGAACTTTAAAACCGACCCGAAAAAATCTTAGTTTCAGCACCAAAGTCAGAGAGGACATGAAGTCAATTATTTTTGTTTCTGGAAACTCATACAGCCTGGACAGGAAATAGATGAAATGATAAAAATAAAAACTCTCTACAGAATCTCTTTATGAGGTATTAGTTGTTGAAAATTTGGATTAGATTCATCTAGTTTTATATTTTCAGTTTTGTGAGATGGTTTTTACTTCCAGATTTAAGCGTCTTTTTTCTAATTTCTAAGAGGATTTTTGGACGTTTATTTGCAATGATCATCAACAGTAATAATATCCCTGTGAAGTGAAAGTAGCACTGAAGATAACAATATGTGAATCATGTTAATGTATTTAAATTTGAGTTTTAACTCAGAGAAGAAATGCCATTTCTGACTGTGGACTACACGTTTGCAGATGATACTGTACTTTATATTAGATATTATATTGTACTGAAAACATTTTTAGGTACATTTGCAACTAAATGTTTCAGCTGTATCTTGTTTTTTTTGGCTCTCTCATAGAAGGATGACTCTGATTGGACGATTGTTTTTCCAACTGAGTAACCACCCGTCAATGAGCACAACACCAGATGATTCACTCTACGAATCACGGAGAAAATAGTCAGAGGTCAACTGTCTGAGTTTATGAGATGCTTGTGAGAGTTTTTGTTTTATCATGACCTAATTTTTCATCCACTTATTTCAACACAAACCTCGGCTCTGTATGTTTTAGCATGCACGGTTTCCAGCCCAAACATGATGGGTTACCCACTGGAGGAGAGCGCCCCCTGCTGGTTCCACTGCTGCCACACCTGACCTCTGGTCAGCTTCCCAAAAAAACCTGAAGGTAAGAAAGTTTTTTTTATATGATGTAAGACTTTGATTGTTTTTCAGGAGCACCAGTGACCAATAAAGCCAGCCTGTTGTGTCAAGAAAAGGAAATAATTTTTCTCATGATCACAAGAAACCAAAAAACAAACGATCCCTTTAAGCTTCTGTACTTTTTGGAGGTTAAAAAATACTTTGGCAATGGGTTTGGCTATAAAAATCATTGAAATTATCTTTTTTTTAAAAAGAATCTACAGTAAAATGAAATAAACTTCAAAACGGCCAAACTTAAAAAACGCAGTTGTGAGTGAAAACCACTCTGTGCTGGTCTGAGAACAGCAGGAGGTTTTGGAGAATCAGACTTCAGATGGTTTTTGGGAAAGAGGCGCTCTCTGCTGAAGGAAACCGTCCGATGGTGAAGTTTGTTGGACAGAATTGAAGATCAGATTCTTACAGTTTTACCCGCAGACTGAACAATGTGATTGTTCATTAAATGTAATTTACAGTTCACAATTCTGAATCAAAGATTCTGTCACAACAAGAGGTTTTTTTTTGGCTGAAGAGCACAAAGACAGAATGACATGAAACAACATCAGATTTTTGTAATGTACATTTTCATTTTTTCAAGTTGTTTTTTCATATTTTCTTTTGCCTTCAGTGGCTGTAGATTTCTTTTTTCACCCTCTGACCCTCCCAGGCTCCCGTCCACAGATGAGATTAAAAAAACAATGATACGACTTTGCTTTAAAAAATAAACAATTCTACGTTTCTAATGTCATTTTGTTTGTTATAAAAAACTGCCTCAGGTTAGTTTTATTAGTGAAAATGAGTTATTAGTGGCACTTGAGTCACATGTGACCTCTACAACAACATTTGATCTCTAATCTCACTAGTTTCGATAAACAGTAGTAATAATCTCTGCATGCCAACACTTTAAATCAGAGTCTCCAGACCAGCCAATTAGCATCAGCTCCACTGCGGGGGGACCAATTAATGGCTTTAGGTTGATTTTCAAAATTTCAAAGACAGAAAAGAGTTAAATTTTTATAATAAAGGATGTTAGGTGCAATCGATCATATTTTACTGTAAAAGTGTAACTTTACTCATTCAGTTTGGGTTTAATTACCTTTAACAACTGCGGCTGACATGAGGCGTCAGATTTATCAGATTTTTTAGAAAGGTTTTCAGGATCACAATTTATATGTCGACAACGTCAGAAACCATGAAAACATCGTCCTGTGATGTTGAAATATTTTGGAGCTTTTGGCTGGTCTGGTGCTTCCTGGTGAGTGTTGATGGTTTTGGCTGGAAACCTGGATTCATGTTGAAACCAGAGAGTTTGGTTTTTTGGTCGGTTTTCATCCTCACATTTTTTCTTTAATTGACTCGAATTCCGTTTTTATTTTGCCGCTTTTGAAATAAACATTATAAGGAGACAGAATGGCTGACTGAACTGACTTGCTACTCCTTTATAGTGTCTGGAAGCTCCCACTGGCTGCTCTGATATGTAGTTCTTTCCTCCTGCTGTAATGTCTGTCCAGGTGGACCGACTCACCTTATTGAGGTAGCTGTTCTACTGCATACTGTTCAGATGGTAGTGAGCGGTTTATTCTCCACTTAACTTCCCAGACAGAGGGTGCCTGGTTAGCTCAGTCGGTAGAGCTGGTGACCCATGTACGGAGTTGCTGCAGCGGCCCAGGTTCGAGTCTGACCTGTGGCCCTTTGCTGCGTGTCATCCCCTCTCTCTCTGCCACCCTTTCTATCTTCAGCTGTCACTATACAATAAAGGCAATAAAAGGCCAAAAAAATAACTTTAAAAAAAAAAACTTCTCAGACAGAGCAGCCGTCATCACACACTCATTATTTAAAATGGCAGTCGGCAGTTATTAAGTCCTAAAATGTTTTTATCTTCACTTTTAAACATACCCATACATACATACCCATCTGCCTGAATGTAGAATATGTGGAAAATAATTCACTATCATATTTTTGTTTCTGCTTTGAAATAATATTGAGTGTTTGAGCCGTGGGGGGGTCTGAAGGAAAAACTGATATTCAGTAAATCACACAGAGAGAAAAAAAATCTAAAATCTTCTAAAGCTAAAACTCGTCAATATTCAGCACTTTGAAAATTAGAAATCAAAAGAGTAAAGAAAAAAGATTCCCTTTCGTAGTGTGTTCAGAGTCACACGAAGCCTCGACAGCCTTAACATCACTGCATCGCAGCAAACCCGCCAGAATAAAAGCCCCGCCCCTCGCTGCTCGTTCACATTAGCCGGTCAAACACCACTTAAAGGCCTTGCAGCACCAACGCATGTCAGTACATTTTAAATTCATTATCATTATCAATATAGAGCCAAACAAACTTTACTCTCTCAAACAAATCCATTACAGTTTTGGTTTTTATTTGTAGAATTTTGCCAGTTTTTTTATTGTCAGATTTTCAGTTTGTTATATTTGCATTGGTGTTGAAGAACCTTTAAAGCTGCAACACTAAACAGGCTGGGGAGGGAAATATTTCCAGAAACACTTCCCATAATCCCCCCTGCTGGCAGCCGCTGATGAGACATTTGCATAAAAAGCTAAAAGAAGTTTGTTTTGAAAGTCTGAATGAGACGTGAGGTAGCCTGAAGCTCGAGGTGGTAGCTTCATACGCTGCGTTGCTCGTGTTTGACGGCTAAACGTGAACAATCAGCCAGAAATCATCATCACATTTACATACTGCATCAAATATAGATAACACACATATTCAATATATATATCTTTCATACTGTATGTATCAGCAAAATAAAAGCCTCCACAAAATAAATCTCTGATTCATTTTACAATATGTAAAACAAAACACGATTTCTAACACGAGTCTTTTTAAAAGTGCTAGCAACATTATTGTACAACAATGTGCAAATGTATGTAGTTTTAGTATATTTTACATTCTAATCATTATGTTTCCCCGTGATAGGTGGATGGTGAGTGGTTGCTAGGAGACAGAGTTGTAGACACGCCCCCGCAGAACTCTCACTGGTGGGATATTAAACCAGAGCCGTACACAGGATGTCCTGTAGGGCTCTGGGTTTGGCTAGTCAACCGTACGGGCTCTAGAGTTAAGACAACGACGTAAGGCAACGCTTGGCAACAAGCTGAGTCCTCCGGCTCTCATCTCTCCACCGACTCATCTGAATGCCGCTAAAAATACGGATTCACTCTTAAAGTCATTTCAATGCTTTCTTAAAATCAGTCAGGCTGCTAAAAAAACTGGTGTCAGCACACTAACAGCGACTGTAGAGCCTTAAGGTTCGATTTGGCCAGAGAGCAAAAAGAATCATAATATAAATCACTGTTTATATTTAATTTTTTTGTGAAGTAAAAATACTCCTTAAATATGATTGATCTCTAATATGAAATAATTTTTTCATAATCTGACTGACACTTTGCGCAGGAAGTCAATTAAGGGAACTTGGGATCCATCTTATAATACCATTCAATAATGTTTGCTTTTGACCCACCTTTAAGTTTTAGTTTTTGCCCACCAAGGAAAACGTAAAGTTAACCTTAAAAAGATCCAGTAACCCAGTGAAGCTCTGTTGGTGGTTCTGGACTAAGGTGTGAGGCGTGAGGCCCAACCAGTACTGGGTTTTTTAGGCTGATTTCAATATCTAGATTTGAGAGTTTAGATTAAAATAAATCTTTAAAATGATTTATTGCATTTCAGTATCAGGGTTACTGATGCGTTTCTTTGTACTTCACACAAATTGGTCTATAAATGGATCCACCTGTAGGTCCAAGTTTTAGGGCCAGTTATTCAGTTAAAGATGAGTTTCATTAAGATTAATCCTTAATCCGTAATTATTATCATTATTATTATTATTCAACCCAGAAAACCAGTTCTTATTGTTTTACTGTCAGTTGACCCAATCTACATCAGCATTAGCTAGCTAATTAGTTTTACTAACATATCAGATGTATTTAGCTAGCTAATTATTAATAGCTAACTAGCCAGCCAACTTGCTAGCTAACGATTGACGTAGATTAGCTAGCGTTTTGCCAACATTAGCTAACTTAATATGCGACTATATATATGTCTCTTTTATCTTTTAACCATCTTGTGAATGTGTCTTTTCAGGAGGAAGTTGACCGAGGCTAGCTCAACTATTATTGGATGACAGAGCAAAAAGGGGCGGGACTTAGAAAGGGATAGCATGTAATTCAGTTTCTGGATAAAACGTCTGGCACAAAATATTCAGGCCTAAAACTGAGAACGTGAACGTGATTAAAACAATCAGCATTGACCATCGTTTGAGGAGAGTGCGATGTTCGGAGGGAGGACTTCAGCGTTAATGGGAGCGATGAGACGAGGCAGAGAAGAAGTAGAAGAGTGAACGGGTTGATATTGGCAGCCTGGAGCCCTGGTCTGGGATCAGCCCTGCAGGGCGAGTATATCGCTCCGTTTGGCACTTCAAGTCGAACCGCGGACACAGAACAAAGCCCGACCTTTGACCTGATTCTAACACAGACCTGAACCTCCTCACAAGGAGGTCAGATAGAGAACATGGAGGGGTTAAAGGTCAGATGTGTTTTTCAGCTTTTAATTTGATCTTTTCCCTTTTTTGTAGAGTTGTTCAGAGTACATTTTCAAACTCTGAGTTCAGTTTAATTCTGAACTTTGTCGAATCGGACTTTGATTTCGCAGACTGGAACTACCCAGTCAGTTGGATGCAACGAGGTTGTGATTAATATAGAAGTATTTATTCACTATGAATGGACAAAAAAAGAAGAACAACGACTGAATTCCCAAAACAACAGCAGAAAATAGATCGGAGGTCAGTGGGTCGAAGAACCACATGCTGCTCAGGACTCTGGACTGTTCTAGGATCAGTAGTAGGAGCTGGTGATTCACAGTAACGAGGACAGAAACGAGCTGTGCTGATATGTCGAAACATCCGTTTTCTGTTTGATACCGACTACAGGTTTTACAATTTAGATCAATAACCATCCAAGTGTCACATAAAGTGCTCACAAACAAGCTGAAAAGAAAAAAGTAAAAACTTGTTCAACTTGAGACCAGAGCAGAACCGGGAGAGTCTTACGATGCGTTCAGAGGTCAGTTCGGCCTCCTGGCAGCATGGTGCATTCGTTGACCGCTGGTTGTTCCAAAGCAAAAACTTTTTTTACACTTCAGTCCTGTGGCCAAACTCTTAGTTTGGTCACGTGATGATACAGAACAGAACTCAGACACCCTCTCAAGTGTCTTGACAACTAAACTGAAATTACTAATTCCAGGAACTGAACCCTGGGACGCCACCTTGCTTCTTTTCTTACATTTGACCAAAGGACTGAAGAAGTAGAAGACCATCTTTGGCTATTTTTAAACCCTGTTATGACGCAAATTACCTCTGGTAATTTTTTGGGGGGTCAGTCTGTCTGTCTACAACTCTGTCTTAATAAACAGCCATTACACACACACAGCCCATTAAAGTGTCTTAAAGTTTACATTTTTACCCACAGGTTTAAACTCTGAGCTCAAATATCACAAAATTGCAGCTAAAAGAAAAAGCTTGAGCAGCAAGCGACAGTCCCAGTGCTGTATGATGATGAGATAATCACAGGCAGTGCGTGCGTAATGGCAGTCTATCGGGTCTGTGTATGTTTGCTTGTCCAATTCGCCCACCACAAGACAAGATTGCATTGATACCCTTCGTCCAAGTTGGAGGAAGCTTGACGTCCAGCAGCGTCTTTGTTTTTGAACACAGTGAGACTCCATCAGGAAGAACATCTCTCCAGCTTTCTTCAGCCCCTCCAGGGTTTGACTAGTGTGAAAGATTTCTGCATTTCGTCCTTTAAATAGTCAAGGAGAATTCATATTTACATTTTCTTTATGAGAACCAGAGGAATTGAAGCCCTTTGCGGTTAAAGAACTCTGCTGGTTTTAATCACAAATTTGTGTCAGAATCTGGAAAAAAAGGAAGCATTTTGTTGTTGCCATAATTATAAAAACCCTCCTGAAGGGGCTGCCTCACTATCTGACTCCTTCAGTCCTTTACAGGTGTGAAAAATCTTCGTAGCTTTGGTCTGCCTGGTGGCGTTCGGAGGAGCTGAGGAGATCAGTGGATGCACGGTTAATCCGAGGAGACAACCAATGAATGGATCTGAGGAAGCCAGCTGATTGATCATTTCTAGAGTCCGTTCTGAGGTCTGGTACCGGGTGGAGGTAAATATGAAGGTTGGGTGTGTGGTGGTGAGGTGTCGGCCATCTTGTCATAGGTGGGACGGATGGAGATGAAGATGCTGTGATTAGTGGAGTCCCGCCTACATGACGCTCTCAAAGATGATGACCTTGTTGTCGTCAGTGCCAGGGGACAACGAGGTTAGGGACTTGATGTCAGGGGCCATGTACTCCAGGTGATGGACCCCCCACACTGGATTGGTCAGGTGGGCCCAGCGCTGTAACACATAACAGGAAACATTAAAGGACCTACAGATGAGATCCACCTGCCTTCATTAAAGCTGCCCTGTGGCTAAACGTTGAGCTACACGTCACCAAACTACCGGGTGTGAATCTTTCAGGATCTCACGACTCAATTTTGATTCTTAGATCACAATTTGATTCAAAAGCCTCACTTATTGAATGAGTCATGTCGAGTTCCTTCTTCCCCGAGAGATTGTAGAATCCAAAGTGCACCCAAACACTTCACTTCGATGGAGACCAGACTGGCTGATTTTTTTGCTGCTCCAGTTTAGCTAGGCTACTGACTATGAGAGCGAACGTTAGCAGCAACAAACTAGCCAGTAGCTACACTGCTTGCTGCAAAACTATATTTTCCCATTCCTACAAACTACTAGCAATTTTGATCTCACTGGAACAAGTTGCCCTTGATAGCATAAATAATATGAAAAAATCACACATTTAAATGCCTAAAAATATTGTAACATGCATCGCCATTTTTTAGAAAAGCTGCTGTGAAATCAGAGATTTTAGGCCGCAACTATCCCCCAAAAAAAGCCTGTCACATCCTGGATGAACTGGTTAAATACACAAGATTTTGTTCCCACCCATATTCTGCAAAGACGCGTCCAACAATACGTCTGATTGGTTGGTTGGTTGGTTTCGGCTTGAGGAGTGGTTACGTGATTAGAGTTATTCAAGTTATAAAACGAATAAAAACTACGTTTTTCTGTATATTTATGTTTTATTTTACATTTATGTATAAATGTATTTTTAGCATTTAGGCTAACACAATTCATAGCTTATCCTTAACTGTTGCTAAAATACCATATTTAGAAAGTCTTTTAAAGTCACCTTTTGTTTGCATTCATTCATTATTAAAGTTATATATTGTTGTGGCTCAAACACTGTGGCCGGTTGTCTTCCTCAGTCCATTATCATCACTGAGAAATGTTTCACCTTTATCCTAAATAAATCAAGTGTTTTCCTCATTTACTTGTATGTGTACATAAGAAGTTTGTAAAATGTTGTGTAGCTTATTTTTAAGATGTTAGTGTTTAGTTTCACTGTCTATGTCTACTGTTGGTGAGTGCTGACCTCTTTGAAGGTTCCCTTGGCTCTGAAGAGTTTGTACAGAAGGCTGACGGGGATGCAGAGCATGGAGGACAGAGCCAGACACCAGCCAATCACCTCGCCCCACCACGGGTACACGTACACGTTGTTGTAGGTCAGCGGTTTGTAGTTCACCAGGTGGAACAGGAAGATGCCCTGCAGAGGAGTAAAGAGGAGGCCAACGTCATGGAAAATGTCTTCAACGGGACTAAAACACCACAACTGGCACGTGTCCACTCCGAGTTGAGTTAATGAATAATATTGCGTCTACACTTCTTAGTATTAGTATGTTGGAGAGAGTTAAAAAATGACTTGTTGTATTAATGTTGTGATTTTTGGATGTTTCCCCACTAATGCAGCTTTCTTTGAATCACCTGTGTGACTCAGACAATCTTCATTGTACCTTTGAAACTACAAAATGTTCAAAGCATTCATGCTCTGTGTACATTTGATATATTACTACTATGTTGTTAAACTGTAATTACATTTGTTGAAGCAATATGACTTGTTAGGACTTGGAATTTGACTCAGGACTCAAGTGCAAAGACTTAAGACTTATTTGGAACTTGTAAACAATTACTTGGTTCCACCTCCAGCAGAATGTAAATGTATTAAATTAAGTGGTTAATAATGTTGTAATTCTTTCTGAATTTCTCATTAAAGATTGTGTTTGTTGAATGTTTCTTGAGGAAGCTAGCGCTGTACGCTAATTACTGAGACAATGTGATGGACAGTGAAGAGTTCAGAAAGCGGTGGTGTGTCTGAGGGTTTCAGGACTGGTGTTGTCTTACCATGCAGACACATGGAGTTATAAAGGACCAGCACCACTTCATCCAGGGGAATGGCCGGTAGCCAATCATACGAGCTATATCATCCATGAAGCGGTCAGCACCTGAGTCATCAATCAACAACAAACAGATGAAAATGCTGAAGCAACATATTTTAACTTCTACTGACGTGTATGTTCTGAAAAACATTGACATGCAAACTACTAGATTTCCCCCTGGGATTATTAAAGTATTTCTGATTATGATTCTGATTCTGATTTACTATGACTTACTATACTATTTACATTTTTTATGACATACCTTATCTATGACGCAGTTAAGTACAACAACAGTTTGTCCATAACATATGATGGCTTACTGTACTTACTACACTCTACTATGACATTTTTATGACATACTTATCTATGGCTTTTCATGCTTTGACATACTGCCTTATAGCACACTCTCCTATGACACAATATAATGACCCTTTTTCAATTGCATACCTTACTATGAAATTATATACTATGACTCATACCATGACATTTTTTCTATGACATACTGTACTATGACATATTAATTACAACATACTTTCCTATGGCATATGTTCCTGACATGTACAATACTTTGGCATACTGTACTATAACATACTTTGCTAAGATAAATGTATACTATGACACACTCTATTGTGACAAACAGTTTGTACTATGAGACAATATACTGAAACAGACTGAACTGTGACCTTCTCTACTGTAACATCATGTAACAAAAGTATTCACACACCTATTCTGAGATCGGACACTTCACTGATACACTTCACTATGTCACAGCATGCAAATACCTCGCTGTGAAACACTACACTGTGTGTGTGTGTGTGTGTGTGTGTGTGTGTGTGTGTGTGTGTGTGTGGCCTACCGTAGACCCAGGCAACTACTATGCATTCCCAGAATGCTTGCCACAACAGAGTCATTCCACTGGCCGAATAGTAGTCAAACAATTGGAAGACGTACATCCCTCCCTGCAGAGACAGAGACAGCTCAGTGTTTGACTTCCTGCAGCACAAAGTCAGTTTAACACTAAACTGATCAGTTGACCTTTATTGTTTTCTCTTCTCTTAAGTTCAGTCAGAAGTTCCATCTCAGAGAGGACAGTTTTTAAAACAGTATGATTTTTACATTTACAGTGTTGAGCTGACCTGTGTCACCATGGAGAGGTCAATAATGAAGCACAGTAAACAGCATATCGCCACCGCGATCTCCCTTTTGTAGCGATGGTGGTTATTTCCAGGAAACAGATCCAGAATTCCAGTCACAAAACCCTCCACCCCGACAAACTGCAGACACACAGAGAGACAGACAGTTAGTCTATCTGCACAATACAAAGACTGGATATTCAATTTTTCAATTCAATTCAATTTTATTTGTATAGCGCCAATTCATAACAGAAGTTATCTCAGGACACTTTTCAAATAGAGCAGGTCTAGACCGAACTCTTCAACATAATTTACAGAGACCCAACAGTACCACCATGAGCAAGCACTTGGCGACAAGGGCAAGGAAACACTGCCTGTTAAAAGGCAGAAACCTAGGACAGATCCTCCGGCTCTAGGTGGGTGGTCGTCTGTCTCGATTCACTGCAGACAGATCAGATATAACTTTATTCATGCCCTGGGTGGAGCTCCTGTCAATGTAAAGTACCTGTAGTGCACTTTAGATGATTATTGATCATTATATACATGAGATAATGAACATTAATATATCAGCAAACAGCTGTTCTGTATATACAGACAGAGTCACATGGTGTCTCTCTCCCTCTGCCTGTGTTGTATCGCAGCCTCTCTGTGGTTTGTTTCCATAGCCGGTCTGCTCCGACTGAAACTGCTGTTTTTATCATCTACGTCGGTGAATTAAGGATTTATTTCCACCAAACCAGAGTTGGTGATTGTTGGAAACACTAACAGAGACGCTTTTAATGAGTTTTATTTATTTTCTGTTACGATGTTATGATGATCTGAGGTAAAACGAGTGTTTTAACTATGGAGTCTGGTGGAGAGTGTTTCTCTCTCTGTAGTGAATCTCTTATATAACCTTAAACCCAGGCTCCCAGGAAGGAAGCAGTGCACGTAATATTACTGCATTCTATATGTTGGTCACCTGACTGTCCAGTCCCAGCAGCAGCAGCATGAAGAAGAAGAGTGCCGCCCAGAGAGGAGCAACCGGCATCAAACTGACTGCCATCGGATACGCAATGAAGGCCAGACCTGGACCTAAAACACACACACACACACACACACACACACACACACACACACACACACACACACACACACACACACACAATGCTTACTATACAACTACAACACTGCATTTTAGAATCTCTGCTCTAGTCAACAAAAGGTAACTTTTCTCATTTTTTCCCATATTTGCAGTTTTAGAAATTTTAATGACTTAATCATGTTTAAACAAAGATTGAAAGAATTAATAAAGAGGTGATTTTGACGAGGTCAAATGTTTCACAGTAAAACATCAGGAAAAGTCAGAAAAAAATAAACAATTTTAAAACCTATATATTTGTTTTTTCTTTTAAATGTCTTGTGAAAACTCAACAGTAGATTTATTTAACTGCATTAAGAAAATATTAAATATACAATCTGTGATACAAATGTATCTGGTTAAATATGTCCTTTAAAGCCTCACTGTAATATATAATTAATAGGTTTGTTTTCATTAGTGTTTAATCAGCTGAAGATGTTTTTATCTACAGAGGGAGCGGGTCCTCTTCTGGTGGAGTCAGCCATGTTGAACCGCCATGTTTCTACAGTAGCCCAGAACAGACAAACCAAACACTGACCGTAGTTTCTTCTACACACTCAGAAGGCTGAGCTGTATTCAGTTGGTTTCAATCTGCAGCTTTACCACTAGATGGCACTAAATCCTGCAAACTGGTCCTTTAATCTTTAAAGTGGTACCTTTGTCTGATCCAATCAGCTGCTTTTAGTTCAAACAGATTAAAGGTGCATTACAGACATTAACAGCAGAGCTTGGCCCCATGAAAGAAAGATGAGTCACATGTCAGGAGGTGAGAGGGCTTAAATAATCCTTCAGTTAATACCACACACACACACATTGTATACGTGTCTGACAGGATTCAGTAAATTGGATTTGCTTTTGTTCTTTTTGCAGCGAGATTAAAATAAAAAGATTCATGTCCTCAAGCTGCTGGGGCAACGGCGGCCATTTTCACACACACACACACACACACACACACACACACACACACACACACACACACACACACACACACACACACACACACACACACTCACACACACACACACACACATTTTTAATCTGCATTAGGTGCAGTCAGAAGTATGTTGATGCTATTCTTTGAAAAGTCTGTCTGATGTACAAGACGTTCTTCTTTCACCTCATCATAATAATACATCACTATCATAATAATACCTCACTATCATAATAATACCTCACTATCATAATAATACCTCAGTATCATAATAATACCTCAGTATCATAATAATACCTCACTATCATAATAATACCTCAGTGTCGTAGTAATACCTCACTATGATAGTAAATAATAATAAAACCTTCAGTGTGTGTGAATGAGAGGAGAAACAGAGAGCGTACAGTGAGACTTCCTTCTGTGGACAAACTAAATATAACTGAGTGTGTTTGTGATGTCAAGTCATGTGCTTCAGAGCTATTAATACACACACATACAGTCGGTTAGTGACTATACACACACACACACACACACACACACACACACACACACACACACACACACACACAGTCCTTCAGTCTTCATATGAAAACACAAGTAATAGTAGAAATATCACAGTGTACAAATACTCTAATAAGTATTAAAAAAAGTATTAAAAAAAGTATTAATGGCAGAATGTGATTGTAGTGTAAAGCACTTTGAGTGTTCAATTAAACACTATGGAAACATATCCATTGATATTATATCACAGTGAGCTTTAGAGGACCAGAAGAGCTTTGGATATCCAGTGTGAGTGAGTCTCTAACTGACCTGTGAAGGTATTTACTCTCTCCAGTAGCAGAATATGAGGAACAGCTGCTGTTTGTATGTTTTACCTGACTCAGCAACCTGTGAGATGTCAACGCCCTGCTCTGCAGCCATGAAGCCCAGAATAGAAAACACAACGAAACCAGCAAAGAAACTGGTCCCGCTGTTTATTAGAGCCAAGACGAAGGCGTCTCTGCAGGAGAGAGAGCAGGAAAAAGAAAAAAATCACATTTATTTCACATTATTGTGCAGATAATATGATTAATTCCCCCAACTTCTAATGATCTTAAAGCTTCCCCAACCTAGTGGGTATTATCCTCTCACCTCCACTTTATATACTCCATTGTTAATATTAATGTATGACTCATATAGTTTAGTTGCGCACTTAACAGACAGAGATAATGAGTAATCAGCCCACAGTGCCCAGTGAAGTGAATACTGGTCTCAACGGATCCTGTTGGATACCATTTCAAACCTCCACTTCTTTCTGAGCTGGCTTTTGTTTGGGTTGCTATTTTTGTGAGGCCCAGTTTCAGTTTCCAGCCACTGTAGGGAGGATGTTTTACTGCTTCGATGACAGTGTGAAGGTTAGGAAGTGGTCTAAAGGTCAAGGGTTCAGGGGTTCAGGGGTTCAGGGGTGAGAGAATGCATTATGTCACTGGTTCTCAAACTATGGTTCATGTACCACTGATGGTATGCGGAGGAATCTCTGAAACTATTGTTTGTTATTATTATTTGTCTTTGTCAAATTTACGTGAGCTGTAATGAAGGCCACACCCCCTCAGTTGGATGTGCCTAGCCATCTCGGAGCTGATCAATAGTTGCATAAGGCTAATTGATATCTCATTTAGTTTTCAGCATATTGGCCAATGAGCTTCAGAGGGGGCGTGGCTCAGCACATAAACAGCTGTTACTCACAGGATATGTCCATATAAGGACCTGTAAGTGTAAAAAAGACGTGTGTGTCGTACTTGTAGCAGTCGTTGTTGAAGCGGTTGTAGCTGCCCAGAGCGGTCAGAGCTCCCAGCCCGATGGCGTAGGAGAAGAAGATCTGCGTGCCGGCGTCGATCCACACCTGGAAGGAGGTCAGAGGTCAAAGGTCACAGGTGTTTGATGTGCGTCCGTCTACATTTTGTGTGAAACTAACCAATGGGCACTCAGGAAACAGCTGAGGACCTACCCATCACCTTTATTCTTTATTATACATTTATATAATATTTTATTCACATATTCCACCATTTCTGTGAATCTAAGACTTTAATAAACTCATTTTAAGAACCAGAACAATTGGTCTACATGTTTTCAGGAGAGATTTGAAGACTTTTTCAGCATTAGGGTCAAATTGTCTCTTCACACAGAGCTCTGGGACAGATAGTAGCTGAGGGGTTTCTGCACGTTTTGATATAAAACACATCAGATCATGTTCTGCAAGTCCCCTTATCAGAAATCAGAAATACTTCAATAATCCCAGGGGGAAATTATTTTTGTTATAAACTCCAGATATACAAACAACATATATTAAGAACAAAATATAAATATATATATATATATATATATAAGATCAAATGTACAGTAATAGGTCTAAATAATAATAATAGTAATGAGGTTTAAAGGTCAATTTTAGAAAAAGCCATCAGACCCCAAAGAGTTAAAGCAGCAGTGTGTAAGATTTAGTGAAATCTAGTGGTGAAGTTGCAGACTGCAACCAACTGAATCGTCTTCCCAGCGTGTAGGAGAAACTACGCCCTAGATCCAGTGTTTGGTTTGTCCGTTATGGGCTCCTGTAGAAACATGGCTGACAGAAGAGGAGCCGCTCCCTCTGTAGATACAAACAGCTCATTCTAACACTACGAGTCGAACTGCACTCAGTTTCTGACACAAGCTGACTAATGATGAGTTTTGGATCTAAAGGTTGTGTAAAAAGGTTTAATCAGAAATAAACGTGAGCACATCGGTACCTGAGCTTCCCCCAGTTTGGACCAATCAGGTTTGATGTAGTACATGATGCCGTCGTAGGCTCCAGGAAGTGTGACTCCTCTGACCAGCAGGATGATGAGAACCACGTAGGGGAAGGTCGCCGTGAAGTACACAATCTGAAACACACACAGAGGAGCAGCGAGGATACGTCAGTAGACTGCTGAGGAACTTTATACTAAAATATTCTACTTTTTACTATTTGGTACCTTTACAGATTCAGATACATTGATCCCACACTGTGTACATTTTAACCCAGTATGTATTTATAGTGTATATTTGTTGTTGTTGTTGTTGTTGTTGTTGCATATATTGTATACATAGATTTGAACAGATATTCTGTCCAGTGTGGAGGAGGAGGGACCGACAGCTGCTGGAGCCCGAGGAGCTCTGCAGGAGACAGCCCATAAACAGTCCCACCCTAGAGTTTATACACTGTTTAATGATTATAGATTATTGATTGAATCAGCTCCATATAGAACATAGCTCTAGAGTTTATACACTGTTTAATGATTATAGATTATTGATTGAATCAGCTCCATATAGACGATAACTCTAGAGTTTATACACTCTCATATTTTTGACCGTAACCTTACACCCATAACCCCTCACAGTGGTCCTTTAACTGAGAACTCCATATGTGAGAATCAGAAGAAAACAAACATGAACCTGAGACTGCACTCACACATACACACACACACACACACACACACACACACACACACATACACACACAGGAATGTGGACTTTCAGCACCATGGAGAGCATCTGGTCCCAGGTGGAGTCGAGTTTCAGTCAAATCACAGCGGGGACATTTTTCTACAATAATCTCACACACACACACACACAAACACACTCACGCACACACACACACACACACACACAACGCACGCACACACACACACACACACACACACACACACACACACACACACACACACTGAGGTGTTCAAGGTCAGTGTCATAAAACTATAAAAGAACATTTGAATTATTGATATTTTAATGAGTCTAATAAAAAAATTGAAAAGATGTTTCACTCAAATATTTTTTAAATGTTAGAACAAAGTTTTATTTTTCAGTTCTCATATATATACTCTTTAATCTCATTTTATTGTTGTATTGTATTTTATTCTTCATTCTCTTTTATTGGCCTGATTTTATTTCATTGCAGTGCTGAAATGATTTACAGTAAATTCGTTTTTTCCAGTATGAAAAACTTGAATAATGTTCATTATTATAATTATTAGTCGTAGTATTATTTTTATTTAAATGTGACTTTAAGTAATCTTACTTATTAATTAATCATTTACTCAGCTGGCTGTGCTTACATTATGGACAATAATTAATAATTAGGATCCTACATAAAAAAGAGTATAAACTTATGTTTGATTTTTCTTTTTATTATTTTTTTAACTGTATTTTCTTTTTATAGAACCATCTGTCGGGCCAACTTTGGGACATCCCTGGTTTATAGTCTAATAATGACTCTAGAGTGTGAGAATAAAGCGAGCAGCTCCATGAATGGACTCTCTCTCTCTCTCTCACACAGTGTGTCTCAGCCTCTCTCGCCCTCAGCTTTCAGCCTCCTGCTGACGATGAACAATAAAACTGTTTCTGTTGGTACTGAGAGCCGTGTGAACTCTGCTGGATCCTACTGAGACCCCAAACACACACACACACACACACACACACACACACACACACACACACACACACACACACACACACACACACACACACACACACACACACACACACACACACACAGGTTGGACGTTGGGTTTGTGGTACGAAGATGAGACTCAAACTTTCCAGTTCATAAGTGAAGATGTGATGATGGCAGTTGCCTGCAGCCACTGATCAGAATTTAAGTTGAGCAGCTGTTTCTAGTCAGTGTGAGTGAGTGCAGTGAGTGTGTATGTTGAGGGTGAGTGCAGTGAGTGAGCAGTAAGTCTGTAAATTAATGAGGGTTCGTTCACACAAATCACAAAAAGTAAAACTAGATAAACTAGATGTTGCAACCATGTTCGGGCCCTTGCAGTCAGCAGCCGTCAGGGCATTCTGCGGTCAAGTCATGCTTACATCCTGTTTCCAGTGGGTGGTGCTGTGACTGAATATTAGCATGTAGAGGTGTTCAGGGCGGGACTCTTATACGCCCTTAAAGACGCAGAGTGACAAATAGCACAACTTTTAATCATAAAGGTCTTTTGATTGCACTGACCAAACCTGAAGTTGATACAGTCAACTCATTGACTCATTTCATGTGGCAGCCAACAAAAATTTGATTATTTTAGCAGAAAAATAATATTTTTTTATTTTTCAATACAGCTTCAGAGCGGCTGCGCTTGGGCCGTTTGTATACCTCCGCTAACCAGTTGGTTACATACACGATGTCCAGACTCATATAATATATGTGGTGAAGACTTTAAAGAAACTATATTAAAATGTATAACATTCATTTTTTGTCTAAATGGAAGTTATTATTACTATATTGATGATTCATATCTATAAATAACGACCCTAATTAGTTACATTACCTTTGCTGTCTGAAATCCAACAATACAATCACATCCTTGGATTCATTTTTTGGATATCTGTATTTAGTTTTTGTTTTGTTTCTTGCATTAGCTGTATGTATCCTATCAATGGCCTCCTGCTGGCAAAGTCATCACATCTAAAAGAGTTTGGTCAAGACCTGCTCTATTTGAAAAGTGTCCTGAGATAACTTCTGTTATGAATTGGCGCTATACAAATAAAATTGAATTGAATTGAATCTGGTTTGGAAGATGAAACTCTTACATTCAGCAGCTGGAAATATTCTATTACTTTGACTTTAACAAACAAAACTGGATTTTTAATCATCAAAAGTATGAATTTTGGCCGCGATTACCAATTTTGTGGAAGTTTTTGGATTAGCAGAAAAGTAATATAACTAGAAGTGTAACTAATTACTGTTGGCAGGGAGTGATAAGTAAAGTAATGAAATTACTTTAGTAACGAGTAACGAGTAATAATAATTTGTAATAATAAATTTTATTAACAGCTGCAGACACTTTTCTTATTTTCATGAGGATCCAAATACTGAAGAACAATGAGATTAATGCGTTTCTATGAGATCAGTTAGAGAGAGGATGTCTCACTCTGTTGGAGTTGTCAGAGCTACAGATTAAATGTACAGTGGTGTTACAGAGTGGAGCGTCTTCCCGCACAAACAATCTTTGTCAGAGAGTGTTTGAACACATTTACATTATAATTACATTAATTACTGACAGCTGATATGAGCTGCTGCTGACGTTCAACGGCTGAATGTTCTGTTTACTGATAATTAATCAATATTAATCAATCTGCGTATTTGCTGATGAGGCTTTAATGCAGTTTAACTACAGAGTACACATACAGTACAAGTATACGAGTATTTCTCTCACTCAGTCACGTCCCACTGCAGTCAAGCTGCCCTCCTGCAGGACGACCAATCACAATCCGCCACCTCACGGCCCCCACTGTCCCTCCCCACCCAACCCCCCCGTCGTAGTCATGGCAACCCTCAGCCTGCCATGTGACAGCAGTGTGTATGAGTGTCGTCATCACGAGCCAATGACACACACACACACATACACACACACAGTGAATCACAGCTATAGTCTCATTTGAAGATTGTAGTTTTAAAGGAACAGTCCCACATTTATGGAAACCTTCCAAATGACGACACTTTTTCTTCTCCTGGTTTTATTTGAGTAGACACCAGCTGCAGCAGAAAACATTAAAATAAAAAGAGAGAAGAAGAAGAAGCCAGGACAAACTAACGACCTTGCTACTGTTTGACTTATGTTGTCCTTTTTATTGACGTTATCTAGCTGTATGGAAGCTGATCAATCAGCTGTGTGCAGTGACCTCTGACCTTCAGCAGTGTTATATAATTGACTGTAATGAACCCAGCTGTTAGCAGCAGGATGTCTCCTCTTGTATAAAAAACATTTGGGGACAGAGACATGTTCACACACTGTTGTTGTGGGGACTCAAATGCCATCTGGGGACCTGATGGTCACTATAACCTTTAACACTAGGCCAGGAGGTGGTCTGCCCAAATTAAAACAGTAAGTCTAATATCAATATATCTATCAATAAATCTATCAATACATAAATATAGCATTATTATTGAGGTTATTTACAGTTTCCTTTCATTCCAGGTCGTTCTTATCATGCTGATGTTTGTTCAAGTGTTTATTTTTATCATCAGTTTGGTTTTAATTTGTTATTTGAAGATATAAAAAGCGTTTTGTGGACACGTACCTTTAGTGTCACCTGTTTGTGCTCTTGAATTAAATACCTTATGGAGACCTTATTACACACTCACCTCCTATCAGATCCCCACAAGGTGAACATTTAGTTAAACTCACTACAAGTAACTATCATTTTGTGTTGATTCTGGCTCCCACTGTGGACCAAAGTGGTAGTGTTTCAACCTCTTTGTTTGATTGATTTCAATGGGAATCCGACTGCAGTAATAACTATATAGAAATATCCAATCTTCTCTCTGATGTTTATGTAGCTAATATAAAGACATCAGTATTGAACTGAGACTGTAGTATATTTAAGGGTTTTATTAACCCTTTCACAGACTCCCCTTTTGTGCAGGCGAACTGAAGCAATTTTCATTTTTGATTGTTAGAATGAATTTGATGATTTTTTTATGAATTTGGACATGAAATTTCCCAGGATTCATTTCACTTTTGGACTGGGAAGTTGAAGTTAGCGAGATGTCATATTTTTAGGTTGTGATTGACAGTGATGGGAATAACGGCGTTATAAATAACAGCGTTACTAACGGTGTTACTTTTTTCAGAAACGAGTAATCTAATTGATTACTCTTCCCATCTTAATAACGCCGTTACCCTTACTGCCAAAAAATGCGGCGCGTTACTATAATTGAAGCTGTTTTTTTCATCAGACCAATTAGATCTCTGAGCCTAGAGGCAAATACTTTTTTTTACTGTTCTTCCTTGGTTAGTGGGCAGTGCACGAGACAAGCGCATAAATGATGACGATTGGCTGAGGTTGAGTAAAATTTCATGGTAAGCCAATCAGAGGTAGAGTTGGGTGGGTGTTTGAAAGCACACATAGTCGGACACACAACGAAAAACACAATCGAGTCAGTCAACGAGAGACCGGTATGGCGAGTTGTGTTGCATCTTATTACATTTGCACTAAAAAGAGTGTATATATTGTCTGAATACATTTTTGGTACATTGCTTAAAGAACATAATTTAATTAAGATGTATTTGTTGGCTGGCTGCAGCCTCTTGAAGTGAGATTGTCAATGGCCAGAGAAAGAGATTTATTTTTATGGAGATGTATTTTTTATTTCTTATGTATTACCTTTTATTTTATAGTTTATATTCGGATTCCTTAGTTTTGCTATACATTGTACTTTTCAGTTAGATTGAAAGCACCTCATATTGTTACACTGTTCTACTTTTTCGAGGAAGAAAATACTTGAAGTACAGTATATCTGCCAATTGTCTGAAGTTTTTTTTGTTTTATTTGCACTACAAAGAGTGTATATATTTGTTATTTATTTTTGGTACAGTGCTTAACAAGCATAATTGAATTTTGCCCAGTTGTGGCCTGTTGAGGGGCAATAAATATCAAAAGTTCCAAAACATCTATTGTGTTATTTGTATGGATCCACTATATAAACATAATATCTACATACATGGCATTTGATTGGAGGCTAGTCTCACTTTGTCAGCAACATTAAAATAGATTAGATTTGTGTCCATTGTTTCTGTTAATAATGGATTGTATTAAGAGTCCATTTCATTATAATATTCAGATTCATCATAAATAATTGAACATGTATTTTAAGTTCCGTTAAAGAGGGGTGGAGGTGGGGTCACATTTGAGCATTTAAAAATTTACTTGAAAGTAATGCAATAGTTACTTTCTAAAGTAACTAGTTACTTTTATCATTTGTAACTGAGTAACTAATTTAGTTACTTTTTGGAAGAAGTAACTAGTAACTCTAACTAACTTGCCCAACACTGGTGATTGATGATAAAAGTGTAACTGTAATACAAGCATTCAAAACATATCAGCAAAAGATGTATGTTACCTTCCCAGTGGATTTGACTCCCTTCCAGACGCAGAAGTACACCATGACCCAGACGGCCATCAGACACAGAATGAGCTCCCAGTTAAACTCTCCCGTTTCTTCCAGACCAGAAGAGATGTTCAGCACCTTGTTCCTGCACAGAGAGACAAGGACGTTTACACCGACCCAACATCAGGTTCACACAGCAGAAACACAGTTCATCAGGTTGAAGAAAACAGAATCTACAACAGTTTAAAAATTATTTGACATGTTAGCTTAGCATAAAAACCTGAAGCAGGGGAAAACAGCTAGCCTGGCTCTGTCTACCAGCTCCTCTAAATCTCATTGATTAACATGTTGTATGTATTTTATTTAAGGGATATTTATTTAGTTTCTTTCTTTCTTTTTTCAAATGTAACATTTTTAGAATCTGAAACTGGGATTTTTTGACATAAGTACCTCACTTTAAAAAGCGGTTGCCCTCTGCTTCCATAATATCTGACACACACATTAAACATTTCCCCAAATCTTAATGTGCCTTACAGTTGTTTAAGGTTAATAGTTACAGAACACATATACTAGTAAACACTATCAATGAGAACCTATTAACAAAATATATTTTTATATATCAGGCAAAATAAAGTAACTTCTTTGTAAGTTGCTAGGGCTGCCCCCTGCTAGTCGCCTAAACCAAGAAGAGTCTTAGTGACACTTTCCATCAGTCTGATAGTCTCAGAGAAACCAAACCAACGTTAAACTGCATTTAGGAGCTGCTCCTTGTCACCGGGACCAAAGTATCAGAGGATTGTTGCAACACAGACCTTCTCTTGTGTAACACAGGAAGTCTCTGACTGTTGCATATGATAACCGCACTGACTAGTTTTTACAAAGTGGGGGCTGCCAGTGGGTACGAGGGGGGCCTCAGGAAATTGGAGGAAAGATGAAGAAAATCTAAAGCGTCAACAAAACCAACAATAACATCAGTAATATTCTAATTATATTATTATTTATTCATTATTTTCTGAGCGGCAGCGCTTTAGTCACTGTGTGCACGTCCGTGGTTCAAAAATGGGAAGAGAAAGAAAGGTTAGAGCGACAAAAAAAGGAGATAAAAAGAGGATTATAATGCGTTACTGAGTCACTAACTCTTTCATAATCACCTGTCCTGACCTCCTCCCTCCTCTCGTCTGGGACGGAGAGCTGCTGACCTGACTCTAACTTCAAACACTAATGAGCTCTGTCACCTCATGAACATTTTCACCTTGTTAACTGCTCATTGTGTTAATAATCTGCCACAACACCAAGGCCTCACTGCAGCAGGGAGGTCCTGCTCAGAGAAACTGCCTGACTGTAACAGGCTCATACAAAGCAATCAAAGCAAACACACACCAAAATCTACAGTAGAAATATAATTGATTAAACTTATGTAAAAGAGGTAAAATAACCTCTGGAGCACCAGTGGCCATTAGAGGAACTACAGCTTCTGCACTCAGCTGTGAAGGTTTCTTGTCAAACTTCTCTTGTTGTGACAACAAAACTCACTAAGTAACAAACAGGGATTAGTCTGGTTTCTAAAACTGAGACAACCCAGATGATGAGACCATGCCTGGGTCCAGACCATCAAGTTGACTGATCGGTCCAATCAGCAGTCCAATCAGTGTCACGTTACAAAAAAGGTGACAAAAACAAGAAATGTCCAGGTGATTATACACTAATGAAAACATACCTATGAATATTATATTACATTTCTGACAATAGATCCTCCTTAATGTTACATACTGGAGCTTTAAAAGTACCAATTACTTTGAAATCCAAACAGCTTTGAAGGCATTTATTAAAGTGTGTAAAATGATCAATAACTGAACCTCCCAACTGGATTTGTGAAGAGTCGCTCATCTACCAACTTGCCATTTTTGAGGAAATGGTTTGGGAGAAGCAAATAAGAGTGGAGGCAATGTCAGACAGAAGATAGAAATGGTAACAAGTTCAAGAACCACATCGAGACACAAACCAGCATCAGTGTGTCCCTCAACTGTCTGACTTCCTGTCTGTAGATCTCAGCTCCAAAACCACTGGTTTAAAAAAGGTTCAGTAACCTCCTAAAACATCTGGTCAACAAGGTGTCCATAATCAGACTGGCTTTATTCCATTCACTGCTGCCACGTGGACTCTGTTGATGTTTTTGGTTTAGTGAAGAATGCAGCAAGTTGACAGTTAGCTGGGCTGAATACACACAAGCATATTTCAGATAGGATCAAGAGATTTACACCAGGAGGAGGTTTTAAGCTGCTGCGGCAACAAAACATAATCTGCAACAACAACAACAATAATGACTGAACTGTAACACAAAGGCCACATGTTCAGTCTGCTGAACATATTGCCACAATTAGATGCATGAATTTAATTCAATTTAAAACACATTTAAACAATAAAAATGAAAGCTATTTACAAGCTAAAATAAAAAGGTTTTCTCTATTTCTGTGTAAAGTATACAGTGTAAAATATTAAACCTAAAAGTAGCCAGTATGGGCCTGTCTAGTATCAACTGGGAGGTTAATCAAGGTCTGTGTCTCATAATAAAAGAAGACCCTTGGGACAACCAGTAGGCTAGTCCCTGATGTCCTGAGGGTTATAGGTGGTTCCTATAGGTAAGCGTATTATACCTCTTTTCCACCAAGTCAGTTTGAGGACTGGTTCAGAGCAAGCAAGTTTGATCTCAAGGCACCACCAGCCCCTGTTGTAAGTGGTACCTGGTTCTGTAGTGTTGGTGCCTTGCTGAAACCAGTTTCCCTGGCCGAGACTTAGTTCTTTGGCTGTTGAAATGCAAAGAACTGGTTAAAGATTAAGCACCAGCAGTCCTCAAACTGCCTTGGTGGAAAAGGGGTAGAGTTGAAGCTAGCCCAGAACAGCACTAGTTGGCTGAGGTTCTGACTGAGGCTTGATCAGATGTTATTAAGGAGAACCAACGCAGCCAACATAACCAACTAACCAAACGTGACTATCCCAAAATGATCTGAACTCATCAAACCATCGATTCAGTTCAACCCAACATCACCTGTCTGATCTGAGCAAACAGTCCACCACAACCCAAAGAGAAACAACCAACATTCAACTCGACACAGTAACCAAAACCCAATCAGAGAAGAACTCACTCCCAGAACTCGATGATGGGTGATCGTGCATTTGCCAGATCAGCACAGGTCATGTTGCCACTAATGGTGGTGTTGGCGAGGCTGCCGTTGTTGCAGTCCTGGTGGTGGAAGAACTCCATGCAGCTGGGTGTGTTCCATTCGTTGTCACAGGTAGACCAGGGGAGTGTGGCGTTGAAAGACTTGATTAGGTAGTAGAAGCCCCAGGCCAGTACCATGATGTAGTAGGTGTTACAGAAAAACACAATGACCATGGAGGCATAACCCAGACCTGAGGAAGAGGAGTAGGAGGAGATTTTATTTATATATTTTTATATATCAATACCCAGAATCACAAACTTTTTACATGACTAAAAGAATGAGAGAGAACAAGAAGAGAGAGGACAACATTTAAACACAAAAACTAAAGGCAGCTTTGAACTGACTCTCAGTTCATTTAGAATATTAGAACCAGAGGAGCTGAGAGGTTTGACTCATATGACAAATATGATGGATAATTCAAAGCTTCATAGTCAAAAAGAGTCTGCTGCATACTGAAAGCCACTGTAGTGATCTGAGGACAGACGTAAAAGCCGTCCCACAGCGGGACATTACAATAATCCATTTTACAGGTTATAACAAAATGTACGAGTGTGATTGGCAGCCTCTTATTTAAACATAAGTCGGCATGTATGATTCTCGTTTCAGCTTTTGTTTTAAGACACGAATCAAGATGAGAAATACTTCTGTTTGGACATTATTTTGTAAAATATGATGGCTCATCCACCAATACCTATCTTTAATACACTGTATTGGACTGTCGATAGAGCTTAGATCATTTATGGACAGAAAAGTTATAGTTGTGTATTATCTGCATAATAAATGAACACACAATTGTAATGAAGGTTGTGTATAATGTGTCCGAGTTAAAACATACAGAATTTATTGTCTCACATTTCCTATGTAGTGAATTTTTTTATGTAATGTGTAATGTTCATTTTTTACATTATTTACTAATTTTATGAACATTTTCTTTTGAGTAAAGTACGAAAAACTGACAATGACACACGAACCGACTAATAATCAATTATGAATCATCATTATTATATTAAACACAGAACACCAGGAGCGGAGCACAGCGACTTCGAGCTGTTCCACTTCCTGTTTGTAAACAGGGTCAAAATTGTAAATTTATGAGTTTATGAGCTGCAGGAACTTTCTGAATGAACTTGAACTCCTGAACACCTACAGTACCTGTGAGGTAAAAAAAAGACTCATGTTATCAGCACCATGTGCTTTTGTTACAGTAGATTGACAATAAAGTTTGTCCTTGAAAGATCTCCTCCACACTGACCCTGTTAAACCTGAAAACAACGATTGTGTGAAAACAAGTTTTCAGGTCACTTTCATAACAGTGTACGACTTTACTACAACTAAATCTCTAAAACAAAGATTCTTCTGTTAAACCTCTGATCCTCCTGATCTCTGTCACTGTGGTTTAATAAAGCTCAACTGACCTGTTTAGGAAAAGTACAGCAGTATAGCTCCACACAGTAAAACTACATGTAATGCAGTACAATATCTCTGATTCTATGTGACATTATTAGATTGTTAATACTGATGCATCAGTGTTAGAACAGCATTTTATAGTTGGAGCTGCTCCAGGTGGAGCTAGTTTGAACTACTTTATAACAGTTAGCTAGTTCAGTCCACTGGTTCCCATCACAGCCACATTTTAACATTCTTCTGTTCAAAAAACTACTGAAAAATACGAACCAAATTGGTTAAAAAGTTACAGTTTTTAATTAATTTACTATTTGAAAATGATTGAAGACAACCAGACCATAATATCTCAGCTGGCAGCCAGTATGAAAACACTTTCTCATGCAGGAACCACAAATTAATCTAAATTAATGTGTTAAATTTAACAGCACTTGACACCAAACTGGGGTGGCCAGGCATCCCTAAGTTTTCATTCGTACAGTCTCTGACTAACTGATGTGTTTTCCAAAAACAATGTTTTCAGGTGTGACAGGTATGGATGGAGGGCCAAAGAAGAAAGAACATGTCCATATGTTGCCAACTTAGTGTGGACAGGGGCGGGTCTAGAAGGTGGCAGCAGCCAAGTTTGGTGTCAAATTTAACTTTTGTTTAGAATAATTTTTAAAATAACATGATAAAAAACAGAAATTAATTGAATGAACATTGTAAAAAGATGTATTTGTAAATAAAACAATGTATTGATATCTAATGCAAACTTTAGATATTTCTGTTCTATTAATGTGCCACACACATTTGGGGGCTTTTCCAAAGCAGATATTGATATAATTGATTGTGATTAAATCAGCCCCCCTCTACACAACCCATCAGTATTTCTCAAGCTCTGCCCCTGAGTGGGAATGGACTCTAAATGTGATTTAATTTATGCAAAATGAGATGTTTATATTCCTGCTCTCTAGAGGATGACCCTTATACATTTTAATGACTCTAATGATCTTTCCTCCAGCGCCACCCTCAGGACAAACTGCACATGTTCAGCTGCAGGTGAGAGTCTGAGAGCAGATAAATCATCGGGGTGTTGTCACACTGAATGAATGTGAAGGTGGAGCTCTGTCAACACCACCTGAAGGTTAAAGGTTAGGAAGGTCTGTGTAGTAAGCTAATAATATAGTCATAAAGAGTCATGTGGTCACCTGTAAAGATCTAACAACTGATAAAGTATAGTGTAGTAAAGCTAACAAAGGCAGAAAAGAATCAGGCGGCATGAAAGAAAGGTATTAATCAGTGTGTGTGCGTGTGTGTGTGTGTGTGTTGCTGGTAGTTTTCCAGCCGTGTCTGCAGGCACGTACAGCTGGATCACAGATTATCACCTCCAGATAAACCTCCACAGAAAGCTGAATGTGTGTTTGCAGACTGACGTGTCCACTCAAACTGCTTACTGCATGGATTTATACTGCTGTGGTTTTTCAGGTCATCAATGCAACCACCGATTCATTATATCGAGTGTCGTAGTGAGAGCTAACTGCTTTCACTATCTCATCCTCCATTGTAGAAATGTATATGTGTATATATATGAATATTTAAATCCATACAACTGCTCATCAATCTGTGTGCTGAACCTATCTATGACATTGTGGAGAAGGTTATTTAACTCCTCCGAGCTGACGCCATCTTTAGACTGCTGTTCGAGTTGGAGGACAAAAGCAGACAACCATGAAATTAAATTGTAAAGATGCAACTTACAGGTTCCGTGTGCAACTTTAGGAAAACTGTTGTTATTATTGACACCAGTGGTCATTAAGTGAAGCTAACGTTAGCCAACTAGCTACACTCCAGTTACGCTGCAAATAAGCCAGATCAGTCCCGGGAGTCTTAGCTAGCATAACGTAGCACCCTCATCCTACATAGAGACACATAGAGATCAGTCCACAGGCAGCAGAGGAACAAAGCTACACTACAACCTGTTCACTCACAATCTTGAAGCTTTAATGCCTCACAGGGTAGGAGATCTGTCTGCTCGGCTCGATGTCATTGCGATATATTGCAGATAAATGATAGTGGGTGAAGTTAAAGGCTCAGTGTGATCTATGTAAAGCGGCCACAACTCACACAGACACAATTACATTTGTGGCGTACTGCACCTTTAAAGAGTGGAGCGATGTTCCAGACGTTGATGCTGCCAGCCTTCATGAACTGTCCCAGAGCGATCTCCAGGAAGAAGATCGGGATTCCCCCGACGAAGACGATCAGCAGGTAGGGGATCAGGAAGACGCCTGCAGGAGGAGACGGGTTGAAGGATGAGTTCAAGGCTTTAATAAAACACTGCATGAATAAATAAACCAGCAGGAAACGAGACAGCGAGTGGGAGTTTCCTCGTTGTTTGTTTGAGCTCATATTGGAAAGAAAATTCGAAATGAAAGAAAAATGATGAAAGATTTAAATGCTTAACACATCTCCCTTCAGACTGGTGTAAAGAAAACAACGGAAATACACATATAGTGTTTATTATTCTTCACTTTGTGTCTGTAGATTTCACTGAAAGTTAGCATTAGATAACGAATCATCTGCACATTTAAACATAACATTTCAATAAACTTGTAATACAAAAATAATTGTCTTAATGTCAGTGATCAACTGGGGACGTTTCTGATATCTGTTAAATATTGACCCTGTTCTCCTCTAGTGAATCTTACAATACAGACAAAGTGATTTTTTTCTCAAACTCTGAGCCAGAAATCTTCAGCAGCTCTTACAGACACCAAGCTTCCAGTTTTATTCCTCTCTGTATTCTGAAGGGTGTTACTGAGGGCTTTGTTTATATATCATTCACAGCCTGATTTATAGCACATTTTTTTAAAAAATGGAGAAAAATGATATTTTATAACTGTTGAAAGGCAGCAATGTTGGCTTTATTTCTGGAAATGTATGTAAATTAGTGCATTTTTTATTAAATGCCTGATTTGTATATTTAAATATACAATTAGAGAAACTTTGTAATACAATAAATAATTGTCTTAATCTAAATAATCAACTGGGGAAGTTTCATGCTGATTTCTGTCAGTTAAATGTTATTTTTTCAGTTAAAAAGAGTCTGATCTCTTTATTCATAATACTTCAAGAGGAATATTTAGATGCATTAAAGGCGCACTTTGATACATAATAAATAAATAATAGTGGTCAAGTGCTGTCTTACATAATGTGTGCTTGATTAGATAAATTTATATAACTGCAACCAAAATTCGAGTTGAGTCACCAGAAATACTTTTACAGGAAGAAAAACCTGATTTTAGTACAGATATACTCAGAAATGATTTGTAGCCAATAGAAACTGAGAAATAAATGAACAATGAATCTTTAAATCACTCATACGATGCCAAACCTGTTTATACGAGTGTTTTTTGCATTCTGAGGTGATGCGTTAACTGCCTGGAAATAATCAATCTGGAAACTGATGATTGATCAGTTTACGAGTTTTTCCCATTTACTTTACAGAATATTTCTGTATTTTTTAAATACACAGAAATACTAATAAAATTACAAAAAAAAGCCTGCAAATTTAAATGTCTAATGTAAAATAACATGAAAAATCTGTAACTCCAAATAATCGTAGAATTACTGCTGATTTAAAGAAAATTCAACATAAAAAGATTAAAATATGTTTGCAAATCTATAATTTTTTTCAGATATTTGCTGTTTACTTAAAAGATTAAAATGTTAAATTCAAGTTTAATACTGTTAATACATTTATATAAAAAAGTAAAATCAGTGACATTAACAGTAAAGTAAAAAAGTATTAGTTGTGTAATTTTAATGTATTAGTTAGTTAACTGACAGATATGTTGTATAATGATGGAAGTTGAATAAATGTTGTTTATCAGTGTATAAGGTAAACTGTCCAAATACAGTTGTTATCAGTGTAAACAGCAATAATTACTGTAATCTCACAGATAATGACTTTAATTACAGTTCTATAACTTTTAACATTCACATTAAAATAATAACAATCCAATAATAACAGCACTCTGCTGGAAATGTAAGTCTGATTATTGTATTATAGCAGAGTTCACCTGGGTTTATAGATCATTGTTTACACTGTAAATATCTTTAATTAAACATTAAAAAGACAAACAATTACACAAGAGTTTATGTAAAATTAAAGCTAAAACTGTATTTTAATAATAGAAAATATTTTTTTATTACGAGTCAGTTATTTTCTGTTATTTACTGTATTTCTTGGTTGTCCAGCTGCTGGAATATTAATGTTCTTACAATGCAGGATGTGTAGTTAATAACTTAAATCATTAATAAACAACGGTTTGGTCCTTTAACGCTGCCTGTGTTCAGTAAGTCAGAGACTCTGGTTGTAATTTGGGTCTCATGTTTATTTCAGCAGCATCACGACGAGAGCTTTATGTAACTGAACAGGAAGTGAATCTTTATCTCCTCTCGCTGTCTCTGAGAGGACGAACACTCCTCCTCATCTTTCTTCCTCTCTGTTCATATCTAATGTCTGAACGACGTTCTTCCTCTTTGTCTCACAGTTAAATGTTGGGAAGGCAAAAATAAAAGACTCTTGTTCATTAAAGGAGAAACAATCATTTCCCTCGTGATACATTTCTATCTTTATAGTTTATATATAAAAATATATGACTGCTTATAAGTTTTCATTCTTAGTGGTTCTGAAGATGATGTCAGCTGTTATTGGTATTAAATTAACTGTTTTTATGTAGGAAAGATGAATTTACATGAGAGTCACACATTAAACCACAGAAATGTTTATTTTTAAAAGAAACAAATAAATGTTTTGTCTTCACACATTAAGCAGCATAAATTAGTTAAAAGTTAGTACTAGTTAATTCTGAATTTAAAGCTGAACAAATGACACAGCTGCTTTGTAATGATCCATAACTCGTGTTCTTATGACACAGTAACTTCTGACACTGTCTCTAATGAATGAATGAATACTCGTCATCTTCTCCTTCACTCTGAACTGGGGCGAGAGACATGAATGAACAATTAGTAATGCTCTCTCTCTCTTTCTGTCGTTGGTATTTTAATTGGTGTGATGGAGGGTCCAAACACACACACACACACACACACACAACAGGGGGTAACTGGGTCACAGTGCCAACGGGAACTGGTATGAATGGAATCAAACTGGAGTGATACTGGGAGAGAGAGGGGGGGGAGGGGGTGATGTGAGCCAGGAGTTACATAACAGTGGCTGCCATTACACAGTGAGAGAGACGAACTCCAACAGTATACCACAGTTTAATCTACAATCTGTAATATTCCCTCATTAAACCGTGTATAAAGTGTATACAGTGGGTCCTATATGGAGCTGAGTCAGTCAATAATCAATAATCAGAAGCTGTCATACACTGACTGTTTACCATCCACTGTTTAGATCTTGGTGCTTTTTAACTCTAGATTTGAACCGGATGAAGGATTTTAGTCATCGGACGTCTGGATCTTAAGTTATCAGAGAAACAAGCTGAGCTAACGTTAGCAGCAGCTCGGCTCGCAGCCCCTCCGGGACGTCCTTTGTCTGTCCAACAGCGTGGGAGAAGCAGTGATTGTTAAGGTGGAACTGCTTTATTCAGTGTGTTTAAGGTGGAACTGCTTTATTCAGTGTGTTTAGTGGTTTTAATCAGCGGGTCTGTTTGTGTTGGAGAGGAGGAGACCTCTGTGGATCATTGGGCTCCCGGTAGAAACCTCCTGAACCATGAACACTGAAGGAATCCTAACCGGGAGAAGCTGACTGCAATGACACCAATGGTGGTGAAGACAACAACTCCCATGATCCCACGCTGCTTCACCACCTCATCAAACCTCCTGTTGCTGTTATTGATGGGATGTCAGAGGCCCCCCAGTGGCAGAAAGTACAGATTGTACATTTAAATCCTCGTATTCTCATTCAGGGAGTTCTTGCTGTCGTCACAACAACAAAACTGGACATGATGCTACATACAAGCTACGAGCTAAGCTAAGGCAGCATTACAAATAATACATATATTACACCTCTAATTAAAGTGCAGGTCACCATAGCAACAGGACTGATGCTCCAGGTTTCATCAGCAGTAATTTAAACTAAATGACGATGTAGATGGAGGCTCCTCTTAAATATAATCAGCCAATCAGAATCCAGTATTCTCTGTGTCACACACACACACACACACACACACACACACACACACACACACACACACACACACACACACACACACACACACACACACACAGACACACACACACACACACACACACACACACACACACACACACACACACACACAGTAACACACACACACACACACACACAGACACACACACACACACACACACACACACACACACACACACACACACACACACACACACACACACAGACCGCCGGCTGAATGACTCAATAAAGCTACGCAGGTTAGCATTAGCCTGCTGCTGCTCTGATGTGTTAGCCTAGCATGAAAACACATGAGAGCTGCTGGTGAGTCACACTGCAAAGCGGGGGGGGTAATGTCAGCAGCTCAATAACAATCCCCTACACACACACACACACACACACACACACACACACACACACACACACACACACACACACACACACACACACACACACACACACACACACACACACTCAGAGCTAAGTGGTGTAATGCTGTTAGCTCGGCAGTAACTGAGTGTTGATGAGATTACAGAGTAGTATGGCTTCAGTGTGTGTGTGTGTGTGTGTGTGTGTGTGTGTGTGTGTTTACTGTGTGTGTGTGTGTGTGTGTGTGTGTGTGTGTGTGTGTTTGTGTGTTGTGTCCTGTGTGTGTGTGTGTCGTGGGGGTGTGTGTGTGTGTGTTGTTTGTGTGTGTGTGTTTGTGTGTGTGTGTGTGTGTGTGTGTGTGTGTGTGTTACTGTGTGTGTGTGTGTGTGTGTGTGTCTGTGTGTGTGTGTGTGTGTCTGTGTGTGTGTGAGTGTGTGTGTTTGTGTGTGTGTGAGTGTCTGTGTGAGTGTGTGTGTGTGTGTGTGTGTTAGATTCTTGTGCACATGCTGAACTTAACTAAAGTTTGAAATATTTTCAACCACCGACCAAACACACTCATCAGACAGAAACTCATCCGTTCATACACATTCACACATTCACACATTCACACAGCGATGAACAGCATCAGAAGCAGTTCGAGGTTCAGTCTCTTGCTCAAGGACACTTCGACATGCAGCAGGAGGAGCCGGGAATCAAACCACCGACCTTCTGATGAGTGGACGAGGCGCTCTGAGCCACAGGAGTGAGGATCTGTGTCACTGTCTGTTTAGCATGATATTATTTGTAGTACTCCAAAGCACCACTAGAGGAACACGTACCCCGTCTGAGAAACACTTTCATTGAATAATGTAAGTGATATATGTGTACACGTACACGTTCACGTACACGTACACGTACACGTACACGTGAATCTGGCTGGACTATAAAAGCTATAATTGGTCAGATAAGGAGCCGGCTCTTGTTGGTGAGCTGAGCCAAATGATCTGGCTCACTAAAGAGAACCAGAATTCCCATCCTGTTGTCCTCCGACTGTCCACTCATCAGTCCAGCTGAGACGAGAGCTAAAAGTGTTGATGCTCTCATTAGAGACACTGTCAGTTAATTAATGTGCTCTCAGACCAACGAGTTTAACAATGCCTGCAGACTGCACTCAGGGCGGGAAACGTACTGCCAACTACATTTTTGGGTAAAATAAATGATTTCGTTTATATTTGAAGTTAAAATCGTTGACGTCGACGCTGCAACTGAACATCAGTCGAACATAAGAACAGAAGTATCAATCAGAAAGTATCTGGACACTAAGAAGGACTGTCCTCTGAACCGTGAGAAAGAAAAAGTATAAAGTACAAACAACGTCTAAAACTTCTAGAAGTGAAGGACGGACGTATCAACGAGGAACCGGACCGAGAGCGAGACAGGCAGGAGCAGGTGAGACAGGTAGAACACCACTCTGTGCTGAGCGGTGTCACTAACATGTCCAACATGTGGTGAGTTCAGAGCTGAAAGTGAGACAGAACCAGAAATAGAGCCGCTGCTGCAGTTAGCGCGCTAAGCTGCAACGCTACAGTGCGTTAGCTAAGCTGGCTAATCCGGGTAAGTCACTGGGCTAAATACTGACAGGCTGACAGGGCTAATGACAGAGCACGAGCTTCATCACCACCATCATCATCATCATCATCACCATCATCACGCCCCACACCACCATCATCATCATCATCACCATCATCACAGGCTAATACCACTCATCACCACCACCATCATCATCATCACCATCATCATCATCACCATCATCATCATCATCATCACCATCATCACCATCATCATCATCATCACCACCATCATCATCATCATCATCATCATCATCACCACCATCATCATCATCATCATCATCATCACCATCATCATCATCATCATCATCATCATCATCACCAAACCCACCACACCACCATCATCATCATCATCATCATCATCATCATCATCATCATCACCATCATCATCACCATCATCATCACCATCATCATCATCATCACCATCATCATCATCTTCATCATCATCACCACCATCATCATCATCATCATCACCATCATCACAGGGCTAATGACAGAGCACGAGCTTCATCATCACCACCATCATCATCATCATCACCATCATCACAGGGCTAATGACAGAGCACGAGCTTCATCATCACCACCATCATCATCATCATCATCATCATCATCATCATCATCACCACCATCATCATCATCATCATCATCATCATCACCATCATCATCATCATCACCATCATCACCATCATCATCATCATCATCATCATCACCATCATCATCATCATCATCATCATCATCACCACCATCATCATCATCACAGGGCTAATGACAGAGCACGAGCTTCATCACCACCATCATCATCATCATCATCACCATCATCATCATCACCACCATCATCATCATCATCACCATCATCATCACCACCACCACCACCATCATCATCATCACCATCATCATCATCATCATCACCACCATCATCATCATCATCACCATCATCACCATCATCATCATCATCATCACCATCATCATCACCATCATCATCATCATCATCATCATCACCATCATCATCATCATCATCATCATCATCATCATCATTGGAATCACACGAGATAAACAACCAAAATGATCTTTTCTGTATTTGTAGTGATGAAACATACAAACATGATAAAGCTGGTTTAGTATCAGCAGCATGGTTAGTGTTAGTGTTAGAGTCCTCACAGACTGGGTCAATGAATGAAGACCTGGTTGAATGTAGATTTAAAGAACGGCTGCAGTGAGCAGTACGGTTGCTGTCCTGGACTGCAGGTAACATATTTGGCTCGCCTCGTTCTGATCTGCTGCCTCAGTCACCTTCCTGCCAAATGCTAACTTAGCTTAGCTTCTGGTGGCAGCCTGCAGGTCGACTGGCCCACATACCTGAATAGAAAGAACGATTAGCTCACCTGTGCTAAACATGACTCAGCAGCTCAGGGTCAACGAACTCCAGCTGGAGGCTTCGAAACACTGACAGCTTTTTATTATTATTGTTGTTGTTGTTGTTGTTATTTATTGTTATTATTATCAGACAGTCAATGGTTGTGTAATATAATCCAGTGGTTTTCAATCCGGGGTCCAGGGACCAACAGGAGTCCTGAGAGGGTCGTAGGAGATCAGCAGCAAAAGGACGAACAGAATATTTTCATTTTTACAGTACAGCCGTTATTATTGATTGTAACTTATATTGATCCCAGTTTGATCATTAACTGTAAAGACTTTATTACATTCAATAATTCGTTAAGACAAAATGCTTACAAATTGGGGGTCTAATGAGCGACTATCCAAACATCACCAAACTACGAAAGATTTCAGTCTCACTGGAACAATGACCCGATCCGATCTTTGGTTTTAGAGACAACAGAAATAAACAGACAGTTAATTCGGCAACTCAGGTAAAGACTACATTAACCCCTACTGCTCCCCGGGCGCCTATGGCTGCTCCTAATGTATATATATATATAATGTTTAATGTATACATATAATGTCTAATGTGTATATATAATGTCTAATGTGTATATATAATGTTTAATGTGTATATATAATGTCTAATGTGTATATATGTGTATATATATATAATGTCTAATGTGTATATATAATGTTTAATGTATATATAATGTCTAATGTGTATATATAATGTTTAATGTGTATATATAATGTCTAATGTGTATATATAATGTTTAATGTGTATATATAATGTTTAATGTATATAT
Source organism: Dicentrarchus labrax (assembly GCF_905237075.1). Lineage (NCBI taxonomy): Eukaryota > Metazoa > Chordata > Actinopteri > Moronidae > Dicentrarchus > Dicentrarchus labrax. The sequence goes on along the minus strand of NW_026136715.1, from coordinate 1,060,040 downwards.
ATAATGTTTAATGTGTATATATAATGTTTAATGTATATATATAATGTTTAATGTGTATATATAATGTGTATATATATAATGTCTAATGTGTATATATAATGTCTAATGTGTATATATGTGTATATATATATAATGTCTAATGTGTATATATAATGTTTAATGTATATATAATGTTTAATGTGTATATATAATGTTTAATGTATATATATAATGTTTAATGTGTATATATAATGTGTATATATATAATGTCTAATGTGTATATATGATGTTTAATGTGTATATATAATGTTTAATGTGTACATATAATGTCTAATGTGTATATATAATGTTTAATGTGTATATATAATGTTTAATGTGTATATATAATGTTTAATGTGTATATATAATGTCTAATGTGTATATATGTGTATATATATAATGTCTAATGTCTATATATAATGTCTAATGTGTATATATAATGTTTAATGTATATAAAATGTTTAATGTATATAAAATGTTTAGTGTATATATATATATAATGTTTAATGTATATATAATGTTTAATGTATATATATAATGTTTAATGTGTATATATATAATGTTTAATGTGTATATAATGTTTAATGTGTATATAATGTTTAATGTATATATATAATGTTTAATGTATATATATAATGTTTAATGTGTATATAATGTTTAATGTATATATATAATGTTTAATGTGTATATATATAATGTTTAATGTGTATATAATGTTTAATGTATATATATAATGTTTAATGTATATATATAATGTTTAATGTGTATATATAATGTTTAATGTATATATATAATGTTTAATGTGTATATATAATGTCTGTAAATTCTGTACATACTGTGAAATGACAATAAGGACTGTTATTTGTATCTTCATCAGGACCTTCTTTATAGCTCCTACCCTTTGCGACTGAAGCCTAAACGCCCCTCACCCACCTACTCTCCTCTCTCTGTGTGGGGACCCTAACCCCCTAACCCTAACCCTAACCCTGTCTGTAGCCCTCTCAGACAGAAAGCAGCAGTGAATTGTTCCTTTAATGCAGCAACACAACAAAGACACACATTTTATATTCTGTATTCAGTCCACATTCCGCTCACTGAAGAATCCTGTTAATAATAATAATAATAATAATAATAGTTGTTGTTGTGGATCAGACTGTGGATCAGACTGTGACCCGGGTCAACAGATCATTGATCACTAATGGTCTTCAACCAGTTTACTGTCAGTCATCTGCAGAGAGGAAACAGGAAGTGCACACAGAAACAACGACCGCCGTGTTCAACCACAGAGTCTATTTTATTTCTCGTATGTGACACTTCCTTCCTCAGTCTCACTCTGACTCTAGAACCCCCCCCAGAAGGTCTGCTGGGACCTCCTCCAGGACTCCTGTAACCCATCAAAGACCTTTCTGACCAATGTGATGGGCTGGCAGGGGTCATACAGTGTATGAACACAGAGGAAGAGGAGGAGGAGACGAGGAAGACGAGGAAGAGGAGGAAGAGAGGAGCAGGAGGAGCAGTGAGGTCTGTCAACAGGATTAAAAGATTACAGGCCACTCTGTTTAATCTCTGGTCCACGTGGTGACGGGATGATGATGTCACACTTGGCAGCCAGTCAGACACACACACACACACACACAGATATACAAACACACACAAACACACACACACACTGTCCCTTGACCTTTGACCCTGACCCTAATAATAGCTCTGAACATAATCACTGACTCTAATTTCAGCCTTGACCTTTGACCCAAGCAGAGGTTCGTTGCCGTGGAGACGTGCAGTAGAGCATGAACTCCTGATCAGATCAATCAGATCAATCAGCTGTTTACCTGCAGGACTGATCAATACTGAGCCAACTACAGGCAAATAGTTCCCTGGAGTTTATACACTGTTATTGATAATAGATTATTGATTGAATCAGCTCCATATAGAACATAGCTCTAGAGTTTATACACTGTTATTGATTATAGATTATTGATTAAATCAGCTCCATATAGAACATAGCTCTAGAGTTTATACACTGTTATTGATTATAGATTATTGATTAAATCAGCTCCATATAGAACATAGCTCTAGAGTTTATACACTGTTATTGATTATAGATTATTGATTGAATCAGCTCCATATAGAACTGTGGTTACAGTTGACAGATATAAATGTTTCTGACACACTCACTGTGTGTTTTCACCTGCTGATGAACAGTCGTGACCTTTGACCTCTCAGCTGCTGGTTCACAACATGTGTGTTGTACACACTTCCCTCCTTCTGTGTCACGTCCTCCTCCCTACAGAGTCACTCAGATTTATTATCCTGCAGTGTTACTACTGCAGTCACCCTACCAAGGACAGGCCACACACACACACGCACACACACACGCACGCACGCACACACGCACACACACACACACGCACGCACACACACACACACACACACACACACACACACACACACACACACACACACACACAGTGCCTGGACTTCTATCCAGAACATTTTGTCTTTATTTAACTCTGAAAACACATTTTCTCCCTCCAACAACGAACTAATGTTAAATGCTAATGTGGTCCAGAAACACCAGAATGCTCCTTTAAAGAGTGAGTTTGATAAATCAGGTGCGAAGAGCTGAGTCGGACTGAAGGAGGTGACCTTTACAGACTGACACAGAGTCAGTTACCAGGACATCAGTGTGTGTCTGTAATGTGAGAACTGAACCTTTCCTCTTGGTTCTCTGTGATTTAACTCAAGTCTGACCTTCTCCTCCTCCTCCTCCTCCTCCTCCTGCCTCTGTGTGAACATCCAGACCTTTCCCATCTCCTCTCCGTCCAGCTGAAACTGGTCGACTGTGTGAACGAGACCTTTTCAGGTAAGCAGTTATTTTCTGTTTCTTTTATTGCCTTTAATTGATAATGACAGCTGTAGAGGGGAGAGAGGGGTTTCATCAATCACAGCCACACAGAGCGTGGAGCGATACGTCACCGAACTGCAAGAGATCTGTCATGCCTTCGATTTTTAATGAATTATGCAACAAAATATTTTTTTATTTTCACTTTCTCCTGCAACCAATTGCAAAAAAATGCCTAAAAAACTTTGCAACATGCATTCGACTTTATAGAAGGCAATACATTCAGATTTCAGACACTTTATGTACGAAGGACTTTTACATGTAAAAGAGTGTTTGTTCATTATGGTATTGTAAAGGAGCTGAATACTTTAGTTTTAGACCATGTGAGAGAGCTCTCAGTGAGTCAATGATCCACAGCAGAAACAAGTTTTAATCATAAAACTGCAGTTAAATATTAAAAACAAACTTCTTCCCTCAACTGTTAACTATTCACGTGTTTATGACAAAGTCCTGCATCTTATATCCTGTAACTCTCTTTGTTTGTTTGTTTCTTGTAGTTTTACATTATTGCTATTTTATATCCTCTTCCGCTTTTCACTGTTTAGTCTCCTGTTTGTTGTTCTCATTGTTTGTTTATTAGAATTTTATGAGAGATTTGTGCGCAGTGTGAAGGTTAAATGCTCTGTGGTACAACAAATGTAAAATTGGGGTGAAATTAGATATTAGAGCTGAAAAATTACCTTTTAGTCTAAATTCAATATAAGCTGTACCAATTGGAGTTAGATGTACAAAGTTAAGATATATATAGAGAGAGAGATAGATATAGGATGGAGCTGGAAGCTAAGGAAAGCTGAACAGGGCAGTAAATAGACTTCTTATTATAACGTAAGTAAGAATGAACAGATGGGAACCATCAAGTAGCATTTTAAAAAAAGGATATAGGATGATATAAAAGTCCATCATACAAAGAGAGTTTTGACAGTCAGCATTCATACAGAGGCGTCAGACTGTGAGTCATAAAACTCAATGAACCTGAGAGACAAGATAACACACACACACACACACACACACACACACACACACACAAAGAGAGAGTCTGGTAAAAGCCATCAGTGCAAGTAACAGTATCTCTTCTCTCCCTCTCTCTCTTCCTGCTGCTGTGACTCCATACAATCTCTCATTCAGTATTCCTGCAGTTAGCGTTGGTACAATGTCATTTTAAATAAAGTTTTATTCAGAAACAGTCTACAGTCATCAGAAAAGGACGCGTGAGGTTTGGATTAAAGAGCCAAGACCTCTGAGCCAGATCAGCCCCAAGAGGAGAGGAAGAGACCCGGGACAGGTTGGCCCAGCTAGGATTTACTGTTATAGAGACCTGCTCCCTCAACAACCCGGATCAACATTCGACCAGTGGACTGTGTTCGGAGCCGACCGAGCACAGGACGAGAGGAGGCGGAGTCTGTGTTTACAGCGATGATGCTCGGTGCTCAAACGCAGTGAAACTGAATGGACACTGTTTGTTTTGTAACAGGGGTGAGCAGTAGAAATTACTGAGAATATACTTTAAAATACACAATAAAACCAATGTGCCGAAATAGCCAAATTAAAACGTGTGTAAAAAAAGATCAAATAGATCAAATGTGACTGCAGAGCCACAAATATTCACAAATATTCACAAAATCAGAAAGAACTGCCAACGATGCACAAGACAACATTCCTGATATTCCCGAGGCTGAGACGAGGATTTCTGCTCATGAAGTGAACACTGAGTTACGATCAGACCAGCTCACTGAACTCTTTAAGAAAACACACTAAGGTAATGGCTAATAGGAGAGGGGGCGTGGCTTCAGCCAGGGAAGGGGCGTGGTGACAGCTGATATGTTGTCCAGGTGTGTGTGTGTGTTGCGCCTCACCTCCTCCGTTCTTGTAGCACAGGTATGGGAACCTCCACACGTTGCCGAGTCCGACAGCGAAGCCCACGCAGGACATGATGAAGTCCATCTGCCGAGTCCACGTCTCCCGCTCCTGGTATCCTGGCCCCGCCCCCGTCACCACGCCCGCTTTCTTGTCCGGTCCAGCGCAAGCACTGCCGGACCCCGCCACCGCTAGCGGGACGAGGCTACCGTTAGCGGCTCCGGGGGAGTAACCGCCGCCGCCGCCATTAGACAGGAGGAGGGGGTTCTTCTTGGTCTCCTCCAGGAGAACCAGAGAGCAGGAGGAGGCTGGCAGGGCCTGTTTCTCCATCACTCACAGTCAGAACCAGTCAGAAACCAGTCAGGAACCAGTTAGAAACCAGTCAGAAACCAGTCAGGAACCAGTTAGAAACCAGTCAGAAACCAGTCAGGAACCAGTTAGAAACCAGTTAGAAACCAGTCAGGAACCAGTCAGAAACCAGTTAGAAACCAGTCAGAAACCAGTCAGGAACCAGTCAGAAACCAGTTAGAAACCAGTCAGAAACCAGTCAGGAACCAGTCAGAAACCAGTCAGGAACCAGTCAGGAACCAGTCAGAAACCAGTCAGGAACCAGTTAGAAACCAGTCAGAGCAGAGGTCAGCACTAGTTGCAATAAGCAGTCAGATTTTTCCTTTAATTTTCCAGATTTTTGTCTCTTTAGAAACTTTTAAATCCCAGAATCTCCTTCTCACCTTGTGTTCAGCTCCTCTCAGAGTCCCAACAACCAGTCAGTCACCAGTCAGAAACCAGTCAGTCACCAGTCAGAAACCAGTCAGAAACCAGTCAGTCACCAGTTTCCACCCAGTCAGAAACAGATGAGTCAGTCAGTCAGCAGCAGGTCCAGCTCTGTCCCGTTCAGCTTTAAGATCTCTGCTGCCTCCGTTATCCTTGCTCTGCTTCAGTAATAATACATGTGATTATTATTATTATTATTATTATTATTATTGTCCTCTGCGAGCTGATCGTGGATCAGCCGGAGCCGGTTGATCCAGAATCTGTTGTTTTATTTAATAATCCAATTTTATCCGGATGAATTAATTAATAAATAAAAAATAGGACACAAATTCAAAATGTCTAGTAATAATCTGGAGACATTTCTTTCTCGAATCGAAAATAAGAGAGAAGATTGTAAAATAAAAAAAGGTGTGAAAATAAAAACTAAAGGGAATTTCACCGACGATCTGACGGCGACCTTCAAAAACAATCCACGAAACACTTGAATGTGAGTCTGAAGAATCGCATGGGAACAGAGAGTCACGGAGGAGACGGCGGCCTGCTGGAAGACGGAGGGGACGGAGAGCACGGAGACACGGTCAGCGGGAGTCTGCCGGTGGACACCGAGCGGCGCACAGCTATCAGTCCCGGCGGCGGGCGGCGGGCGGGCGGTGCAGCCTGCAGAGGAATTGTTGCTCCATCAGAGGAGAGAGAGAGAGAGCTGAACGTCCAGTCGGCTGTCAAATGTCCCGGTAGAGCCGATCCGAGGTATTTAAAGTCCTCCTGCTGCCTGTCTGTCTGCCTGCCTGTCTGTCTGTCCGACCGGCGGCTTTAAAAGGAGAAGCGGCTGCTGAGGGTGACGTCACGCACACGGCCACGCCCCCTCCTCTCTCTCTGTGTGGACGTCATCACGGTCACTCCTCCATCTCCAAACCTTCACGAGCCACCCCTCCTCCTTTCTCCATCTCTGACGTCACAGGGGTCTCCCTCCATCCAGCCTTAATGCACGCGCACGCGCACACACACACACCATGCACGCATGCGTACACACCTCTGATTACTGTGCAATATTCACTATTATTCATTATACATAAGTCATTTATTCTATTATAATGTACACAAGTCATACTCTTTATACTTGTTTCATTTTACATTGTCTTTTGTTAAATATTGTTATATAATGCATCATTGTCCCGTTCTATATTATTATTTCTATTTCTTTAATACCTTGAGCAAATGTAACAAACACATTTTCCACCAGGGATCAATAAAGTATTTCACACACACACACACACACACACAGGTTTGTGCAGCTATCCTTGTTAGGACTTCATTCAGCCTATACTGTAAAAACATGTCTGTGGATTGTACAGTAAAAAAGCCATCAAACAATGACAGTATAAGTAGGTTGGATAAGTTTCTGTAAAACACTGTGATATCTTACAGCCAAACTGGTATTTAAACAGCATTTTAAAGGAATTTATTTTTTATCTATTGCACAGAAAACCACTGTCATGGTGGGGCACGGGCCACCCCTGAAATCTGATTGGCCACCCCAAGTGCAGAAGTGGGAAGTAACAAACATTTTTATCCTTTTTTACATAAATATATATATTTTACTGAACTTTCTACTTCTTACATTTTCAAAACAGGCTTGTTACTTTAGTTTTAAAGCCTTTTAGGGGAACTATCTTAATGTTTCCCCCATCTTCTCCTACTACTGTATCAAAGTGTCATCCAGCCCATCCTCATATACTGCTCCTCCTGTTTCTGCAACATGCTGTCACCATCACAGCGGCCAAGATAGTCGGACTCCCCACACCCAATCTCACAGAACTAAACAACGGGGCCATCTCACACATTGCAGCCACAATAGAACTGGACATTACACACCCACTCAACCAGTATCTCACCCCACTGCCTTCTGGACGGAGGTACCGAACATTGAGGTGCAAGAAACCTCGCTATGGGAAAAGCCTTATCCCTTCAGCTATTGCTGCTTTAAACAAAGGGGCGCGCTGAGTGTGTAACATCATATATTATTTACTTGTTTGTTAGTTTTTCTTTGTGGATTTGTTTATTGTGGATAGCGTGTTTCTTTGTTGAGTGTATGGTGTTACCTGCAGGTGCAGTGATGTGGACATGAATTTCCCCCTTGGAGGACAATAAATTGAATTAAATATATTATTCATATTTTGCATCATTGCACAACTTTCCAACATCAAGGTCGGTGCACATCACTCATGAAAGACATTAACATGATGAAAACATAGAAAACAACAAAACAGACAAGAATGAGACTCAGTTAGGTTTGCACAGAAACAGCCAGTAGAAATGTCCTTCAGAGAAACTAACAGTACTTTTTAACTTTTACTTTAGTAAAACTACTTTTAATGTATTTTCTTTAGCAGTATTTGTACTTCTGCTTGAGTAAACAATGTGTGTACTTTTGTCACTTTGCGTGTCGGGAATTGTCCAAGTCAGGCAACATTTTGGCTATTAAAAAAACTGTCCATTTTCAAACAGATCCCCTGAACTCTGAGCTCAAGATATCTGAATGAAAATGGAGTCTCCCCTTTGCAGACACTTTATGATAATCCCATGCAGTTGTTTGGATGCAGTATAAATGTGTTATTTTAGTGTATTTTAATATTTCTTCATACTGGGCTCCATAATATTCCTGTTGGAATTGGAGAAATTGGGAGTGATGGAAAGCTGAGACACAAACTTCATGTCCCCCTCGGTCAAAAGTGTCTGGAAACGTCCCTGCTGCCACCTCCTGGTGACACGCACACATAAACACAAACGTAACACTTTATTTTTATTCCGTGAAGACCCCCCACGCTGACTGCATGGGTTGGTGTTTGTTGCCTTTGTTGGTTTGGTTAGTGACGTTTAGGCATGAGGAGAGAGTAGTGGATCACTGCGTCTCGGTGTAAAACCACAGCTAGCTTAAAGCTGAGAAAAAAAAAAATTGGGTTACGGTTATGTTGTGGTTAGGGTTGCACAGAATTACAGTACTGGCACCATTTTTTCCTAACCAGGACCTAACAAATTATGTTTTGCCACACTAGGACCGGTCTTTGTCCCCATGAGGACTACTGGTCCTGACAAGGTCAGTATGTATAAAAGTTAAGGTCCCCAATAGGTAACAAAAATGAGAATGAACAAACACAGATTTACTTATGTCACTTCTGGGGACATTACATATTACATTCATTTCCTGTAGACTAACCATAACCATAACGTAAACAACATGACTTATTTTGTGGGCGGAGCCTACCTGGTGGCAAACAGGGACAGCTCTGCCGTAGGTAGCGGTCTTAAGTTAGCTTCAAGCATCGGTCGGATCACAATAATGAGAAAAACTATTCAGAAGTCAACAGGGGGAGTGTAAAGCCACTGTATGTGACATCATGTTCAGTATTTAAGACGGGAAAGCGTCCCAGAGTGGCGAAGATGAAGAGAATTGACACAGCAGACACACTGTCTGCAATGCATTGCTACTCAGTAAATGTTAAATGTTATATGGACCTGTACTTGTATAGTGACTTTCTAGTCTTTTGACCACTCAAAGCGCTTTTATACTACGTGCCACATTCACCCTTTCACACACATTCACTCAGTGATGGCTAAAGTCAACTAAGTCCAAACTAAGTCATTCATTCACATTCAGACACTGATGACGCAGCATCTAGAGAGATTTGGGGTTCAGTATCTCGCTCAAGGAGCCAGGGATCGAACCTACAACCTTCTGATTAGTGGACGGCCGTCTGAGTATCCCTCAGTTCACAGGATTATAGCACAGGAGACATTCACACAACCTATGTCTCACTCATTCTGGAAAACCTCCCGACTGCGAACACCAGCAGTGTCACAATAGAAAACAGCGACTGGTCTGCTAATTATCCAAGTTTGGAGTTTGCTTTTGGTGACTTTCAGTGTGCAGACTTTCTGAGGCAGGAGGTCGGAGAGTGCAGGTTAAACTGCATTAAACTTTATCTTGCTGTTCCCTTTAAAAAATTAATTAGCAAAAAAAATTAACCGCAACAGTCCTGCAAATCAGCAAAAACAGTGACAGGACATACACAAGACCAGACGTTGAAATAAACAGTGAATGCTGTAAAACAGATTCAAATCATATTTAGAACGTCTTACTATATCTTTAATGTTCTTACACCATGTAAGAGTATGTTCCTGCCTCACATCACTCTTGGCTAGTAGAAAGCTATTGTTAGCATATACATAAGTATATAAAATACATAAGTTACTATCATGGATCACGTTAGCTGGGGAAGCTAACGTTAGCCAACTCACATATCCACTCAGACAGTATTTTGCTAGTGATTACTTTAGCCTGCAGGCAGTCATTTGCAGATACTTTAGGGTTGAGAGATTACTCAGCTGAAGCAAGAATCTTATCAACTTCATTAAAGTACATGAAATATTAGGAACATAAACATGTGACTCTTTGAATACAGTTTGTCTTTATCAAGTATATTAATGTTTTATTATTTTATTATTATATTATGATGAGGACCTTAAGATTGTGACCAATTTCTAATCATCAAGTTACACGTGTTATTATTGTCCACCTGCCAATATATAGTTCATGTTTTAATGTTTTTATTGTTGGTAATAATTCTCCACATATGGTTTCAAATTGAGTTCAACATATTTTATCTTCTCCATGTTCAGATTATAAGTGTAGTACCTGTGATTTACCTTGAATTATACAAATCATGGATCAAAATTAAATTTCACTCCCAACAACGCTGATAAAGAATATTATATAGCAAAAAACTCTTCAGACTTTCACAACAAACCCAACAATTTGATCCGTGATCAATTATTTTATATCAACCAGTCAATACAGCTGATCACACAGCTGCTTATCATAAGACGCTGTAAATGAGAACCAATTTAATTCATTAAAACAGGGATTTAGATCAGAGATCACTCTCTGTCAGACCTTCAACTTGAGCAGGGTGGACGAACAAGAACCAGGAGGACATTACACCAGCTTCCAGTTACTTTATCGGGACAATTATCTGTCCCTATCAGGAAGTTGCAACCGCAACAATGAACAAATATTCTAGTTAACATTAACTATGTGAGCGTGTCAGTGATTTAAATAATGAATGAAGACACTGCTGTGCCTCGTTCATACACGCAACGTCTCTAATGGGAGGACGCTTCCTCCTATTTCACCCTCCCGCAACCCAGCCACTGTTAATCATAATGTTACATTTCATAATTATTTATGCAGTTATAGCTATGACACCTGCATCAACATCTGCTGCCTGTCCCAAACTGTTATGTTACTGATGAAGTCAACTCCTGCTGCAGCCGACTGATATCGAGTGCTGGCAGTTGATTCTTGCAGAAACCTTCAAAGTAAAACGACAGACAAAATAGTGTCTGTGATGTTTCATGATGTTCAGTTTTAATCGTACTACTTAGACTTGTTCTCTGCCAAACTATGGTAATTTACTTTATTATCTGTTATGGCCACATTTTGTGATTGGCTTAAGTTTGGTGAAAAAAAAAGAATTTCGGAAATAAAACAATGTACTGATTTCTAATGATATTAGATAGATATTTCTATGTATTGCTTTATTAATGTGCCACATTGTTTTTGAGTTTAAATATCTTTCTGGCTTTTCCAAGCACATATTGTGATTGTTTGAGATTAAATCAACAGATATTTTTATAGCTTCACCCCTTCCTGGTAGGTTGCATTTGATTTATTGTTCCTGTACTTTAGATGTTTTCACAATCAACTTATTGATTTTAAGTTTTAAAGTTTTGTCAACTTTCCAATATATTGTGTGGCACTTCAGCTATACATGATGCCAACTGTTACTAATTTATTTTACACAATACAGATGTAAATAAGTGAATGTTTGTTTAGAGATGTATGAAGCTGGGGGTGAAAGGAGAACAACATGAAGCGAGGAAGGTTTAGTCATACCGGCAAGAACTTCAATCTACTTTCTACTTTCTACTTTCACCGTTGAAAAAAGCTGTTTTCTGTCATTTTCAGTCGTCCTTATCATGCTAATGTTTGTTCAAGTGTTCATCAGTTTGGTTTTAGTTATTTGAAGACATAAAAAGGGGTTTCACTTCATTATTGAGAGCTTAGTCCTGCTCGCTATTGAGTCGGCCGGGCCTATGGGCGGGACCTCGATACTGCTGCGCAGACCCAGATCACTACTGCACAGACTCTGGCTCTGATATTCTGGCTTCATTCTTGTGCAGTGGGAGGAAGTGGAGAAGTCCTGACCCCTCTGTGACCTCCGGAGGGGAGGCAGCCTCACCCATGTGACAGCAGACTGACTGAGAGGGAGGAGAAACCTGAGAAACTCCTGAACACTCCTCACCATTGACACTGTGGAAGAACCGTTCAGTCGAAACAGGAACTGCAGTTTAACTTGTATTGTGCTGATTATTATTAATCCATTGATTGATTGATCTGAAAATAGTGAGAAATGTTCAAAGTGACACCTTCACAAACAGCCCAAAGCGTTCAAATCTTCACAATAAAATGATTTAATGTCAATAGACTAATTGATTAATAGACTGATGGTTCCAGCTGTACATGTATAAACTGTGGTCTAGTTTGATTTTAACACAACTTCCAAATTTTAACGTAACTGTCAGATAAATGAAATGGAGTAAAAAGTACAACTACCTCAAATTTGTACTAGGGTAAACTAAACCAAACACCTGGAGTAAATGTACTCACATTCAACCATCGCTGCTACAATCAGAAATCACTGTTTGGTACATAAACACATTAAATAATCAGTAAGTGTTTCCTGTTGGCTGAGATGTAAAAGTTTGTTCAGGCTGTTAAAGCCCACCTGTCAGACAGACAGACAGACAGACAGACAGATGGGCAGACTGACAGAGTCAAACAGACAGACAGACAGACGATAAAACAGTGTCAGTGGTTTGTCGTTTGGTCTGACTAATACGTGGAAGTGACTGACAGGCCTTAATATGTTGCATTGTGTGGAGGAAACCTGACATGGGATCAAGATTAGTACCTGGCAGTGTGCAGATGGTCCTGACTAATACCTGGCAGTGCTTTGAACAGATGAAGACTTTGGGCTCCTTGTTGTTTCTCTTCTTCAGGTGTTTTCTTGCAGTTTCAGGAGTTTCTCAGACAGAGAACAGCTCAGTCTGATGATATCAACATTTACATTCATATCTCCTAAAAATCCACTAACTCACTGCGATAAAACTGGAAAGTTTTTGTGAATAAAAATAAAGTTTTTAGGCTGTAATTTGTGTTTTTTATTGTTTCCTGATTTGACGTGATCACATGTTAAATCTGCTTCTGGTTTGTTTCTCATGTTTGGCTGCAGGTTGCGCCTCTTCTTTCTTCTTTCAGCTCTTCAGGATGGAAACCAGTGAAGCTCTGAAAGAGTCACAGTCTCCCCCTGGTGGCTCCACCAGCAAACTACAACAAAGATTTATTTCTTACCCCAAAACACTGGAGTTTAATCTGAGCTGCTGAGAAATCAACAAGAATAAACAGAATCTGAAATCATATCAATAAAAGATTAACGGTGAGGCCAAAATTATTATAAACTGTGAGCCAAAAGTTCATTGTGCTTAATGTGAATTATTAATTGTCTTCTCTTGAATATAAAAATGAGAATATATGAATTATTGGGAGTGATGAGACCTCAGAGGAATCATGGAGAATTAGATTTGACAGTTTTGTTAAAGTTACAGAATAAAAACATTTATTAAAACGTTTCCAGTTTTCCAGCTGAGGTTTTGGTGATTTTAACATTCTGCTTGTTGATGATTCTGGTTCTGATAAAATCCTCTGATTCTTATTATTGGAGTCAGAAACTGAAGCAGAAATATGCTGAAAGCAGAAACCTCCTTTATTCTCAGCACATTCAGGCTGCCATAACAACTCACTGATGATAAATGAGGCATGAATGAAAATAAGTTTGTTAGTTCAGTTTATTGAGCTTTCAGCATTATCACAGGTTCATGAAGACAATTGTACAGAAGCCCTGAAAGACAAGTGGATTTCTTGTGGTCTTTTTTATAAGTTTTAAATTTGTATTTATCTTTGAAAATCAGTGAAAATGTTTTGTTTTAAACATCATTTTCCCAGTTTGCATTTTTCACCTGTTTTCACAAGTTGATAAACTTACTAAAATGATTTAAATGTTTTCCCACTTGTTTTCAAAGATAAAGAAAATCAGTTGCCCTCAGGGCTTCCGTACTATTGTCATTAGACACATTTAATTATTTTGTTGTTACAATAAAATGTCACATACAAACAGACCTCAACATGTAAAATTAAAATTAATAAAGAGAAAGATAACAGATTTAAAATAAATATAAAAAATAATAACAGCTTGTATCTGAGCTAAATACTAATATTTGAAAGAAACATAGTTTGGATGTTTTGTTGAATTTATCACATGGGAGCACATTTTTGTTTACAAAATAAAAGAATAAGATGAAAACTTAGTCTTGAAAATAAAAATAAAAATCCCCCAAAAAATCCCACCGATGCTGACAGGAGAGGGCAGGGGCTTGTTCCTCCTGAAGTCCACCACCACCTCCTTTGTCTTTGCGACGTTCAGCTGCAGGTGGTTCTCCCCACACCACTTCACAAAGCAATCAACCAGGTCCCTGTACTCAGCCTCCCTTCTGCCCTCGAGATACCCCACAATAGCCGTGTCATCAGAGTATTTAGGCAGATGACACGACTCAGTGCAGTACTTAAAGTCTGCAGTGTAGGTGGTGAAGAGGAAGGGAGACAGTACAGTTCCCTGGGGGGCCCCGATGTTACTAATCAGACGGTCAGACACACAGTTCTTCAGTCTCACAAACTGTGGTCTGCCCGTCAGATAGTCATCTACACGTGATGAGGCGAGCACTCACCTGCATGTTCTCCAGTTTGGCCTTCAGCAGTCTGGGCTGGATGGTGTTGAAGGCGCTGGAGAAGTTGAAGAACATGATGCGGACTGAGGTGTTGGGTCTGTCCAGGGAGGAATAGGCCTTCTGCAACAGGTAAATGATTGCATCATCAACCCCCCACGGGGCTAAAAAGTCACAAGTGCGAGTTGTGTTTTTTGGCTGACTTTATGAAATTTACTGCTAAAGAAAGTAAACAGAGACACAAAGAGGGAGAGAGAAACAGAAAGGGTTGGGGTGGGGTGTGTGAGAGACTCAGATCAGAGTGGGCATGCATGAGTGGTAAAGAAGGGAAATCAAGGTGAGCAGATTAAAGTAGTTTGCGAGTTAAGTATTGAATTAAGTAAATAAGAAAACAATCCAGCCTAGAAGAAGAACAAGTACAGGGTAATGTAGCTTATTCTTTTAAATATTTTCATTAAACACCCCCTCAGCCGCTGCCTCAGGTAAACTGTCATCCTGTGGGAAACACTGAACACATCTTGTCCTGCAGATCTTCTTCAAATTGTGAGTTTTGGAAGGTGGTGAAAAAGTTGGTTTTGAGCCTTGTACTATAACTCTCATGCATCCTGCTGTAAACATATGAATGAATTTCCAATAGAATAGAACATAATTATACATGATTTTTCTTTTTGTTGATATCTGCATTATATATCAGCCATCAGCAGCCCTGGTCTCTAAATATCGGCATCAGCCAGCGAAAAATCCATATTGGTCGACCACTACTAATTAGCTCATCAGTCTCAGTACATTAAACAGCTTAAAAACCTGCTAATATCAACATTGGACAGTCTAGATGAGTCCTCTCATTTCACTACCTCTGCTAACAAAACACTGTCTGCCCTTCAGGTTTTAAACTACAGTCTTCAGTGCATGTTGGGATTTACAACACTAGTTGAGATTTCAGATGGACTTTATAAACTTTTCATTGATAGTTTTTTTTATATTGTTAATAAAAATATTCACAAGATTCTCTAAATCTTTTTTTTAGCTCTCATATTTTTTCTTCTCTTTCAGCAGACGGTGGTCTGCAGGAGGTTTTAGGGGATTTTAAGATCAGTCTGAGGAGGAGATGTGAATGTGTGACTGAAGGAACTGATGAAACAGGAAGTGGAACCCTCCTCAACAGGATCTACACTGAGCTCTACATCACAGAGGGACAGAGTGAAGACGTTAATACCCAACATGAGGTGAGACAGCTTGAGACAGCTTCCAAGATGGAGAGCCTCCATGAGACTCCAATCAGGTGCCACGACATCTTCAAAGCCTTACCTGACCAACAGAGACACATCAGAGTGGTTCTCACGAACGGCGTCGCTGGGCAAGGCTTTACTGACGTCCAGAAGGAGGAGTACTTCAGGAGGAGAGTCAGTGATGAAGATCTGTCCAACAGAATCATCTCACACATCAAGACCTCCAGGAGCCTCCACATCATGTGTCTAATCCCAGTCTTCTGCTGGATCACTGCTACAGTTCTGGACCACATGTTGACCACAGACCAGAGAGGACAGCTGCCCAAGACCCTGACTGACATGTACTCACACTTCCTGCTGGTTCAGAAAAAGAGGAAGAAGCAGAATTATGATGAGGGACATGAGATGAGTCCACAGGAACTGATGCAGGCTGACAGAGAAGTTCTTCTGAAGCTGGGGAGGCTGGCATTTGAACAGCTGGAGAAAGGAAACGTCATGTTCTACCAAGAAGACCTGGAGCAGTGTGGTCTTGATGTCACAGAGGCCTCGGTGTACTCAGGAGTTTGTACAGAGATCTTCAAAAGAGAGAGTGTGATCTTCCAGAAAACAGTCTACTGCTTTGTTCATCTCAGCATTCAGGAGTTTCTGGCTGCAGTCTACATGTTCCACTGTCACACCAACAGGAACACAGACGTACGGGAGGGTTTCCTGGGAAAAGAATGGAGAGACAGGGACTCAGACCCAAAGTCTTTAAAGAATATTTTCTTTGGAAACGACCCATCTCTGGATGTCTTCCTGAGCAGAGTCAGAGAGAAATCCCTCAAAAGTCAAAATGGCCATCTGGACCTGTTTGTTCGCTTCCTTCATGGCCTCTCTCTGGAGTCCAACCAGAGACTCTTAGGAGGTCTGCTGGGTCAGACAAAGAACCATACAAAAGTAATCCAGAGAGCCATCAACAACCTGAAGAAGATGAACAGTGCTGATATCTCTCCTGACAGAAGCATCAACATCTTCCACTGTCTGATGGAGATGAACGACCACTCAGTCCATCAGGAGATCCAAGAGTTCCTGAAGTCAGAGAACAGATCAGAGAAGGAACTCTCTGTGATCCACTGCTCAGCTCTGGCCTACATGCTGCAGATGTCAGAGGAGGTTCTGGATGAGTTGGACCTGAGGAAGTACAACACATCAGAGGAGGGACGACAGAGACTGATTCCAGCTGTGAGGAACTGCAGAAAGACTCAGTAAGTCCACGTTATTAACATTACATATTAGTTTAGTTTAATAGTTTAGTTTTTCTAGTATAAACGATTACATTATAATTATTAAGGTAACGTTCCACTTGTTCATTGAAAACATTAAATATTATTTGTCATCTGTCACAGATGTTTTAGAGCTGATTCAAATGAATGAATCCAGTTATTTTATTTATTTCTATTAATTACATTTTTGAGTATTCACTGTTTATGTTCCTTTGGGTGATGGAGGCAACATGAAATCAGGTAAAACACCTGAAGGACTTTAGAGGTTGAGGTTTTATTACAGTATATTTTGAACATATAACAGAATTAAGCAGTTATCAGTAAATGCAGTAAAGTTATTTTTATTATTCCCAAAAGAGATTTATGTGATAGAGAAGGACTTTCATACAATTATCTTTACCAGTTTCATTTGTAATGGTTTTAAAGCGATTTCATAGTGAGTTTGGAGGATTAGAGGGGACAACAAACCTTCTTGTTAAAGAAAATGGACCCAAAAAAACCCTCAGCTAGAATTAAAGATTCTACTTTTATATTGTTTAAATAACATGAGACTTATTTCAACTGTTTCTCAACTATTATATTCATTCTGTATGTCAGTATAGTCTGTATATCAGGGACAGGTGAAGGTTTTGAGATCTGATCTGAGTTCTGGTTTAGTGTGATCCACCAGAGCACACACACTGAGAACAGACTTTACAGTGAAGGAGGAGACATCTTGTGTCCAGCAGGAAAACTGAAATGAACTAAATGTGAATATTCATAGATTGTGGAATTTTTAAAGAGGTAGAACATTCATGCATTGTTTTGTTTTATTTCCTAAACTGAACAAACAGTAAATAAATAAATAAATAAATAATATCTGCCAGAGGGGGGTTACTATGTCCTGACAATGTAGGGTGCCCAAACTTTTTCACATTCCTCAATAATGTTATTTGATTTGCTTTGATTTCAAGGATTTAAGAATGTTTGATTGTTGTTCCCGACAAGGTTGAAGAATGAAATGTAGATATAGTTCCCTTTATGCTACCTCCAAAAACTAAATAAAAAAATATCAGTAAGTCATAAAAAATACAAAAAAACTATTGAAATAATAACAATGATTATTTTGCATCATGAATAGTTTTTCAATCCAACTGCCTCATTATCCTGAGGGAAGAAGCTGCTCTGTAGTCTGGTGGTACGACAGCAGAAGCTTCTGAACGTCTTCCCAGACAGCAGCAGGTTGAACAGGCTGTGGCTGGGTTGGTGCTGTCCTTTAGTGTTCTTTGGGCTCTGCAGGACCCTCACCTCACCAATATTACTGATGCTGGGCAGTGAGTAGAGTAGAGCTGAGTACCAATGATCTGCTGGGTGGTTTTAATCTCCCTGCTGTCCTTTAATCTTCCTGTCCTGGGTCGTGGACATCACATGATGCCAGTTTGTGATGTTTCCAGTCAGGATACTTTCTGTCTCTCCTCTGTAGAAGTTAACAAGAGCACAGGCTGGCCTAGGCTACAGCCTAGGGGCCCCACGTGTGCAGGGGCCCCGGATTGGCCAGACTATTTTTAATTATTTTAATTTACTACACCGGAAAAAAAACTTGCCTTCTATTGGGGCCCCTTAGAAACATTAAAAAAGTCGCTGATTGGGTAGATATGGGACACATTGACCCAATCAGCTGCCATCATGTGGCCGGGTTCATAAGTTGTGTTGTCAAATGATACGTCATTCACTGTTACTAGACAGAATAGCGGCAAAATGTCAGAAAGGAAATGTGATAGCGGAGCACAAAAAAGAACAGCACAACGATTGAAAGAACAGTGTGACCAAGATCTACTTAAAATTCCTAAACTGACAGGATTTTTCAAGGTTGTAGAATCTTTATCTGTTCGTGACAGCGGGCTAAAGGCTAACGTTAATGTTGGCGCCGTTGATACTGCAACAGAAGCTGTAGCTACAGCTAGCTTTAGCCAGGACAAAGACAGCGGCCAAGTTGACCGCGAGAGACAGAGGGGCTGACACATTAAATGAAACACTGGTATGTTGTCCCACTAACAACCCGGGAATTAGCCATGATGCCCCAGCCACCACGCCCACGGACCCCTCTGTGACAGCCTCACCCGTTGCTGCGGAGAGTGCACAAGAGGCCGCCGATCCCACTACCCATAGCTCGGATCCTGCATGCTGGGATACAATTGATGAAGACATAAGGACATACTGGGTTAAAATGAGACCTGAAACTTGTCAGAACAAGATATTGCTGCCTCAGAAAGACAGCACAAACACCAAAAACGGTACTTTTCCAAAACCCCGTTTAAAAGGAAACTGGCAAATGGTGAAACTGTGCCGAGAGAATAGTTGCTCTATTCCCCCTCAAAAGGTACTGTGTTTTGTTTTGCATGTGAATTATTTGGGAGCTGTGATATTGCAGCTATAGTGACTGGAAAAATGCTGCCGTCCGCTTAGCTGAACACGAAGGATCGGAGCACTACAGAAAGGCTATGGTAGCTTATGTTATGCGCTGTGCTTATGCTGAAAATATAGATTCAAAACTGAAAAAACAATATTCGCAGTGAATGTGAATATTGGACTGAGGTTTTAAAGAGGGTAGTTGCTGTGGGGAAGTTTTTAGCAGAGCGAGGACTGCCTGTCAGGGGACACAGAGACATTTTTGGGCAACCCAAAAATGGGAAATTTATGGGTGTGCTGGAAGTAATCAGCGAGTTTGACCCGTTCTTAAAAGCGCATATAGAAAAATATGGCAACGCAGGCAAGGGAACACCATCATACCTCTCATCAGCAACATGTTTGGAATTCATTGAACTGATGGGAGAGCGGGTCCTCACAGAGATAATCAGTCAGATAAAAGTTGCAAAATACTTCTCTTTGGTCGAGTGGGTACCGTGCGCTGCACACACACTAAGTTTAGTGGGGGTTAACTGTGTTAACTGTTGCGTTGAGACGGAGGAATATTTCAATTTTGTACAGACACTTTTTAATTTTTCTTCAAATTCCGCATCCTGCTGGCAGACAATTACACCGGGTCTACAGCCCAATGACCACAGAATAGAGTCTTTCAGACACTAGATGGTCAGCACACGTGCAAGCAACAAAAGCTCTGAACCAGAACTACGCCAGAATTCAAGAGTCACTGCAAAAGTTAAGTGATGACACAAACCAAAATCTAACCACTCGAAATGAAGCCAGGGCACATGAAAATGGAAAAACTAGAGAATGCCTTTCTGTGTGATATGTGGAACAACATACTACAACGTTTTCACAAGACCAGCACTGCTCTACAGGCAGTTGAACTGGATTTATGTAATGCTGTTACTCTGATCAGCTCATTGAGGGATTATTTGGCCAGCCTACGGGATGATTTTGACAAGTTTGAGAGTGACGCAAAAAATATGTCTCCAACTGTGTCTCAGCACTACAAAGTGGACACACAGAGGCACAGAAAAAGAAAAGAACAAGCAGATGAAAGTGCTGAACCTGAGTGTGAACGACCAGGCCGAGAAAAGTTCCAAGCAGTTTTATCACTGTCATAGACCGTCTCGTAGCGGAACTGGATCGGAGGTTTCTGTCCTACAAAGACTTACAGCAGACATTTGGATTTCTGAACAAGATTCCAACCATCTCTATTCAAGATCTTCATACAGGAGCGGCTAATCTGCAGGTGGAAGATTTTGTGGACGAAATGAAAATTCAGAGAATTCATTAAAAAAAACGAGGACACCTCAGCAAGGTCACTCTTGCAATTTCTAAGAGGAAGGAAACTACAGTCAGTGTTTCCAAATGTTGATATTGCCCTCTGACTATTTATGACTTTGCCTGTAACCAATGCCAGCTGGGAGCGTTCTTTTCCCAAACTGGGACTAGTTAAAAACAGACTGAGATCCACAATGACCCAGAACAGACTGAATCTCTGATGTCCATTGCAAGTGATATTCTGTGCAAACTGGATTTTACCAGCCTCATTAAAGACTTCTCTGTCAGAAAAACGAGGAATAAAAACTTCTAAAAAGGTACAAATATGATTGGGCTGTTATTGTGTGCTGTTGACGCTGCTGTGTCTATTGTATTTTTATTTGTTGTTATTGTATTGCACAGTGGTCCGATTTGTGTTTCAGTCAGGACATTGTAATTATTCCTCAGTAGCAGGCATATTCCAATGTTGGCCTGCCTGTTGGTTTAGAAATCTAAAAGTAGTTAGCAGTTAGCAGATGCTCTGTGAAGGCCTTTTTCTGTGGGATCGTTGTTTATAGTAAAGGCTGTGTCAACGTGTGTGTGCGTGTGTGCTAGTGCGGCCAAGTGTGCGCCCGTGTGTCGCGTAAAATCCCAAGCGTGTGGGCGGCCCACACAAACAGTAGCCTAGGGGCCCATGACCACCTTAATCCACCAAGAATTAAAATTTCTTAAGTTTCCTTAAGAAACGCAGTTGTTGTTGTGCCTTCTTAACCAGGGAGGAGATGTAACATGACCATGACAGGTTGTCTGTGATGTTGATGCCCAGGAACATAAAACTGCTCCGCCACAGCCTCAGTGTCCTAAAATCAACAATCAGATTCTTGGTTAGGACTGGGCGATAAAACGATAACGATATCTATCGCGATAGACACGTGATCAATATCAATAGAAAATAGGTTCGATAGAATGTTCGATAATTTCACTTGAACTCCGTTAGAGAAAAATAGGAAGAAAACCCAGAGCCAGAACTGCAAGTCCTTCTGGGGGATGTAGGCAGAGGAGGGGTTTTAGCCTCTCGACCTATCACAGCCCAGCTAGGCCAGGTTGGTGGCATCAACCTGTATCGTGTCAACACAATACAGGTTGGAAACTGATTTCTTAAACGAGTGGGAACCTGAAATGTTCAGTGAAAGCAAATGAATATTCATTCCTACTGACTGCAGGAAGACAATCAGAACAAACGCCACAGAAAGACTCAAACAGTTTCTCACAGTGTGAAATCAAAGTTGTTGTTGGAGAGGTTGAGACAAAACCTGCCAACATTCAGGTTCCAAAATACAGGAAGTTTTTAATGTTAACTTTATTATTGATGAGAATAAATGTCATATTGGACTTCAGAAGGTATCAATCAATCAGCTGTTTATTCACTGTAAGAAGAAACTCTTCATATATGATGATTTATTTGACAGTGAAATCAGTTTCAGCTTGTTTCTCGTATTTCATCCTGCTGCCACTTTCTCATTTCTCCAGTTTCTGAGTGAACACATGGCTCAGAGTTTCCATGAAGGACCGCACGTTCTCCCGTCAAGTTTTTCATTTATGAATCCCAAAGTTAGCTTGGAAGGTGGCATTGTTGGCCTTCTTCTGTGCGTACGCAGCGTTTATAAATGAGTCCTGAGCAAGGAGTTCAGTCACTGAGGTCAATGGAGATTTAATTCTCCACCTCCTGTGATGTTCATCCTGTCTGACTGGAGCTTTATTCTGGTTCAACTGGGAACGAATTGATTTCTGTTCAGTCAGTGTGAGAAATGAAAAGAAACTTCCAGTTTGTGTTTCATTTCAGAGATCTTCAGTTAGTCAGAAACTGTTTCATTAATCTGTGTAACTGTTTAGTTTGTATGCAGAGGACAGTTTTCAGTCTGAACATTGATCAACAGAATGATCTTTAAGGTTCTTATGAGAACAGACTCCACTTTAATGTGTCAGAACATTTACAGTTTAATCAGAAAATCTTCACTTTATGTTAAAGCTTAATGACACAAAGTGTTCTGACGAGAAAATACAAAGAATACATCGTTTTATATCAAAAATTCACAACAGCTGAGGAGGAGACTTTCACAATAAAAGGTCACTTCAGGTTGATTTTCCCTTTAAATGAAATTCAGTTGTGAGCAGGTTGCTTTCGCTGCCTTGCTCTGAGGCACTTTAGTGTTACACACTTTCTCCTTTAACACAAATATTCACTAAATAGTGTGAAAGTGTTACACATACCTTTTGGTTTAATAATAAATATGGGCTTTTATTTTGAAATGTATGAACATGTATTAAAAACAAATACAATAAAATAAACAAAGATAAAACATAAAAATACTCAAATCAAAGAAAATCAAGATGGAAATACAAAAAAAAAAGGGGGTAATACAATAACACATAGTTGTAGTGTGGAGCCCAGAAATACTCTCAGGGAAACACAAGTATATTTTTCTTCTTCATGTCCCCTGAGGGCCTCCGTACTTATATATATATATATATATATATACACACACCGGTGTATGTATATATTATAATAATAATATGTGTATTTAATAGTGCTGCGGTGTCAGACTGTTGATGTGTAAATGTCAGACTATAAGTACCATAATAATACTGTGGTTGGACTGAAGCAGCACAAACAGGAAGTAGGCAGCAGTTTGTCCGTCTGTCACTCAGGATCCTTTTTCTTTACCTGCACACCTGGAGGACAGAAAAAGCAGAGAAGAAGAGAGGAGGTTAGACCGCCTGAACCCGACTCACATCACATCTCAGTGTCCTGGTCTTGGTTCTGGTTCTGGTTCTGATTCGTCATTAATATAGTCTGCTGCTGTTTTTACAGCTGAAACCATCAGTCCATTAATCAATGAGTCCATTAATCAATGAGTCCATTAATCAATGAGTCCATTAATCAGTGAGTCCATTAATCAATGAGTCCATTAATCAGTGAGTCCATTAATCAATGAGTCCATTAATCAGTGAGTCCATTAATCAATGAGTCCATTAATCAGTGAGTCCATTAATCAGTGAGTCCATTAATCAATGAGTCCATTAATCAATGAGTCCATTAATAATTAATCAATGAGTTCATTAATCAGTGAGTCCATTAATCAATGAGTCCATTAATCAATGAGTCCATACATCTGGGTAACTGTGATGTCATTTAATCTATTTTTACAATCACTCAGTTGATCAATGTATCAATAACCAGTAGATGAATCCATAATGAAAATGATCAATAGTTATGAGGTCCAACATTAATGAGTTAGAATAATCAATGATATCAGATATAACAGTTTAATACTTGAACTGAGTTACTCAGTTATTCAGACTGTTTCTGAAGTAACTGAGTATTTTTACTGTTATATTAATACTTTTACTGTCGTAAAGAATCTGAATACTTATATATGTTATTTTTATTCCTAATTGGAGAAATTGCATTATGGGAAATATAGGATCCAAGAACTTTATGGAGGACACGCAGTGACAATAATCATTAAAGTTGTTAAACTTCAGATTTTCTATTTGTCTTAATTCACACACGTGTCGCAATACTAAAGTAACTGGATTACTTTGTTGGTTTTGGATTACCTAAACACCAAATATGTAAAAAAATAAATATCAATAAAATGAGTTTTACTTATTCAGTAACACAAAATAACCTTAGAAAAGCAAATGGAAACTTACGACGGAGTATTAGGGCCAAACTAAGAACTTTTTGGGGGGGAAATTACGAGAATACAGTCGTAATATTACAAGAATAAAGTCATAATAATACGAGAATAAAGTCGTAATAATACGAGAATAAAGTCGTAATAATACGAGAATAAAGTCATAATAATACGAGAATAAAGTCGTAATAATACGAGAATAAAGTCGTAATAATACGAGAATAAAGTCGTAATAATACGAGAATAAAAGTGGTCTTAATGAGAAAAAAGCTTTGATAGAGTTATCAAGATCTGACGTGAGCAGCTCAACCCAACAGCAGCCTGATCATTCTTGTTAAACAGTTTTGCTGGCTGAGCCAACAGGCTGACAGTTCTCATAAAATTACTACTTTACTATTGTAATGTTACGACTTTATTTTCATAATGTTATGACTTTATTCCTGTAATTTCCAAATTTTCTGGCCCTAATACTCTGTTGCAGCAACCAATCAACTCTGTTCTGTGATATTGTTCCTTTTTCTGCTTTAAAGATAAAATAATCCGTCGCTGCAGGATTTCATGGGCTGTTTTTATTCTTGTGGCCTAAAATGTCTCATGTTGCATGTTCTCATGTTTTTAGGGATTTTTTTTTCACAATAAAAGTGCAAAAACAAAATTGTTGTGAATTTTGTTTTCATTAAAAATCAAAGCCTATTTGTTCCAGAGAAAATAAAATCAATTGTTTGGAGGCTCAATGTGAGTCGCTGTATCTTTACAGCTAGACACTAAAAAAAAGTTAATATTAATATTCCAGCAGCGCGAAACAATACAGTAAAATAACAGAAAATAACTGACTCCTAAAAATACAGTAATTTCTACAATTAAAAGTTGTTTTTTTTACATAAAATCTTGTGTAATTTTGTTTAACTAATGATATTTAGTGTAAAACAATGATCTATAAATCCAGGTGAACTCTGCTATAATACAATAATCAGACTTACATTTACAGCAGAGTGCTGTTATTATTGGATTGTTATTATTTTAATGTGAATGTTAAAAGTTATAGAAGTGTAATAAAAGTCATTATCTGTGAGATTACAGTAATTATTGCTGTTTACACTGATAACAACTGTATTTGGACAGTTTACCAATGCTCTGATAACAACATTTATTCAACTTCCATCATTATACAACATATCTGTCAGTTCACTAACTAATACATTAAAATTACACATTACATTTTTACTTGTATTAATTATTGTATTAACAGTAATTAAACTTGGATTTACCAGTTTCATCAGTTAAACAGTGAATAAAAATGATAGATTTGCAAATGTATTTTCTTTAAATAAGCAATAATTTTGTGATTATTTACAGTTACAGATTATTTTACATTAAACATGTAAATTCACAGGATATTTTTGTAATTTTATTAATATTTCTATGTATTTAAAAAATACAAAAGAATCTGTAAGGAAGGAAAGTTTAAACTTACAGATTACAGATTTCTTTCACTGTGTATTTGTCTGCTGTTTGTCACACATTTTATCTTTATCAAACAAACTGGAACTCCATAATAATAATAATAATAATAATAATAATAATATTTCCATCAGTTGTGCAACGTTAGAGTTGGAGGACTTTATTCCCTGTAAATTATAAACACTCCAAACTGGGAGAGGAGTTTGGTTTCAGTGTCGTAATGTGAACGGATGTGAATCGTTCTCTATTTCAAAACCTGTTTTTAAACTATAATCCTAATAACCATGTTTACTACATGTAACTGTAATCTGATTACAACTTGTTTTCTGTACCTGAAACAGTTAACCTGTTTGTACCCTTTGAGTTACATGTAATCCATTACTCCCCAAGCCTGACTGAACAGATGCAACAGTTGTGAGTTTATATTGTTTCACCTGTTGAGGCAGAAATTAACTGTTTAATTCTTTATTACAACTTGATATTGATTGTTTATTTGTTCCACTTCCTGTTGTTCAGGTCATTAGTGAGCTTCCTGCACATGTGCAGTAGGGCTCGCTCTCTGGGTCCACTCATGGACGTATAAAGTGGATACAGTGTTGGAGGTGGACGGAAGCTGGAAGCTGCTCAGTGATGCATGAAGCTAAAAGAACTCAACAGATTACTCAGATCTTCTGCATCCCAAAGAGCCAGCGCTCTAGCTGCTAACTTCCTGTTTAGCCCTCCGCAAACTTGAATGGAGATAAAATGATTTAATGTTACGACTCTTCAAGACTTTAAAAATGTTATCGGACTGAATGGATCAAACATTGAGGAGTTGTGACTTTGAGTCCATGTGCATCACATGACGAACGCCATCGCTGTAACTAGCCCTGATCGTGGACGCACCGTTGATTTAAATGATAAAAGGATCCGCAACACGGGACCCAGCGGGGAATACTGCCGGGGGGTTTAAGGATTAAATGTCCCCTGTGTGCCAAATAAACCATTTAAAGAAACATCTGCTCCCAATAGTGAAAACAGAGCCGTCAAAACATTTCAATAAAAATGCTTTAATGTCATATTTCAGTTTTATATTAAATAAAAGCAGGAAACTGCTGATCAGCTCCACGAATCAGAAGGTTAGTTTGTGAGTTTAAATCATCTACATATAAAGATGGCCGCCGTCCCCACTTCCTCCCACTGTACTAATGAACCAGATTATCAGGATACGATCGCTGCCCTCTTCCTCCACTCGGAGTCTGCAGGAGAGATCGGGATCGGTGCCGCGGTACCGAGGTCAGTGTTTCCTCTAGGATTTTTTTTAGTAGTGGGGGCAGGCCTGTCCGAATGTGGAGTTCACCTGGACCGCCCCAATAACCTCTGAGTAGTTCTACTTGTTGTTAAACTGCACTGTGAGCGGCAGCCAGCGGGGGGGCATTATGTCGGCAGGATCATTTAAAAGGCAACCGGGACTACATTGTGCGTCTGCCCCATTTCTGATACCGTGGCGGCAGAAATTTAACAGCAGTGGGCCGCCGCTCCAAAATCAACATAGAGGAAACTCTGGAGGTGTCAGGGCCATCTTTATATCTGTGGATGGTTTATATCGACGGTTAGAAAGGTTTTGCTGGGATTGTTAGTCGAGGGTTTTCCTGCATATTTGTAAGGAAGTTCAGAAGTGTGTTTATTTTAAAATGGACACAGTTGTTTCTCAGTTTTCTGGTCAGTTGTTGTGGAAACTTTCTGGGATACAGCTGGAATAAATATTAATTATTATATCAATGGGGAAACCTGTAATTTTAAAATATTACAACTTCTGTAATATTATGACTGACTTTTGACTCTTTAAAAGTTATTCTCGACACTGCTGAAGGTACCGAACATCAACATCCTGTAATATTGTTTTAATATAATTTACCTACAAATTAAGACAAACTCCAGAGGTTTTGAGTCCATGTCCTTGTTTATATAAAACTTTACCAAAAGAAGTATGTACAAATTCAGAGGCATTGGTACAAGTCAACAATCAAGTGCAAACTAACAGATTGGTAATGAAACCAAAAGAGGAAGTTTAAAAGAATCCTATTGGATGATTCTCCACCCGGATGAACCGATGAGGATCGAATCCTGATGGATCTCATGAGACTTCCAACAGTCCTGAAGGATTCGTTTAAGTGAATCTTACAGGATTACTTTTAAACTTCCAGCAGGTGGCGCTCCAGCTGTAGCTAATGAACAGATCAATCAGAAACTGTGCATTATATAGAATTCATACAGTTTGGTACAAATATTCATTTTAAATTAAGATTATTTTGTTATTTTTAATGTCAATTTGTTTTTGGAAAAAAATCTCAAAATCTGTGCGACAAAAAATAAACTTCATCTTTATATTCAGCTGCTCATTTTAGTTGTTTTTCATTCTTAATATTTGGTTTTAATAACAACAGCAAAAACAAAACATTTTACAGATTAATGAACTCTAATCTACGGAAGCTGAGAGAAGCCATAGTTACAGTTTTTATTCTGTTATCTAGTTATTCCATCGTTATCTCGAGATAATGAACTTCTGTCTGTAAGATCTTAAATAAAGTATTAAATATGTTGTATTATTGGAGAACTTGTTTTCAGGTAAATGTCTCGTTATCTCAACATAGAGATTTTTATTATCGTCAGACGCAAAATATTTAAAAAAATAAATGTATAATCTTGATATTCTTACATGATTACACTCAACGTAACAAGATAAATACTTTGCTTTCATTAGAAAAACAAAATGTAGTTTCCTGCAAATAAAATAATTCTGATAGTTTGATATTGTCGTAGCACCGATGTCTCGTTATCTCAGTAACGTTCATTTTCTATAACAGGATAATTATCAATAAACCTTTTATTGTCACAAGATCTTATTCACAGATCCATAGTTCCCAATGTAGAAAAAGTTCACTTTTGGTTTTCCAGTGAAACTGAATGTTTTCTGGATTATTTTGAGAGAAGATATTTTATCCTGTTATCTCAGTGATACATTCATTTAATAGAGAAACCATCATAACTGAACTGTTTGTTGTTTTCTCGAGATAACGAATGAGAAAACTAAACTCTGCAATATTATTAATGTGATTGTTATGAGCAAGATAATTAACTTACATATGAGATAATCTGTCTCATCTCGACCGCTCTCGGCTTCCGTAGAAATGTTGAATCCAAAAATCTCAGCGGAAACTTTATCACACAAACAGCAGCTCTGATTGGTCGAAACTGGAGCGACCTCCTCGTTCACCACCACCCAAATAACAGATCAATAAACCGTAAGATCAATAAGCCATCCATTCATCCCCACCTTAAATAAAACTGATATATTAATATAAAGTCCCCAAAAGACACAAACTGTCGCTGGATGAGTTTCTTTTTTTACAAAAACAGAAAATAATAAAAAGATGTTTTCTCTTTGTTCTCCTTTCACAGTTTCTGACGATAAAACAAAATCTATGGAAACGTAGTTTTACACTTCAGGAGGAAACGGGTGAGTCGACTTCATCATGTTGGCTCATGTGACACTTTATGAACCAATTACTCAACAGAAAAATCATCTGTTCTTTGGGACTAAGTATGGATCTTCATAAGCCCCGCCCCCTTTTGTTCTGACCTCAGTCAACTTCCTGCTTAGATATGCTACATGCTAAGCTAATCTATGTTGGAAAGACATTTTAAGATGTTAAAAGATAAAATACATTTATACAGTCGCACTTTAAGTTAGCTAACATTAGATTTCAGACGTAACTAGCTAACCAATGATGGATGTAGTCTGGCTAGCTAACTAGCTAACTAGCGGGCTGACGATTGAAGTTAGCTAACATTAGCTAGCTAACTTTTCAACACAGATTAGCCTAGCACGTAGCATATCTACATACAGGAAAGGCAGGAAGTAAACCGAGGTTCTGACTGCTTGCTCAGCTGTGATTGGAGCACAGAGCCAAAGGGGGCGGGGCTTATGAAGGGTTAATTAGCAGATTGTAGAAACAGCTGTTGGTGGAGAGGCGTCGACCTCCGGCAGCGATCTGACGACAGAAACTACAAACCGCTTCGTCCCAAAGACACGGCAACGCAAACACCGAGAAGCAGCTCCGCCGACCTTCATCCACCGACTCGCCGTCAACACGCAGCCACAGAAACACAACCAGACGCCTGCAGCAGGTCGTCTTCCTCACCCAGACGCCTGCAGCAGGTCGTCTTCCTCACCCAGACGCCTGCAGCAGGGCGTCTTCCTCACCCAGACGCCTGCAGCAGGTCGCTTCCTCACCCAGACGCCTGCAGCGGCGCTTCCTCACCCAGACGCCGCAGCAGGGCGCTCCTCACCCAGACGCCTGCAGCAGGCGCTCCTCACCCAACGCCTGCAGCAGGTCGTCTCCTCACCCAGACGCCTGCAGCAGCAGGTCGTCTTCCTCACCCAGACGCCTGCAGCAGCAGGTCGTCTTCCTCACCCAGACGCCTGCAGCAGGTCGTCTTCCTCACCCAGACGCCTGCAGCAGCAGGGCGTCTTCCTCACCCAGACGCCTGCAGCAGGGCGTCTTCCTCACCCAGACGCCTGCAGCAGGTCGTCTTCCTCACCCAGACGCCTGCAGCAGCAGGTCGTCTTCCTCACCCAGACGCCTGCAGCAGCAGGTCGCTTCCTCACCCAGACGCCTGCAGCAGGTCGTCTTCCTCACCCAGACGCCTGCAGCAGCAGGTCGTCTTCCTCACCCAGACGCCTGCAGCAGGTCGTCTTCCTCACCCAGACGCCTGCAGCAGGTCGTCTTCCTCACCCAGACGCCTGCAGCAGGGCGTCTTCCTCACCCAGACGCCTGCAGCAGGTCGTCTTCCTCACCCAGACGCCTGCAGCAGCAGGTCGTCTCCTCACCCAGACGCCTGCAGCAGCAGGTCGTCTTCCTCACCCAGACGCCTGCAGCAGGTCGTCTTCCTCACCCAGACGCCTGCAGCAGCAGGTCGTCTTCCTCACCCAGACGCCTGCAGCAGGTCGTCTTCCTCACCCAGACGCCTGCAGCAGGTCGTCTTCCTCACCCAGACGCCACGTTGAGGATTATTATGATTTAATTAAAAGGTGCTCCAATCAACGAGCACGTTCCCGCTCAGCTCGTCTCACCGACAGCTTCTCCAACTGAAGCTCAGCGTCTGTGCGATGAGACGGGAGCTACACCGCTAACTGCTAACACCAACACAATCATATGGCTTCTGTACAGATGAGAAGAAAAGGCACCGAACACAAACCGCCACCGACAGGAAACTGCGTTTGAGCTGAGAGACGTTTTCACTGCGCAGCCACGCTGTTCCCTGAGCTAACGTTAGCAGCAGCTCGGCTCGCAGCCCCTCCGGGACGTCCTTTGTCTGTCCAACAGCGTGGGAGAAGCAGTGATTGTTAAGGTGGAACTGCTTTATTCAGTGTGTTTAAGGTGGAACTGCTTTATTCAGTGTGTTTAGTGGTTTTAATCAGCGGGTCTGTTTGTGTTGGAGAGGAGGAGACCTCTGTGGATCATTGGGCTCCCGGTAGAAACCTCCTGAACCATGAACACTGAAGGAATCCTAACCGGGAGAAGCTGACTGCAATGACGCCAATGGTGGTGAAGACAACAACTCCCATGATCCCACGCTGCTTCACCACCTCATCACACTTCCTGTTGCTGTTAATGATGGGATGTCAGAGGCCCCCCAGTGGCAGAAACACTGTAGGTTTAAACTAACGGATCAATTACTGCTGGAGATAAAGGTCGGAGGTTGTAGACGCTGCTCAGTGAAAACATTCGATCAGATCAAACTGCAGATTCTCCTCCTGCAGGAACCATCATCAATATCTGAATCAGCATAAGGCTTCTCTGTTCATTCAGTTAGTAAAGTAAAGAGTTTTAAGGCAGAGAGGGCGACAGACAGACAGACAGACAGACAGACAGACAGACAGACAGACAGACAGACAGACAGACAGACAGACAGACAGCTGGTGGTCAGGGTCTCTGAGATGCTCCTCCTCCTCCTCCTCCTCCTGCTGTTGTGCTTTCAGCAGTTAGTCTGTGACGTTGGCGGCAGGGGGAGGAGACACGACTCCTCCCTGAGCTCTGAGGTGGAGGGGGGTAGGAGAGAGGAGAGGTTAGTGTTCAGGAGGAAAAGCAGAGTTAAAACCAGACGTTAGGAGCTCCTTCCTCACCTCCTCTTCCTCCTCCTCGAGCAGAGGAGCAGAGTTACAGCGGAGCAGCAGGAAAGCAGTGGAGGAGGAGGAGGAGGAGGAGGAGGAGGAGCAAGTCTCTGCTCTCCTCTGCGTCTCAAACCAAATGTTACTTTCAAGCTCTGAGGAGGTCACCAACTCCTCAGTTCTCCTTTTTATCACAGGAGGAAGAAAACGGAGGAGAGGAGGTTTTTTTTCTTCAGGAACTGGAGGAGCTGGAGGAGAACAGAGCTGGAGGAGAGGAGAGCTGGAGGAGCAGGAGGAGAGCAGAGCTGGAGGATAGCAGAGCTGGAGGAGCAGGAGGAGAGCAGAGCTGGAGGAGAGCAGAGCTGGAGGATAGCAGAGCTGGAGGAGCAGGAGGAGAGCAGAGCTGGAGGAGAGCAGAGCTGGAGGAGCAGGAGGAGAGCAGAGCTGGAGGAGCTGGAGGAGAGCAGAGCTGGAAGGAAGATGAGAAGGAAAATAAAGCATCTCCTCGTTTTCTCCACCGTGCTGAGGAGCTGCACTCAGGAGGTGAGGAGGGAGAGGAGCAGGAGGAGGTCCACCAGAGGGCGAGAGAGCTTTGCAGACAGCAGGTGAGAGAGCAAGCAGATGAAGCTCAGTTTGACCCCGCCCAGAGCAGACAGGAAGTGAGCACCAGGACGCCACAGAGAGAGCGAGAGAGAGAGAGAGAGGAGGTCACTTCACCAGCACTGACTTTGGCAGAAACGCCTCCATCTCGCCGCCTCCGTCCGTCCTCGGCGATGCCGAAGACACAGAGGAAGACGAGGAGGAGCCCGGGGATGAAGAGCCGGGCGCTTTAGGGAGGCTGTACATGTAGACGGCGCCGATGACGAGCCCCGCCCCCGCTGTGAAGAGCAGGTCCACATGGAAGCCAAACAGGTAGATGGACATCACCGTGGAGACGATGATGGAGAAGGAGGTGGCGAAGCCCTTCAGGATGTTGTCGGCGTACTTCACCACCACGGCCACCAGCAGCCCGCCGAACGCCTGGTTGAAGATCACACACCACACCATGTCGGTGTAGCCGAACAGGAAGCCGTGCTCGGCGATGGCGGCGCCGTCGTTCCACCACAATCCCAGCATGCCGAGCACCGTGCCGAAGATCCCCAGCTGGACGTTCCTCACCCAGACGGACGCCGAGCTCCCCTTCAGGATCTTCTCAAAGTAAACGCCGGCGAACCCCGATGACAGGCAGCTGATCACCACGGCGACCAGACCGACCGTGTAGTTCTGATTGGAGCCGTCCGACACCGACGCCTCCTTCTTCCCCTCCTGCTGCACCTGAGAGAGAGAGCATCCATTTTATTTACCACGCTGTGTCGTAACCATGGTAACTGTACAATCAATCACATGTTAATCAATCCACAGGAAATTAACAGGCAACTATTTTGCTCATGAATTAATGGAGGACTCGCTGCGTTTCCTGCTTTTGAATCGACGCTCCGTCAGACAGTCGGCGATGAAGGTGGCGATGACCTTACCTGTACGATGGCGACTCCAGCAAACAGCAGCAGCAGAGAAACCCACTGGACCCTCGACAGAGACTTCCTCAACATCAGCACACTGAACAGCGCCGTGGTGAGGATCTTCAGCTGGTACGTCACCTGGAACATCATCATCATCATCATCATCATCAACAACATCATCATCAACATCATCATCATCATCATCATCATCAACATCATCATCATCATCATCATCATCATCATCATCATCATCATCATCAACATCATCATCAACACCATCATCATCAACATCATCATCAACATCATCATCATCGCTGATATATTGATCTTACTACGGAACAACGAGTTTGTTTCTTTGTAATTTGTCTCGTACTGACTCAGGTTCAGGTTCTGGTGGTTTTGGTGAGTTTTACTTTGTGTGAATATTTCGGCCATATTAGTGTAAATAAGAATTTAACAGAGTCCTATAATGACTTTAGTCCCTCTGAAATTGACGCTACGATCAACATTAGACTCTATCGCTCCTATAAAAAGGAAATTATTAAAACATAGGAGACTAGCACCTTGGTATAACCACCAAACCCGCCAGTTAAAGCAAATAGCTAGGAAATCTGAAAGGAAATGGCGCTCTTCCAAATTATCAGAATATCGCTCAAATTGGCAAGATGATCTTAAGATTTATAGAAAGGCCCTCCGTAATGCCAGAGGAGCCTATTACTCAGCACTAATAGAAGAAAATAAGAATAACCCTAGGTTCCTCTTCAGCACTGTAGCCAGGCTGACAGAGAGTCACAGCTCTATTGAGCCACATATCCCCATAAACTTAAGTAGCAAGGACTTCATGAGCTTCTTCTATAATAAAATTATTACTATTAGAGAAAAAATTAATCACCAACTGCCATCAACAGTTATCAGTGGCTCTCCAAGTTCAGGGACTTCTGTAAATGTAAACTTAGACATATATTTAGACTGTTTTTCTGCTATCGATCTTCATCAGTTAACTTCAATCATTTCTTCATCGAAGCCATCAACCTGTCTGTTAGACCCGATCCCAACTAGGCTGCTTAAAGAAGTTGTTCCCTTAATTGGCACTTCTTTACTGGATATGATTAATCTTTCTTTATTATCAGGATATGTACCACAGTCCTTTAAAGTAGCTGTAATTAAACCCCTTCTTAAAAAGTCCACTCTTGACCCAGGGGTTTTAGCCAACTATAGACCGATTTCTAACCTACCCTTCCTCTCTAAGATTCTGGAGAAAGTAGTCGCCAAAGAGTTGTGTGACTTTCTACATAACAATAGTTTATTTGAGGATTTTCAGTCAGGATTTAGAGTTCATCATTGCACAGAGACAGCTCTGGTTAAAGTTAAAAATGACCTTCTGACTGCTTCTGACAATGGACTTGTCTCTGTACTTGTATTATTAGATCTTAGTGCTGCATTTGACACCATTGACCATGATATTCTTTACCAGAGACTTGAGCATCAAATTGGCATTAAAGGAACCGCACTAAGCTGGTTT
This sequence comes from Dicentrarchus labrax, assembly GCF_905237075.1. Classification (NCBI taxonomy): domain Eukaryota; kingdom Metazoa; phylum Chordata; class Actinopteri; family Moronidae; genus Dicentrarchus; species Dicentrarchus labrax. The sequence continues at coordinate 1,025,094 of NW_026136715.1, read as the reverse complement.
AAGTCATATTTATCAGATCGCTCGCAGTTTGTACATGTTAACGATGAATCCTCCATAAATACTAAAGTTAGTCATGGAGTTCCACAAGGTTCTGTACTTGGACCAATACTATTTACTTTATATATGCTCCCTTTAGGCAACATTATTAGGAATCACTCCATTAACTTTCACTGTTATGCAGATGATACGCAGTTATATCTATCAATCAAACCCAATGAAATTAATCAATTATCTAAATTACAAACATGTCTTAAGGACATAAAATCCTGGATGACCTGCAATTTTCTGATGTTAAACTCAGAAAACGAAATTCTTGTTCTTGGCCCCAAAAACTTTAGAGACTCACTGTCTAAAGATATAGTCACTCTAGATGGCATTAACTTGGCCTCTAGCACCACTGTCAGGAATCTTGGAGTTATCTTTGATCAGGATTTGTCATTTAACTCCCACATAAAGCAGACCTCTAGGACTGCCTTCTTTCATTTACGTAATATTAGAAAAATTAGACACATACTATCACAGACAGATGCAGAAAAACTAATCCATGCATTTGTTACTTCAAGGCTGGATTACTGCAACTCTTTATTATCAGGTTGCCCCAATAAGTCCATTAAAACGCTCCAATTAATTCAGAACGCTGCAGCACGAGTACTGACAGGAACTAGAAAAAGAGATCACATCTCTCCTGTACTAGCTACTCTGCATTGGCTCCCTATAAAATGTAGAATTGAATTTAAAATCCTCCTCCTCACCTATAAAGCTCTTCATGGTCAGGCCCCTTCATATCTTAAAGAGCTCATAGTACCCTATTACCCCACTAGAACACTACGTTCTCTGAATGGTGGGCTACTTGTGGTTCCTATAGTCTCTAAAAGTAGAACAGGAGCCAGAGCCTTCAGCTACCAAGCTCCTCTCCTGTGGAACCAGCTTCCAGTTGTGGTTCGGGAGGCAGACACCCTCACCACATTCAAGAGTAGGCTTAAGACATTCCTCTTTGATAAAGCTTATAGTTAGGGCTGGATCAGGTGAGTCTTGAACCATCCCTTAGTTATGCTGCTATAGGCCTAGACTATCGGGGGATTTCCCATGGTGCACTGAGCTACTCTCTTCCTCTCTCTTTCTGCACTCATTCATGTCCCTTTAATGCATGTTACTAACTCCACTTCTTCCCCGGAGTTCTTGTGCTTTCTCGTCTCGCAGGTTCTCATGGATCCTGGTGGAGCCTCCTGCCATGGTCCTGCTTGACTGCCATTGCCAATACTGTTGTTGCTGTGCGTGCGTCTGTCTGTCTGTCTGTCTGTCTGTCTGTCTGTCTGTGTCTCTCTCTCTCTCACTCACTCACTCACTCCCCAACTGGTCGAGACAGACGACCACCCACCTAGAGCCGAAGGATCTGTCCTAGGTTTCTGCCTTTTAACAGGCAGTGTTTCCTTGCCCTTGTCGCCAAGTGCTTGCTCATGGTGGTACTGTTGGGTCTCTGTAATTAATGTTAAAGAGTTCGGTCTAGACCTGCTCTATTTGAAAAGTGTCCTGAGATAACTTCTGTTATGAATTGGCGCTATACAAATAAAATTGAATTGAATTGAATTGAATTGAATAATTAAACGTTGTTTCCTCCTGTTTGATAAAAACTACAGTGAGCATTTCAACATGAAACTATTTATTTATTTTAAAGAGCTGAGAGCTGAGAGCCACAAACAGGAAGTGAGACAGTGTTGAGAGACGGACTAACATGTTGTTGTTTGAGTGTAAACATGAACAACAGACAGACGGACACTTTAAGGTTTCTGTGAAATATACTATAAAATATCAGATGTCAGTGTATGAACATTCAGTGGATCATTGATGTAAACACGGACACAATTGGGGGGGGACACAGGGCCAATTTTTCAAAAGGCCGTTTTGGTCCCCTGCTGTATTTACCGTCCAGAAACAATGTGACTCGTCAAGCACTAGGACCAAGCGGAAAACGGCTCCTCAAGCTGAAGCCTGTTTCCCTTAGTTTAGACCCGCCCACAAGCTCCTCGATTGGCTCTGCCATTTCTTGTGTGATTGGCCGTCCCCGCTGTCACTCCATCTTGCTTGCACACCGGTCTGCTAGTTGCCCAGGAGTCCCAGGAGCTTATCACGCCGTCCCCCGCGCCGCACTGGGCCTCTCTGACCACGTCATGGTCCACCTGATTCCCTCATACAGGCAGAAATTAAAGCTCTGCAAACCTGTTGTGAGGACATCAAAGCAGTGGACCAGTGAAGCTGTGGAGGATCTCCAGGCGTGCTTGGACTCTACTGACTGGGATGTGTTCAGGACTGCTACTAACAGTCTGGATGAGTACACAGAGGCTGTGACATCATATATCAGCTTCTGTGAGGACTGCTGTGTACCATCACGCACCAGGGTGAGTTACAACAACCACAAACCCTGGTTCACAGCCAAACTCATTCAACTACGGTTGCAGAAGGAGCAAGCGTTCAGGAGTGGGGACAGGGACAAGTTTAAGGAGTCTAAGTACAAGTTTAGCAAGGCGGTGAGAGAAGCTAAACGTCAGTACTCTGAGAAACTTCAACACCAGTTCTCAGCCAACGACTCTGGTTCTGTCTGGAAGGGGCTCAGACAGATAACTAACTACAAGCCCAAAACCCCTCACTCCATCAATGATCTGTGCGTGGCAAACGAGCTGAATGAGTTCTACTGCCGCTTCGACAGACAAAGGAGCAGTCCTGACACCATCCCCCGTGACACCCCTCACCAGCCCCACCTCACCTCACCAGTCCCCCCCCAGCCCAGCAGGAGCTGGGGCTACTTCACAGCTTCACACCTCTGTGAATCCCTCCTCCTCCACCACAGCGACGACTCTTTGCCTCCAAGAGAGGGACGTCAACAGACTCTTCAAGACGGACCCTCTCCTGGACCCCCTGCAGTTCGCCTACAGAGCCAACAGCCCCATCCGCCCCATCATCCTGTGTGACTCCCCAGTTGACTCTGTGGAGTCCTTTCGCTTTCTGGGTACCATTATCACCCAGGACCTCAAGTGGGAGCTGAACATCAGCTCCCTCACCAAGAAAGCCCAGCAGAGGATATACTTCCTGCGGCAGCTGAAGAAGTTCAACCTGCCAAAGACAATGATGGTGCACTTCTACACTGCCATCATCGAGTCCATCCTCACCTCATCCATCACCATCTGGTACGCTGCTGCCACTGCCAAGGACAAGGGCAGACTGCAGCGTATCATTCGATCAGCTGAGAAGGTGATCGGCTGCAATCTGCCATCCCTCCAGGACCTGTACGCCTCTAGGACCAGGAAGCGTGCAGGTAAGATTGTGGCTGACCCCTCCCACCCCGGTCACAATCTGTTTGAGATACTTTCCTCTGGCAGGAGGCTGCGGTCCATCAGGACTAAAACGTCTCGCCATAAAAACAGTTTCTTCCCGTCGGCAGCTGGCCTCCTTAATAAGGCCCGGATTACCCACTGTCATTGACTCTTATACCCACCCTGTATATAAAGTATGCATTACATTAATGCACCCACGTTCTTCTGCACAGCTTTCTCTTTCTCTTCTTATCTTTATCTATGTATTTTCTGTGTGATTTTTGTGTGATTTGAATAATTGTATATTTGTATATGTGTATATTTTATGCACCAACTGCACCAGGTCACGTTCCTCGTAGGCGTAAAAACCTACTTGGCAATAAACAAAATTCTGATTCTGTTCAGCCTGGGTCACGTCAGCTAAAAGGATTGTAATAGCAGAGGTTTAATTTAATTTCATTTCCATTAACGTTTGAACCGTGTCCATGTGCGTATGTGTGCACGGACGTGTCCCCCCCCCACCTCTGAGATCAAAATTAAGTCCTTGTATGTAAATAAGAACAACAGGGGACCAAACATTGAGCCCTGAGGTACACCAGGTTCAACACATTGTTGGTTTGGATCTGAAGAAAATACAGAACAGCAACCGAACTGAAGCTTTAAGAGAAATAAAGATGTGAGTCTGACCTGGAAGGTGGCGGCCGGCAGGTTGGAGATGGCGATGTACTGCAGGTTGTTCTGCAGAGTGTAGATGAGCGAAGGAACAGCCAGTTTCAGAGTGTCTTTGTACTGAAACACGATGGAGTCGACCAGGAAGAACGCCGTCTCCTTCACACTGACTGCAGAGAGAGAGACAGTTACTGCATAACTCAACAGTGAGACACACAGATCAGAGAGAGAGACAGTTACTGTATAACTCAACAGTGAGACACACAGATCAGAGAGAGAGACAGTTACTGTATAACTCAACAGTGAGACACACAGATCAGAGAGATAATAATTAATCACAGAATAACTACTAAACTGATCAGATATGGATCCAGATTCTGTTGTTGACTATTTCTCTCCTCAAATCTGTTCACAAACATATTTTACTGTTTATCTGGAATACCACATCCTGTGACGAGTCGACGGTTCAACATTGAATCTCATCAGGATCAATAACATTATTAATTAACACTATTTATCTACACATTCATGAGCTCAACCTTTGGACTGTGAGTTAAACTAAATGTCTGTTTCTCTGTGAACAACATCCTGAAAGCAAACATTCATTAGAGTCACTCACATCTCTTCTGCAGCAGGATGATGAGCAGACATGTCAGCACCTTCAGGACCTCCGCCATGACGACGGCCGACGTCGCGAAGAAGCGGTCGCCCGGCAACGTGCGGACGTATCGGATGCTGAGGATGAGTGACGCATTCTGGACCACCAGCACCGCCAGGCTGATGTACTTCAACCTCTTGTTCACTGCGGCAAAACACACAAGTCAGACCTGAACTCAGCATCACCCATCAATCAATCATCAATCAATCATCAGTCGCTCATCAATCACCCATCAATCAATCATCAATCAATCATCAGTCGCTCATCAATCACCCATCAATCAATCATCAGTCGCCCATCAATCGCTCATCAATCACTTTATATTATATATAATTACTCATTATATTTTATAATATTCTTATTGTACTGTGCTGCTGTGTCTGACTCTCCTACGGGGATCAATAACGGAACATATCTTATGTTACCGTAGTTACTGCACTGCCTATTTATGGGATACAAACACTTTACGGGGCAGAGGTCACATTATTGGTTATGATGTTAAAGTCATTAAATGAACTCAGACAGTGTTAGTGTAGTTCCTGCAGTCGGCCACCAGAGGGCAGCGTACACCTATAAATATTATATTACACTTACTGGAGAACTTTAATTAATGCTGTGAATGTAATGGAGTACTTTACTGCAGGAAAGTATCTGATTACTTTATTGACTGTGTGTGTGTGTGTGTGTGTGTGTGTGTGTGTGTGTGTGTGTGTGTATAAAGGTGTGTGTGTGTGTGTATAAAGGTGTGTGTGTGTGTGTGTGTGTATAAAGGTGTGTGTGTGTGTGTGTGTGTGTGTATAAAGGTGTGTGTGTGTGTGTGTGTGTATAAAGGTGTGTGTGTGTGTGTGTGTGTATAAAGGTGTGTGTGTGTGTGTGTATAAAGGTGTGTGTGTGTGTGTATAAAGGTGTGTGTGTGTGTATAAAGGTGTGTGTGTGTGTGTGTATAAAGGTGTGTGTGTGTGTGTGTGTGTATAAAGGTGTGTGTGTGTGTGTGTGTGTGATAAAGGTGTGTGTGTGTGTGTGTGTGTATAAAGGTGTGTGTGTGTGTGTGTGTGTGTGTGTGTGTGATAAAGGTGTGTGTGTGTGTGTGTGTGTGATAAAGGTGTGTGTGTGTGTGTGTGTGTATAAAGGTGTGTGTGTGTGTGTGTGTGTATAAAGGTGTGTGTGTGTGTGTGTGTGTATAAAGGTGTGTGTGTGTGTGTGTGTGTATAAAGGTGTGTGTGTGTGTGTGTGTGTATAAAGGTGTGTGTGTGTGTATAAAGGTGTGTGTGTGTGTGTGTGTGTGTGTGTGTATAAAGGTGTGTGTGTTACCTGCAGACCTCCACGTCACCAGCTGTGACGGTGTGTTTTAACCGTTTAATGAAGCTGTTAGCATTAGCATTAGCATTAGCATTAGCTGCAGGTTAGCCTAGCATTGTGCGTTAGCCTCCAGCTCAGCTAGCATGCCACGTTAATTTCCCTCAGTTTAAGTTACATCCGGGTTCTAGCCTTCCTTATAACACAGCTGGAGTGGTGTTTAACATATCGCTAGTTAGCTAGTTAGCATCCTGGTTAACTTCTATAAATAATAAAGCTCTCCGAGCTAACGGCAGCTAGGATAGCCGATACAGGCTGGCCGTTAGGACCCGCCCTCCTCTGCCTCTGATTGGCTGGTACTCGTTGCGTCCATCGGTGTGATTGGTTAGGTTCAAGCAAGAGGGCTGTGATTGGTTAAGAATGTCAGCGTGAGCCAATCAGAGGCCGAGGAGGGCGGGTCATAACTTCGCCAACCTGGAAGAAACATTATCGTAAATAAACTGTTAAATTCTCAACAGAGATCAATGATTATTGATTATTGATTAATGGTTAATGGTTAATCAACACTCGGGCTCTCTGATGAAGCAGCTTCCCGCGCTCAGAGGCCCGGTGAAGGTACCTCTCCCTCCCCGGATACCTTCGCTCTGACTCCGGCTCGTTGCTCTCTCCTCCGCCGCCTGGCTGTGGTTCCCTCCGGCCATACTCACTCCCTCCGCCCGCCGACAGCGAGCCTTCGCCCCGCTGCCTCCCGGCGAGCTCCGGCGAGCTCCGGCTCACACTTCAGACCCGACCGGACCTCCGACCTCCGGGCTGCGGTTCGGGGTAGCGCGGGTCGGTCGGGCAGATGTTGGACCGGGGCAGCGGTTGGAGAAGCACCGGGAGAAGCACCGGGAGAAGCTCCGGGAGAAGCTCCGGGAGAAGCACCGGGAGAAGCACCGGGAGAAGCACCGGGAGAAGCACCGGGAGAAGCACCGGGAGAAGCACCGGGAGAAGCACCGGGAGAAGCACCGGGAGAAGCACCGGGATGGAAACAGTCCGCGGAGGATCTGAGGTGTTCAGGAAGTGAAGTTCCGCTGCAGAGATAGGACCCACTGACAGGAGGCATCACTCCGACGGAGATTATCAAACAGCAACAGTAAAATAATACAATTAAATAAATACATCAGTATAATTCTGGATATTTTAGTCTCATAATTACTATTTATTTCTAAAATAAATTCTTGAAAAAGAAACAACAACCCGAAGTTAAATTTTTATCGAACACGTTCAGATAAACGGATGAAATAAAATAATTACATTTAATTGATCCGTTTTTAAAAAGTAAAAAAGTAAATGTACGTGTGTTTGTATTTAACTCTTAGCATTAGACAAAGTATAATGTGTGTACAGACAGTATTATTAAGTATTATTAAGTATAATAAAGTATTATTAAGTATAATAAAGTATTATTAAGTATAATAAAGTATTATTAAGTATAATAAAGTATTATTAAGTATTATTAAGTATAATTAAGTATAAATAAGTATTATTAAGTATAATAAAGTATTATTAAGTATTATTAAGTATAATTAAGTATAATAAAGTATAAATAAGTATTATTAAGTATAATTAAGTATAAATAAGTATTATTAAGTATTATTAAGTATAATAAAGTATAATAAAGTATTATTAAGTATAATTAAGTATTATTAAGTATAATAAAGTATAATAAAGTATTATTAAGTATTATTAAGTATAATAAAGTATTATTAAGTATTATTAAGTATAATAAAGTATAATAAAGTATTATTAAGTATAATTAAGTATAATTAAGTATTATTAAGTATTATTAAGTATAATAAAGTATAATAAAGTATTATTAAGTATTATTAAGTATAATAAAGTATAAATAAGTATAAGTATAATTAAATATAGTGTGTGTACAGACGGTATGTGTTGAGGAGCTCTGGACAAACAGTCAGAGTGAGACCTCCTCCTCGTCCTCCTCTTTGATGCTGCTGACAGTCACTTCCTTGTTCTCCTTCAGGTTGAACATGGAGGAATCCTATTGGCTGCTGGGTGAACCCCTCACCTGTCAGATGTTGTTCAGATTGAGCGCCCCCTGTTGGTTGTGTGCAGAGTGTGCAGGCAGCTCCAGGAACATTAACAACCTCTCTCACTCTGCTGTTTGTCTCTGTATGATATATACAGTATATATATATATTATATATTATAACTGTATATATATTATACAGTATATAACTGTATAATATATACATATACGTATAATATATATACAGTATATATACTGTATATATATTATACAGTATATATCACACTCACACCAACAGAACTTATATACAATATGTGTGTGACATCAGCCTACAGTATCATTTAATATCATTTAATATCATTTAATGTGATTCAACCTGCAGTGAAATCGTCACTAATCCATCGGTTGGTAATTTGCAGGTTTTAAATGTCTTGAAGAGATTTTATTTTGAAAATATTGCTGTTTATACGAATAATTTTAACATTGATGTGAAAATAAAAGCATCAAAGTTTATTTATGATGTTGGAAACCACAGCTCTTCATCAGTTAGTGGAGAATAATTCATTAATAACAATTAGACATTAATGTGTTTACAAATTAACTGCTTTTGGATGTTTTTTTAAATTTGATAACAAACATTTAGAAATAGAATTTCACCCATTGTAGAATCTAAACAGGCCACAGATATAAAATATGAGTGTTTCTTTCATTTGTAATGTTTTATTTAATTCATGTAAATTTGCCTCTTTAACTTTGTTTTTTAAAGTTATAGATTTTCTTTATGTACACTATGAATTCTGGGTAATACAGTGACATCAGAGACATGATAAGTGAAAAAAATATTTTATTCAAACGTTGGATCTTTTTCTCTCGATCCATAAATTCTTATTTAATGTAAATAAACATAAACAAGTGACAGACAAGCCACTTTGATTATAAACAACCAATAATACTCAAGTATTTACAGTGACATCACCACGAACCAGATCCAACCAGAGACTGACTCTTCTTCAGCTCCTCTTCCTGGAACAGCTCATTAAACAGCTGAAAGGCACAGAACTCTTCTTTCTTCACTTTGTTCAACAGAAAGAATAAAAATAAAAGTTGGATTTTGATTCTTCTAAAGATCCGTCGATCTTTAAACAATAATCCTCGTTACGCTAACGGACTGAACTTTGTTTCTTTCTCTGTGAATCATTTTCACTTTTACTTTCTACACTTTTATTAAAGTTACACTTCAACATGTTCGTAGAGAATCACTGAAACGTCCAGAAAGTCTAAAACACGGCGCCACCGCTGCACAGGAGACACATGTGATTGATCTGATTGATCTGATTGAGGGGCTGTTGAACCCGGTGCAGGCTCACACTTACAGCAGCAGGGGGCGCCGTTGTAACCTGACTGTGTTTGCAGTGTAAGACGTCAGATTGAAATAACACTGACACTATTATAATGTTAGTGTCAGGATCCGGAGGAACCACAGTCCTCCGACGTCTCTTCTCCTAAACCAAATAAATACTCAATAAATAACCTAAATCAAACATGTCCGCCGACCCGGCTGCGTTCACCAACAGATAATAACAGAGTCCATACAGAGTCCTGTACGATGGGGGGTCACAGCGACTGGCTGGGTAGAGAGCTGTGGTCCTCCTGCAGGTCTCCCTCCTCCTCCATCCAGGGGTGGGACAGGATCTCCTCCAGAGTCGGGCGCTCCTCGGGGCGGTAGGACAGACACCAGCGGATCAGAGACTGGCATTCTGGGTAGAGAGGGGGGGGGTTAAAACCATGACCTCATTTGAGCCAATCAGATCTCACAGGGGGCGGGGCCTCTGCTCACCTTTGGAGACCCGTCTGGTGAAAATGGGCGTGGCCCCGACGATCTCCCGGTCGCACTCAAACGGGATGTCGCCACAGACCATGTCGAAGAGCAGAACCCCCAAAGACCAGACGGTGAGCGGGACCGCCTCGTAGGACTGAGACTGGATCCACTCAGGAGGACTGTAGACCCGGGTCCCTGAGGAGGAGGAGGAGGAGGAGGAGGAGGAAGGAGAGTGTTATTAGCCAGTATCAACAATGATTACAGTCATTGTAAGAGAATCTTGCTGATTGATCTCTATTGATCAATAGATGATCAATAGATGATCAATAGATGATCCGTACCTTCGAACTCGCTGTACGCCGTCTCTTTCAGCGGCGCTCCGGATCCAAAATCGATGATCTTGACCTCCAGCGTCCTCGTGTCCACCACGATGTTCTCGTCCTTGATGTCGCGGTGGACGACGCCGTGAGCGTGGAGGAACCGCAGCGCCTCCACCACCTGACGGAAGAACCTGTCGCACACACACAGGGAGGACGTTAGCGCCGGCGGGTCCAACAGAACCGGACCACAACAGACAGACCGACGTTCGGAGGCGCTACCTGAGTGCGAGGCGTTCGGGCAGTGCCTCTCTCTCCGTGATGAAGTCGAACAGGTCCTGACACTGCGGCGGGCGCTCCAGCACCAGCAGGAAGCCCCGCCCCTCCACCTCAAACCAGTCCAGCATGTGGATGATGCTGCCGTGACCTCCGACCTCCGACAGGCTCTGCAGTAGAGCGATCTCCATGGGAACGGGGTCGAGCTCACCGGGCTGAGGGGGGAGGAGAGAGAGAGAGAGACGGTTCATTATCATTTATTAAAGATATTAAAGCTTTATTTTACTTCAATACTGATAATCAATAACATAATCAATGACGGTAAACCTATATATGAGAATAAGCAGCTATTAGTAATGAGTCATCGTCTGCAGGTGTTTTCCTGGGGGGGGATTTCCCGGGTGTGATCAATAATCAAATGAGGGGAAATCCTGCAGCAGGGTCATTTACTGAGCCATGACATCACAGGTTTCCGTGGGAACCGGGGCCGGCCCCGCCCACACACACAGTTCACCTGTGAGTCCAGCAGAGGGCGGCTCTGACCCGGTTCATTACTGACAGGTTCAGTACTCACCAGTCGGGCCCACTGCTGCACACGCTCACTGGAGATCTGTTTGATGGCAACCTGGAAGGACAAAAAGAGATTTTAAAACGTGGACGGGGGTTTTATTCTTCTCAACCGAATCTCCCAAATGTTCAAATAGAAGCTTTAGAAAAGCTGGAAGTTTAATTATAAGTAATATTATTTTTATATCAGGTGAAATTAAGTTTACTCCACTACAATAAAAAGAAGGTTGCACACCTGCAGTCCGTCACTGAGCCTCTGACCCGAATACACGGACCCGAACCCGCCGCTGCCGAGCAGAGAACCACAGCTGTACTGAGAGGAGAACGGTTCCTTCACTGAGAGACAGAACGATTCATTACAGTCAGAACCTTTAAAGATATTCATCAAAGCAAACTGCATTAATACAACTAATAAAGTTAATTACAGTCACAGGCATTAATAATAAAATATTAAATATATAAAGTAGAATTATTCTGTCTGATTTCAGATTAACTGAAGATTTGTTAAAATATATATATATCTATAAATCACTCAATATATCATTTATAATGTATATTATTTATTATCTTATATTGTATCTGTGCATTATTCCTGTCTGTCTGTCTGTCTGTCTGTCTGTCTGCTGCTGTTTACTAGAAATAAAATGGAGGTCAAACAAACAAACAGAAACTTTATTCTACTTTCAGCTCCAACTTTATCCACATTTATTTAACCGTATTTGGTTGAAAAATCTCCGTTTAACCGTTAATAAAACTAATACTCAGTAACCATGGAAACACATCAAAAACGACGGTTGTGTCGTTTAATCCTTAAATTCGTTATTTTTTGAATGTAGTCTGGTGGAGCTAACAGAGCGCCTGCGCAGCAACAGTTAATAAACCGTTAATATGGAGATAATAGAGTCTGTAGGAGGTGAAGTGTCCGTTATTAACCGCCGTATTGAACCTTTAGGGGTTCAGGTCTGAGTCTCACCGTTCTTCCCGCGGACTTCCTCCACCAGGTGAAGCTCCGCAGATCTTTTCTCCAACATTTTCTGTCACTTTCAGTCAGTTGAAGCCGATAAAATCCATCCTGTTACCGGTTGAATTCCTCTCTTAAACCTTGTTCCGTTTACACCGACTGACGCAGCCGTTTCCCGCTTTTACGATCCAGTTCCACGACAGAAAATGACGGTTAAAGTTATTTTCTTTCCGGTTGTAACGGTTGATAAACTGTAACCCACGTACTACTGTTTTCTTCTGTATATATATATAAAACTCTGAGTGGCCACGCCCACTCCACCCCTCGCCGCCCAATCAGCGCTGAGACGTGTGCGCAATGTTTTGAACCTTCCCGCCAATCAGATTCAAGCTGCGGTCAAAACTCATGAATATTCAAATCGCACGAGAGGAATTCGTAGAATTTAGGGCAGCGCGCGCTGATGATGGGAAACAGGAAGACGGTTTCCCCAAAATGCACACACGCGCGCGCGCACGCACACAATGAAAATTAGCGCGAGCGGTATCCGCGGTTCCTCTTCACGCGCTTCTTTCTCGTTGTGTCACGCACGCGCGCAGTTCTCTTCTGAGCTCGAGGCCAACAGTTAAAAATCGCCGCTGGTTTCCGGTTCCTGTCAAAATAAATGTGTCATTATAAGAATTGAGCAGAAAGGTCAGAATGAGACTGTAACACCAAGGAGGGACATTTATTCTACACTGTGTCACTAATAATAACTAATAACTCTTAATATTAAGATTAATGACATTTATTTTGGTTTTGTTCTTTTTGTTGAATATATTTGAGCTTTTATTTTCCAATATATTGATTCTGATTTTACCCTTTTAAATGAAAATATATTGTTTGCTGTGTTTCCTGAGCCCTCTACCAACTGTTGAATTTGACTATTGATTATTGATCCATTAATGTGTTAATATTGGAGAAGAAATGAAACCGTGTACTGTAGCAGTGAATGATAGTCGACCTTTAGCAACACGAAACACTGAGAATAAAGTTTAATGTTCGAACTGTCTCCAGCTGTTGCACTGACTGATGCTAAGCTGCATATGTTAGACAATTAGCATCATTAGCATCAATAATTATAATCACCTATATGGCTGAGGTTGGGGGGGGTTATTAAGGACGCTGAATCCATTTCTGACATATTTAATTTGTTCAGTTCTGCTCAGACTGAGCCGCAGTCGGCCCACTGGGAGCTGAACTGTGGACACTGACCTCAATAACCCCCCCATCCTCCTGTAGCGTCCATAGAGCTGATTATTAACGCTAATGATGATAACTGTTTCTAACAGTAAACTCTGGTTCTGGTCCACATTGTCTGGAGAATAATAGACTAATAAATACGATTATTATTGATCAGGGGATTTTAACGGGACTTTGGCAGCAACATTGGGACATGATCAATTCTATGAAGTTACTCAGAACCTTTTATATACATTATATTTTCTACCTGGACACAATGCTGCTGTTTCATCAATGCAAACACAATCACTCTTATAAAGACATGAAGATGAAGATGAATATTTTTGATCTGTTTTGGTTTGTAGCTGTTCTTTGCTGACAGTTGAAATGTTAACCTACAATCTAAAGTAATACAGTCAAATGTACACACATTAACAACTTCTTTGTATTAAGTTCAGATGTTGTTTTTTATAGTTTGTCTGAAAAAGAAAAGAGAAACAGAGCGAAGATGAAAGGAAGGAAGACGAGAAGATTTTGTGAATGAAGAAAGAAAATGAAAGTTAAACATGAGGACATTCATAGAAGGAGACAAAAGAAAGTGACTAAAGGAGGATGAGATGAAGTCAGCAGGAAATATGAGAGGATACGAAGGAGGAAGAAAAGATGAAGAAGCAGTTTTCTGTTTGTCTGCACAAAAGAAATCAATCTCACAAACATTTGTTGTTTTTTCAGAAACATTTTCCTCTTTTTATTCCAAGAAAAAAAAGATCTTTTCATCCCAAACAAGAAAATAAAATAAAACAAACGTATAATATTAATAATAACAACAATAATCAATCATTAAGAGGATAAGTATGACAATTCTCAATTTTTTTTCTCTCCTTTTTTATTTGTCGCTTTTTCTCTATGATGATATTGGTCGTGGTCAATTAAACATGCAGCTAAATAAGTCCAATGATGATGATGATGATGATGAAGATGACGGTGATGGAGGAGGTGAGGAGGAGGAGGAGGAGGAGGAGGAGGAAGACCAAAAGGAGAAAGAGAGGAGGAGGAGTTACAGACCAGCTGATTTTGTTGGAACGTAATTGTGAGACATGATTTTGCTATCGGCCGCTAAGCTAACTGTAACGCAGCTGGTTAGCGGTGTTAGCTAAGAAGCGAGAGATAGCATTGATACATAATAAGGCTTCAGGTGATAGCTTGCTCTCTAAAGAGCATGCTAACGTAGCCTACACGCCACAGACTGCTAGTCTCTTTCAATGATTAGCATTACTCGCTGGCTGCCAGTGGGAGGAGCCACAGCTAAGCTAACAGCACTGTGGCCTGTTAGCAGAGTTAGCAGGAACTAGTTTAAAGAGCATGCTAACGTAGCCTACAGGACACTGATTTATACTTTTAGGCTAATCGTCTGGTTCAGTTCCAGTTAGCACGGGACAGTTTTCTCAGGAGCTGCGAGAAGATTAAAATGTTAGCGTGTGAGCAGGAACTAGCTTTAAAACAGAGTAAGACTTCAGGTGATAGCTTGCTCGCTAAAGAGCATGCTAACGTAGCCCACAGGTTACTGACACTGTTCTGATTAGCATTCCTCATTGAAACCAATGGCCCTGCTAGCCGCAGAGCTAATACCCTGCTACAAACAGAATGAACATCTTAAATAAAATATTAAAATCTAAACTGACGATGAACTTTTGCCCGATGTTTAAATGAGTGGAAACCAGAGAATGAGAGCGGGGGGGGGGGGCTGGATCGTTATTGGCTGGAAGGAAACGAGACGGAGAGGAAAGGAGGGAAGGAAACAGGGAAGGAAGGAAGGAGACGACAGGATGGAGAGAGAGCGATGAGCGGATGAGTTCAAACGTCTGGAGAAAAAAACAAGTGTGCATTTCTTTGATTGATGTTTTATTTTTTCCCTGGTCGGTCTCCTTCTGCGGGTCAGAGGCGAGGAGGGGGTTCAGGAGGGTGGAGGGGCGGGAGGAGGGGGCCAAAGGTCATCGTTGTGTTTGTGTGTGTCGGCCGGCTATCAGCTGCTGTCGGGTGACGGCTCTCGCTCTCGATGCATGGCGGCGGCGCTCTGGTGTTTCATGCTGTCCAGGTACTCCTGCTGAGAGACAGCCAGCACCGACGCCAGAATCTCATCGTCCTCCCAGTCCGTCAGACCTGAAACACACCAGAGACCGGATCAGACCACAGGGACCGACTGTACCACAGGGTCGACTGTACCACAGGGACCGACTGTACCACAGGGACCGACTGTACCACAGGGACCGAGTGTACCACAGGGACCGAGTGTACCACAGGGACCCACAGTACCACAGGGACGACTGTACCACAGGGACCCACAGTACCACAGGGACCGACTGTACCACAGGGACCACTGTACCACAGGGACCCACAGTACCACAGGGACCGACTGTACCACAGGGACCGACTGTACCACAGGGACGCACTGTACCACAGGGACCCACAGTACCACAGGGACCCACAGTACCACAGGGACCCACAGTACCACAGGGACCGACTGTACCACAGGGACCGACTGTACCACAGGGACCCACAGTACCACAGGGACCGACTGTACCACAGGGACCGACTGTACCACAGGGACCGACTGTACCACAGGGACCGACTGTACCACAGGGACCGACTGTACCACAGGGACCGAGTGTACCACAGGGACGACTGTACCACAGGGACCCACAGTACCACAGGGACCGACTGTACCACAGGGACCCCACAGGGACCGACTGTACCACAGGGACCCACAGTACCACAGGGACCCACAGTACCACAGGGACCGACTGTACCACAGGGACCGACTGTACCACAGGGACCGACTGTACCACAGGGACCCACAGTACCACAGGGACCGACTGTACCACAGGGACCGACTGTACCACAGGGACGACTGTACCACAGGGACCCACAGTACCACAGGGACCCACAGTACCACAGGGACCGACTGTACCACAGGGACCGACTGTACCACAGGGACCCACAGTACCACAGGGACCGACTGTACCACAGGGACCGACTGTACCACAGGGACCGACTGTACACAGGGACCCACAGTACCACAGGGACCCACAGTACCACAGGGACCCACAGTACCACAGGGACCGACTGTACACAGGGACCGACTGTACCACAGGGACCCACAGTACCACAGGGACCGACTGTACCACAGGGACCGAGTGTACCACAGGGACGACTGTACCACAGGGACCCACAGTACCACAGGGACCGACTGTACCACAGGGACCGACTGTACCACAGGGACCCACAGTACCACAGGGACCCACAGTACCACAGGGACCGACTGTACCACAGGGACCGACTGTACCACAGGGACCGACTGTACCACAGGGACCCACAGTACCACAGGGACCGACTGTACCACAGGGACCGACTGTACCACAGGGACGACTGTACCACAGGGACCCACAGTACCACAGGGACCCACAGTACCACAGGGACCCAGTGTACCACAGGGACCGACTGTACCACAGGGACCGACTGTACCACAGGGACCCACAGTACCACAGGGACCGACTGTACACAGGGACCCACAGTACCACAGGGACCGACTGTACCACAGGGACCGACTGTACCACAGGGACCCACAGTACCACAGGGACCCACAGTACCACAGGGACCCACAGTACCACAGGGACCCACAGTACCACAGGGACCGAGTGTACCACAGGGACCCACAGTACACAGGGACCCACAGTACCACAGGGACCGAAGATGAGCAGGTATAATGTTAATCAGTTTTAGTTTAGTATGTCAGAGGATCACCACAGTTATGTTAGATAAGAAAAGATGTAACTATATATATATGTCACAAAACAAGACTAGCTTAGCACATAGCATTTCTAAGCACAGGAAGCAATACTTTCCACATCTGAATGTGTCCAATACTTCCTAATCAATCAGCAGTTATTCCTTCAGGATCAGAACATCCTCACACAGCCCCGGCTGTAAACTGCCTACGTGGATCTAATGCGGAGTGATAGGAGTTCTGGGTAACGGCGGCTGATTACATCCTGAGTAAAGACGCCGTTAACGAGCGGGAAAGTGATGAAGCTGACAGAAACTTCTTCTGTTCGTACAACATGTTAGTGCTCACAGTCAACATCTGATAACGTCTGTTAGACACTGAAACTGGATGACACCACCTCACCCTCACACACACACACACACACACACACACACACACACACACACACACACACACACACACACACACACACACACACACACACACACACACACACACACACACACACACACACACACACTCTGTTTCCTGTTGAGGTTTGACAGTAAACAACAGAAACTGACTGACAGCTACAGGACAAAATGTAAAGTCTGTACAGTATACACTGTATCTTTATTGATTATTGATCAGAATACATTGTATCTTTATTGATTATTGATCAGAATACACTGTATCTTTATTGATTATTGATCAGAATACATTGTATCTTTATTGATTATTGATCAGAATACATTGTATCTTTATTGATTATTGATCAGAATACATTGTATCTTTATTGATTATTGATCAGAATACACTGTATCTTTATGGATGATATTGATCAGAATACACTATCTTTATTGATTATTGATCAGAATACACTGTATCTTTATGGATGATATTGATCAGAATACACTATCTTTATGGATGATATTGATCAGTATACACTGTATCTTTATGGATGATATTGATCCTGTATTGACAGTCAGACTGTGGACATATGACGGCCTTTAGCTCGTGTTTCTAGAGTTACGTGTTGTTACGAACACGTTAGGAATTGTTAAAATGTGATATTTCTTAAAGGGAGTTTGGTGCAGGGAGCTTTTAGTTGGATTCAAACTGCTGATATGGATCATTGTTAACGTTTAGTCTCCACTACAGAGACACTAGCCAACTGCTGAAGGCTGATCAGGTTGATTGATGCTTTAATATTGGGAATATTGATTACTGGTCAGGGTGATCAGGATCAAATGGTTTCCCTTTGTGTGCTCCTGTATGACTCCTTGTGAAAGATCTTGTGTGTGACTAAAGCTTTAGTATCTTACCAAACGCTGTAGGTGACATCTCCTGCATGATGGCTCTGTACTCCAAATGATGACGACTCTGATTACTGGGACCTACACACACACAGAAACAGTCGACAGGAAAGAGTTCAGTAAGACCGGCTAAACACACCTGAGGTATTGGAACGAGTGAGGAGTGAGGGTCCTCACAACGTAGCTAAAGTAAAACCTGTGTGTGTGTTACCTGGTGCGCAGGGGGAGGGGGGTTTGCTCAGGATCAGGGCGGCTCCGGCCGGGGAGGGGGGCTTGTTGTTGGTCGATGGGGCGGTCGTGAGGTCTGAGTGGGAGGGGTCGGAGTCACGTTGCCGTGGCGACCGGGCGCTCCAGTCGTCCAGTCCGCTGGAAGCCGCTGCCGTCGCTGAACTGCAGGTGGCGCTGGCCTTACGGGGCTGAAAGAGGAGAGACGTTTAGTTCGGGCGCTGTGTGTGTTCAACTGATGTACATTTACATCCTGTTTAAAGTCTCCATTCAGTGTTTATCTCCTCTGTCTTTATACGTCTCCTGTCCTCTAGTTTCTGTCCAACACTGACAGGAAGTATCTTCAGGTGTTCTTAATGGTATTTTAGAGTTTCCTGATAATCAATATAAGTAGTTGATGACTGATTACGGGACGCAAGGAGCCAAACCCAGCAAGAAAACTACCTCTGTACTGGATTTACAGTTGGTCTCTGAGATTGTGTTCGGTCCCGGGTCTGTTCACTGGAAGGCTGACGCTGACACTAGCACATAGTGCGAGCCCCCCCCCCCCGTACCTGTCGCGCTTGTTTCTCCTGGTCCTGCAGCCACTGCAGGTAAGACTCCCGGGCCACCTGCTCCTCGATGGCCTCGTTGGTGGCCTCCCAGTCCGTCGCTCTCTTCTTGTCCTCCAACATCTGCTGCTCGATCCACGACTCCTCCGACGTCTTGATGGCTGACTTCATCAGAGACTGCTCTGCGTACTGGGGGCAGAGGAAATCCACCAGTTAACACACGTACCAGTTCAAGTACTGATCACACACACACACACACACACACACACACACACACACACACACACACACACACACACACACACACACACACACACACACACACACACACACACACACACACACGGTTTTGGTACCCCTGGTTTGAAGGCGGGCAGTCCCAGTCCGACCCCGATCGTGGCCTTGTTGGGGTTCACCACAGAGTTGTAGTGGATGTTGCGGTGGTAGCTCACTCTGATTGGCTCGTCGTTGTTCTGGTGGATGCCGTGGAACGTGTTGATTGGTTCTGTGGCCGGAGGAGGAGGAGGAGGGGTCAGGGCTGAGGTATGTGATTGGCTGACAGATCCGGAGCTTCTCATTGGCCGGACGGACTCACCTGTGCTGTACTGGTACACCTCCACCGGTCTGTTGTACATCTCGGCCATGGCCTGCATCTCGATGTGGTTGCCGTGGCAATTGTTTTTCCTCTTCCTGTTGATGTATGTGGTGAAGTCCTCTGTCACGTAGTTGGAGAAATAGTCGGCGTTCTTCATCTGGAGGGAAAAACAACTTTATTAACCCAGACTGAGCTCACGGAGGAAGACGTGTGAATCCCAGCACCCTCAGAGTGACTCACCAGGTAGTCCATACAGTGCTTCCTGACCACTTCATGCATATCCTGATCCCCGTACACCTGATCGGCTGAGACACAGAGACAGTGGGGTTAGTTTTATACCAGCTGGAGCATCACTTACAGTTAAAGTCAACAATGAACAGCTGAAGAAGAAGCACAGTTAGCGGCAAAGAGCGCCAGTGGGGCGGGGCAAAGAAGATGACTGAGGTTACTTGTGTATCCTGATCAGTAGCTCTCAGTCCAACAACTAGTTAGTTAGCTAACTAATTAGCTAACTAGCTAACCTATTGACCTACATAATGAAGAGCATCAAAGGAAGGAAGTGGTGAAGTAGTGAAGCCGGTCTCTTACTTCATTTCAGTCTGCACTGAAAAGTTCAAGATACTTTGACTGTTGTGAGCGTTTAGAAACTGTGTGTGATCGACCTTTACCGGCCGATAACCAGAGCCCAATGAGCCTCTAGTTGTTATCGTTAAAAATGTTTAGTTTCGGTTTTATAAGTGTCAGTTTTTTATAATAATTATAATAATATAATTACTATAATGGGTTATTTGTCTGAATAGGTAGAAACACACTGACTCGGTGAACCAGCAGCTCCTCATGTTGTTGTGTTGACCAAAAACTAAAACTTAAGACATTTCCTGATTTATTTTTTTTTTCAGTGAACTAAAATTAGTTTTCACATCAAACAGTTTAGTTGTAGTGAACTTTAATAACGGCTCATCTGCAGCAGCGAGAACAAAAGTGTGTGGAAACAATCCATCTTTATCAAAATAAAGTCTCATAACTTCCTGCAGTTAATGGTCATTTTTACACTTCATATATAAAACGTGTTCATCAGTGAATTTTAGAGGAGCTGGAAGGAGTTCATTTCTTTCAGACAGAGCCAGGCTAGCAGTTTCCCCCTGTTGTCAGTCTTTATGCTAAGCTAAGCGCCGCTGGCTGTGTTCATACAGAGACACCAGAGCAACTAAAAATACTTCTTTCACACAAATGAACTCTGAATCGAATCCTGACATCGAGTCGAAATCTGATGCTCAGCCCTGATTGGTCGGCTGTTCACTCACACACACACACACACACACACACACACACACACACACACGTATGCAAATGAGCATCACTTTGGTTTGATTTCCAGCAAGTCACATGGTCCATCACCACGGTGATTCTCAGAATCTCCCCTGACAACTTCCTGTTTCTCATCAGCGCTGTGTGTGAGAGTGAGCATTTCTATCTTTGTGAGGACCCGGACCGCAACCTTAAAGCGAAGCAAAACTGAAGCTCTGACCCGAAACATGGATGTGTGTGTGTGTGTGTGTCAGCACTCAACAACATCACAGCTAACTGACTTTATGACACACACACACACACACACACACACACACACACACACACACACACACACACACACACACACACACACACACACACAGAGACTCATAACAAAACTAACACACATGGTTGATCAGCAGCAGGTGGAGGGAATGTCCCAACACATCACCCAGTGTGTGTGTGTGTGTGTTTTTCAGGTTCATGCAGTTCACTGTGTTTCACAGGCCGTGGTCATGTGACAGGTTGTGTATCAATATTAAAAACTGACTGAATGATAAAAATAAAGAATGTCTTTAATCCATCTGCAGTTCAGGCAACTGGTGAGACACACCGTGAGGACGCTGTGAGGACGCTGTGAAGAGGATTTGAAAACACCGAACCGACGTCATAGATCTGTAGCCGGTGAAATTTCAGCATTAAGGGTTGTTTGAGTCCTCAGCACACTTAAAAGAGATTTTAATCTACACGTTACTTCCTTTTGGACTCAGTATCAACAGATTATCAGGAGTGTTCTAGTCTGAGGTATTTGTACTTTATGGGAGTATTATATTCTTATTCTACTTTATACTTTCACTCCAACACGTCCTCTCTCTTCAATCTCCTCCTCCCTCTGATACAGTGGGTACGGAAAGTATTCAGACCCCTTTAAATTTTTCACTCTTTGTTTCATTGCAGCCATTTGCTAAAATCAAAAAAGTTCATTTTATTTCTCATTAATGTACACTCAGCACCCCATCTTGACAGAAAAAAACAGAAATGTAGAAATTTTTGCAAATTTATTAAAAAAGAAAAACTGAAATATCACATGGTCATAAGTATTCAGACCCTTTGCTCAGTATTGAGTAGAAGCACCCTTTTGAGCTACTACAGCCATGAGTCTTCTTGGGAATGATGCAACAAGTTTTTCACACCTGGATTTGGGGATCCTCTGCCAGTCTTCCTTGCAGATCCTCTCCAGTTCTGTCAGGTTGGATGGTGAACGTTGGTGGACAGCCATTTTCAGATCTCTCCAGAGATGCTCAATTGGGTTTATGTCAGGGCTCTGGCTGGGCCAGTCAAGAATGGTCACAGAGTTGTTCCGAAGCCACTCCTTTGTTATTTTAGCTGTGTGCTTAGGGTTATTGTCTTGTTGGAAGGTGAACCTTCGGCCCAGTCTGAGGTCCTGAGCACTCTGGAAGAGGTTTTCTTCCAGGATATCTCTGTACTTGGCTGCATTCATCTTTCCTTCAATTGCAACCAGTCATCCTGTCCCTGCAGCTGAGAAACACCCCCATAGCCTGATGCTGCCACCACCATGTTTCACTGTTGGGATTGTATTGGGCAGGTGATGAGCAGTGCCTGGTTTTCTCCACGCATACCGCTTAGAATTAACGCCAAAAGTTCAATCTTGGTCTCATCAGACCAGAGAATCTTATTTCTCATAGTCTGGGAGTCCTTCATGTGTTTTTTGGCAAACTCTATGCGGGCTTTCATATGTCTTGCACTGAGGAGAGGCTTCCGTCGGGCCACTCTGCCATAAAGCCCCGACTGGTGCAGGGCTGCAGTGATAGTTGACTTTGTGGAACTTTCTCCCATCTCCCTACTGCATCTCTGGAGCTCAGCCACAGTGATCTTTGGGTTCTTCTTTACCTCTCTCACCAAGGCTCTTCTCCCACGATTGCTCAGTTTGGCTGGACGGCCAGGTCTAGGAAGAGTTCTGGTCGTCCCAAACTTCTTCCATTTAAGGATTATGGAGGCCACTGTGCTCTTAGGAACCTTGAGTGCTGCAGAAATTCTTTTGTAACCTTGGCCAGATCTGTGCCTTGCCACAATTCTGTCTCTGAGCTCCTTGGGCAGTTCCTTCGACCTCATGATTCTCATTTGCTCTGACATGCACTGTGAGCTGTAAGGTCTTATATAGACAGGTGTGTGCCTTTCCTAATCAAGTCCAATCAGTTTAATTAAACACAGCTAGACTCCAATGAAGCAGCAGGACCATCTCAAGGAGGATCAGAAGAAATGGACAGCATGTGAGTTAAATATGAGTGTCACTGCAAAGGGTCTGAATACTTATGACCATGTGATATTTCAGTTTTTCTTTTTTAATAAATTTGCAAAAATTTCTACATTTCTGTTTTTTTCTGTCAAGATGGGGTTCTGAGTGTACATTAATGAGAAATAAAATGAACTTTTTGGATTTTAGCAAATGGCTGCAATGAAACAAAGAGTGAAAATTTTAAAGGGGTCTGAATACTTTCCGTACCCACTGTAACTCCTCTGTATCAAACACAGGTGACTCTCTCTCTCTCTCTCTCTCTCTCTCTCTGGAATTTTTGAGGACAGGTGACAGTGACTGATCTCAATCTGTTGATCAGGTTGTCTTAATGTGAAAACACACAGCGGGAAACTCCCTCCATCAACCTGAGAGAGAGACTGAGTCACCATGACGACCTACACACTGATCTTTCCACTGAGGCAGAGAGACATGCAGAGAGACAGACAGAGACAGGCAGAGAGACAGAGAGGTAGACAGAGAGAGACAGACGGAGACAGGCAGAGAGACAGCTTTAAATATGTGTCTGCTGCCTCCAGAGGGACACATATTATTATTACTGGAATATATATTTTAGATATGTAATATGTCTGTATGTTCACTGTATGTTCACTGTATGTTGTTTGTATGTTGTCTGTATGTTGTTTGATTGTTCTCTGTATGTTCACTGTATGTTGTCTGTATGTTGTCTATATGTTGTCTGTATATTCACTGTATGTTGTCTGTATATTGTCTGTATGTTGTCTGTATATTGTCTGTATGTTCTTTGTATGTTGTCTGTATGTTGTTTGTATGTTCACTGTATGTTGTTTGTATGTTCTCTGTATGTTGTCTGTATATTGTCTGTGTGGTCTCTGTATGTTGTCTGTATGTTGTCTGTATGTTGTTTGTATGTTGTCTGTATGTTGTTTGTATGTTCTCTGTATGTTGTTTGTATGTTGTCTGTATGTTGTCTGTATATAGTCTGTATGTTGTCTGTATGTTGTCTGTATGTTCTCTGTGGGTTCTCTGTATGTTGTCTGTATGTTGTCTGTACATAGTCTGTACGTTGTCTGTATATTGTCTGTATGTTGTCTGTACGTTGTCTGTACGTTGTCTGTATGTTGTTTGTATGTCCACTGTATGTTGTCTGTATGTCCACTGTATGTTGTCTGTATGTCCACTGTATGTTGTCTGTATGTTGTCTGTATGTTGTCTGTATGTTGTCTGTATGTTGTCTGTATGTTGTCTGTACATAGTCTGTACGTTGTCTGTATATAGTCTGTATGTTGTCTGTACGTTGTCTGTACGTTGTCTGTATGTTGTCTGTACATTGTCTGTATGTTGTCTGTACGTTGTCTGTACGTTGTCTGTATATAGTCTGTATGTTGTCTGTATGTTGTCTGCATGTTGTCTGTATGTTGTCTGTATGTTAACTGTACAAACTGAGGAATAGAGGAAATGAGGTTTTGAAACTGCTGAGAATAAATTTAAGAAGAAAGATGAGCGGACAGTAAATGTAAGTTACTGAGAAACAACAACAGATAGAATTCTGCAGAATTAATAATAAACCACACACACACACACACACACACACACACACACAGGAAACCACAGCGAGCGCTCTCATTGGTCAGCCTGAACATTATTCTGAGAAAGGGGCGGGGCCTGAGAGCAGAGAGCTGCGTCCATCCTGTTCATTATGCCAGTGTTGTCGATAAAGTTTTTATCTGACGCTCACAGTCTGACCCCACCCTTATCGCCACCGGCAACTGGACTGCACACTGCAAAGCATTCTGGGTACTGTAGGTCACAGTTAACAACCCAGAATAAAGAAATAATCAATAAAGCTTTGTTACTCTCTGACTTTATCAATAAAGAAATTAAGTATTAGTAGTGGAAGCAGTATTTGATCAGAGTCCCATAATATTGATTATCTGCCAATATAGATTGATCAAATACTTTTGTTTACCTAAAGGTTTAAATATGTATCTGACACATCGACAGCAATACAGCTCTTCCTCCAGCCGACCAATCAGAGAGCAGTGAGGTCACACCTCTTCTGTAGAAGTCTATCAGCCCTGAAGCTCCGCCCACCCTCCCTCCCTCACTGACGTACGGACCAATCACAGCGAGGAGATGACGTCCTTTCTCCTTCTGCAGAAGTTTATCTTCTTGTTTGGCAGGAAATCAACTTTCAGGTTTACTGACCCAACGTGGTCCCGCTCAGCCACCGTACTGAACCAACACACACAGCTCAGACTCTGGGTCAGTTCTCAGTGACAATTTGACCTTTGACACATTCAGAGTCAGCTGTGACCACAACCCTTTCTAAGCCCCGCCCCTTTTGCTCTGTGCTTCAGTCGCGGTTCCTGTACTGAGATATGCTACGTGCTAAGCTAATCTATGTTGAAAAGACAACCACACTGTTCTTTAGTTTTTATTTACTTGTTTTTATAAAAAATTTAAATATTGAAGATCCTGCAACCCGTTATAATTCATTTGTTGTTTGTCTCAGTAAAGATATATTTTTTAGGGCTGCCAGATACGACCATATAGAAATTGTTTTAAACTATTTAATGACCATTTCACGTCAGACTTCGAGTCGGATCAATAACATAAGCTATCAGATCTGATCAGGGCCAACAAACAGCATGAGGACGTCTCCATTACAACCTCTGACAGTATTGTGATTACAGCGCGCCCATCAGTCCACTGGAGGT
The DNA here is from genome assembly GCF_905237075.1 of Dicentrarchus labrax. NCBI lineage: Eukaryota > Metazoa > Chordata > Actinopteri > Moronidae > Dicentrarchus > Dicentrarchus labrax. Next base: position 999,217 of record NW_026136715.1, on the reverse strand, counting down.
CATTTATAAAAGCTCAGAGCTTCACACATGATGGACGTTCTTCCTCCAGATGACCTCTGGCAGGTTTTATCAGCTATCAGCGCTGCGTGACACTCTGAGTGTTTGTCCAACTGTCCAACAATCAAACAGCTGCAGACGGACGACGGCCGGAGACAGACGTCAGTGTGTAAACATTCACAACCAGCTGACCTCTCACTCACACACACAGCGGGCTTTCCTCTTCACACACTGTACTGTTCACACAAACTGTCTGGACACAAACACTCAGACGTCCACGTTACAGTAAACCGGGTCAGAGGTCAGTCTGACAGAGGTCACACAGAGCACGAGGCAGCGGGACTGAATCCAAAGTCGACAGAAAGACACGCGAAGACCCACGCTCCACTTCTCTTTCTGTATTAGCTGGCCGGCGGTTACTGAAGACAGGCGCCTGTGACGTCACCCGCCAAAGGAAATGTTTATTTCTGCTGTAAAGTTATGACATTTTAATATGAGGCCTAACCCGGTGAATTAGGGATTTCTTTAACCAAACCACAGTTGGTGGAAACTTTGGTGCGTTTCATTTTGTTTCTGTAGTTTTGGTCTGTTGCTGCTCTAGTGCTGCTCTAGTGCGACATCCAGTGAGCAGTGAGATCTCTAATGTAAAGCACACAGAATCAAACACAGCAGGCCTGACAGGGTGTTTGGACCCAGAAGGAAAAACCCTGTGGGCAAAGAGTGACTGGGTTGCCATGACAACAGATCAGACAGGTGGGTCAGCTGAGTCTGGAATGTGGTTCAGGTAAACCAGCTGAACTGGCTGCAGACAGATACTGGAGTTTCTGAATCCCACAAACACTCCCTGCAGGTAAAAGACATTCTTCTCAACAGGTCACACACACACACACACACACACACACACACAGACACACACACACACACACACACACACACAGAGACACACACACACACACACACACACACGAGACACACACACACACACACACACACACACACACACACACACACACACAGACACACAGACACAGACACAGACACACACACAGACACACACACACACACACAGTCTGAATGGATCAGGTCCAGGATGTTACTTCAGGGTCTCCACAGTCATTAAGAATTCTGTCTTTTTAAGAATCACCACTAACAGCTTTCAGTTAGCATCAGTCTGTTAGCATCTGTTAGCATAACCTGGGACCTGTTAGCTTTAGCATCAGTCTTGTGAACCATGAATCCTAACCGGGAGAAGCTGACTGCAATGGTGGTGAAGACAACAACTCCCATGATCCCACGCTGCTTCACCACCTCATCACACTTGCTGTTTTCTTATAGTTGGGTGTGAGAGGCCCCCTAGTGGCAGAAAGTACAGATAACAGATTATCAGCTGTGAACAATAGCTGTTTGTCCTGTATGATTTATTGATCTGCCTCTGAAGAACTGGCTCTTCAGCCTCCAGCTGTTCATCCACATACCTTCAGCAGCTGAGTGCTGGTGTGCAGTCAGGTGTGTGTTATCTGTCTGATGTTGCTCAGCGGGAACCGTCACACCCTGAATGTCACACAGCTTCCCATACGTACTGAGACAACCCTGCAGCGCCCCCTACAGGCCGCACTGCTGCTCACAAACACTTCATTACAGCAGCAACCAGAGAGTGTCGGACCAAAACTCAGCTCAGAGAAGTACAGTGACACAACTTTGGACCAGGGCTCCAGAGTGCGACTAATAATTTTTCTAGGTCGTACCGGAGCACCTGACGCTGCCCGGGTGAAAACATACATTTATTTTGCAAGCACATCATCTCTCTGTGTTCTCCTGTGAGCGAACTCACACACTCATGGTAAGATCATATCGGGTTCTGATCCAATAAGAGACAGAGCTCGGGCGGGTCTTTGCCTCTGATTGGCTGTGGTCCTGTTCACCGCGCTAAGTTGCGTGTTTAAAAATTGCCGAGCCCCGGTCCTTCGGCTACAGCATCAGACTCGGAACCAGAGGAGAACAACCAAGTCTGGGATAGAGCCCGGCTCCGAGACCCAAATTAAAAAGGTCAAAATATATTCCTTCAGACAGGACTGGCTGAAACAAGTTCCCTGGCTGAGGTTCAACAAAGGACGCAACGCACTGCTGGTGTACTGTCAGGAGTGCGGTCAGAATATGGATGGAAATAGTGCATTCGTGAGCGGGTCAACAACGTTTCATATCGAACTTTTATTTGGAAATGTTTTATTTTGCTTAGTGTTTTAGTTTGAAATGTTCAATTTCAGCTCAGTGAAGCACTTTAAACACTTTATTTTTCTTTTTATATATAACTGTGCTTCAAATAAAGACAAGCCTTTCTTTACACCTTATTCTTCTTTAAAAATCATTCACATTATATGAAAGTTATGGAGAGCGATAAAAAGGTGACCTTATGGCGTTAAAGGGCGACACAATGAAAAATTTGGGTGCACCTAAATTTTGTGCTAAAAGTTAGGTGCACCAGTGCAACCAATGCAAAGAGTTAGTCTGGAGCCCTGCTTTAGACCAGACGACAGACGACAGAAACAGCAAAATAAAGAGTGTGAGTGACAGAAAAAATGACAGATGAGATTCAATAAAGTGTTTGTATGTCAGGACACTCATCAATAACACTTTCTTTATTTCATATAACAGTTGCTTCCCTCGCTGGCTGTTGGATTTAAACTCTAACAGCTAAAAAACAATGCTTTATTCTTACTTTAAGGTATAGGAAATGTGCATTTACCACCAGTCAAATTAGAGGGACCGCTTTCACTCAAAAGGGGGCGGGGCTTGACGCAGGGCGCCATCTATATCTGTAATGTTACTACGCTACGAAGGACGCTGCTGCATCGCATCGCTCTTGGCTAGCAGAAAGCTATCATTAGCTTTATACCGCTAGAATCAGCACAGAAGTTATAGAGTACACACACACACACACACACACACACACACACACACACACACACAGACACACACACACAGACACACACACACACACACACACAGACACACACACCTGGACTTTCACATTTGGTCTCTCAAAACTTTTTTTCACACCTAGCTGTCCACTTTCTGTTTCAGGTACGCAGGTGTGTGTGTGTGTGTGTGTGTGTGTGTGTGTGTGTGTGTGTGTGTGTGTGTGTATGTGTATGTGTATGTGTGTGTGTATGTGTGTTACAGCAGATGATTTCTGTGAAATCTCACACTGAGCAAAGAAACAAGCCTCTGAAAATAGAAGTGAGAAGACTTAGAAGAGAAACTGTGTGTAACTAAAAGAGGCCACAGAGTGAGACTGTCAGTCAGAGCTGTAGTGACGGCGGTCTGCCTCCGGAGGGCAGTGTAGTAAACAGTCTGATCTTTAATCCCTATAAATTCATTTAAAATGGCGTATAAATGCCGGTTTTGCCGAGAGATATCAGTCTAACACGGGGGGGGGTAGTAGTGCAGGGACGGACCAGCAGGTGGATTACAGGTTCTGGTAACGAGGTATCGATGAGTTTGGGCTGAAACTCAGGAACAATCATATGACAACAGGAAGACAGGTGTGAGTTTACAGGTACAGTACACACACACACACACACACACACACACACACACACACACACACACACAAAAAAACATTGATGACATAATAGCTGTTATCTGAAACTCTACCTGGACTCTGCTGAATGGGCCTGTCTTAAAGGGAGAACCAGAAACCCTCATCTTTCACTGTGACCCACATTCCCACATACCTTCCCACCACACACACACACAGACACACACAGACACACACAGACACACACAGAGTCACACACGCAGAGTCACACACACACACAGACACACACAGACACACACAGAGTCACACACGCAGAGTCACACACACACACAGACACACACAGACACACACACACAGAGTCGCACACACACACACACACACACACACACACACACACACACACACAGGTCTGTCAGTACCACAGCGCCCCCTGCTGTCAGTGCACTCTGTTATTATCAGAGCAAACAAACATCAGGTGACTTTATTAAACTAACAGAGTGTAACACGTGTGTGAGTGTGTGTGTGTGAGTGTGTGTGTGCGTGAGTGTGTGTGTGTGTGTCTGTGTGTGTGTGTGTGTGTGTGTGCGTGACTGTGTGTGTGTGTGTCTGTGTGACTCTGTGTGTGTGAGTGTGTGTGCGTGAGTGTGTGTGACTCTGTGCGTGTGTGTGTGTGTGAGTGCGACTCTGTGTGTGTGTGTGTGTGTGTGTGTGTGTGTGTGTGTGCTCTCTGTGTGTGTGTGTGCGTGACTGTGTGTGTGTGTGTGTGTGTGTCTGTGTGACTCTGTGTGTGTGAGTGTGTGTGTGTGAGTGTGTGTGACTCTGTGTGTGTGTGTGTGTGTGTGTGTGTGTGTGCGACTCTGTGTGTGTGTGTGTGTGTGTGTGTGTGTGTGTGTGTGCGACTCTCTGTGTGTGTGTGTGTGTGTGTGTGTGTGTGTGTGTGTGTGACTCTGTGTGTGTGTGTGTGAGTGTGTGTGTGCGTGACTGTGTGTGTGTGTGTGTGTGTGTCTGTGTGACTCTGTGTGTGTGAGTGTGTGTGTGTGTGAGTGTGTGTGTGTGTGTGTGTGTGTGTTCGTGTGGTGTGTGTGTGTGTGTGTGTGTCTCTGTGACTCTGTGTGTGTGTGTGTGTGTGTGTGGGCGACTCTGTGTGTGTGTGTGTGTGTGTGTGTGTGTGTGCTGAGTGTGTGTGCGACTCTCTGTGTGTGTGTGTGTGTGTGTGAGTGTGTGACTGTGTGTGTGTGTGTGCGTGTTGACTCTGTGTGTGTGTGTGTGTGTGTGTGTGTGTGAGTGTTTGACTGTGTGTGTGAGTGTGTGTGAGTGTGTATGACTCTGTGTGTGTGTGTGTGTGTGTGTGTGTGACACTCACCCACGGCTCTGAACAAACAGGCTCCGTCCTCTTTCATCTTCTTGATTACGAAGCCTTTCTTTTCCCGCAGAGCTTTTTCGAACCAGTGCTCCTGCTGACAGTGAGACAGGCAGACAGTGAGACAGGCAGACAGTAAGGCAGTGAGACAGGCAGACAGTGAGACAGTGAGACAGTAAGACAGTGAGGTCAGTGAGACAGTGAGGTCAGCTAGACAGTAAGACAGTGAGACAGTGAGGTCAGTTATACAGTGAGACAGTGAGGTCGGTAGGACAGTGAGACAGTGAGACAGTAAGACAGTGAGGTCAGTGAGACAGTGAGGTCAGTGAGACAGTGAGGTCAGTTAGACAGTGAGACAGTGAGGTCGGTAGGACAGTGAGACAGTGAGACGTAACAGTGAGGACAGTGAGACAGTGAGATCAGTAAGACAGTGAGATCAGTGAGGGGTAGGACAGTGAGGTCAGTGAGACAGTGAGGTCAGTTAGACAGTGAGACAGTGAGGTCGGTAGGACAGTGAGACAATAAGACAGTGAGGTCAGTGAGACAGTGAGACAGTGAGACAGTGAGGTCGGTAGGACAGTGAGACAGTGAGACAGTATACATCATTGATTAATCTGCAGATTATTTTCTCCATAAATCAATAAATCAGTTACTGTAACAGCAGCTGGAACAACTCTAAGCTTCAGGTGAGATCAACAGACCCAGTCCTCAGACCCAGTCAGACCCAGTCAGACCCAGTCCTCAGACCCAGTCCTCAGACCCAGTCCTCAGAGCGAGCTAACAGTGAACTCCCAGTGTGTGTGTGTGTGTGTGTATAAATAGACCTGGAGGTTCTCAGGTGTTCACACAGTAACAACAGAACCAGTTCACTGTGACACACAGTAACAACAGAACCAGTTCACTGTGACACACAGTAACAACAGAACCAGTTCACTGTGACACACAGTAACAGAACCAGTTCACTGTGACACACAGTAACAACAGAACCAGTTCACTGTGACACACAGTAACAGAACCAGTTCACTGTGACACACAGTTACAGAACCAGTTCACTATGACACACAGTAACAACAGAACCAGTTCACTGTGACACACAGTAACAGAACCAGTTCACTGTGACACACAGTAACAACAGAACCAGTTCACTGTGACACACAGTAACAACAGAACCAGTTCACTGTGACACACAGTAACAGAACCAGTTCACTGTGACACACAGTAACAACAGAACCAGTTCACTGTGACACACAGTAACAGAACCAGTTCACTGTGACACACAGTAACAGAACCAGTTCACTGTGACACACAGTAACAGAACCAGTTCACTGTGACACACAGCTGCTGACGGGACACTGGTTGTTTGTTTGTGGAGATTTATTCTGATGTCTTACAGCTGTCTCCAGTTGCTAACACACTAAAATAACACAGCACACTAATTTAAAGTGACACACAGAGAGCAGAACCTCGGGGTGGGCGAGATGGGCAAAAAATAATATCTCAATATTTTGGGGGATTTTGCCGATAAGGATAATCAGTCGTATCCTTTAAAATGTGATTGGAGTTCGGGCTTGTGTCCATCAAACGCGTTTTTAGTGCTGAGAGCTCAAAAACTCATTTTCCGAGCGCCCTGCGGTGTTAAAGGTTGAACAGATTTCAACTTGAAGCGCTCTGAGCGCTAAAACGTCTCCGTATCTTTTTACCGCTGAAGGTGCTTAGCGCTCTGAACGCTGAAGCTCATAGGATTTGAATTCAAAACAGACGCTGCTAGCACTAAAAAGGTGTTTGGTGGACCCGTATCAGTCTTTTCAAACCAAACCATTTCCATTTCCAGAGAGGTCGACCCACGTCTCTGCCCTGAATCATCTGAAGTACCGGGAGCTTCAGGGACTGGAGGTGTTTGCATTGTCTCTCTACCATCACAACGCGCTGCTAAACTGTTGCAAGGAGGATGCTAGCGAGAGGTCATGTGATCACGTCGGCCCACTAGTCATGTGACTGAATCCTGCCATGCTGTAGAGAGCGCTGCTGCACCGTGTATTAATGGATGTGAGGAGTTTCCGCGGGCGTTTCATTATTTTTGGCGAAGTAATTTAAATACTCGATAATGGAAATTTGCACATCGTCAAAACAACGACGATATTATCGCAAACGATATATATCGCCCACCTCTAACAGAACCTCTTCTCCAGTCTCCAAAACTCTAAACACATTTTCTGCTTTACTTTACTTTTTAAATGCACTGATGGTTCTCTGCATAACAACAATCTGAGTCACATGTTCACATTTCAAAACTCTGCCATTCATAATGACCCTACATGAGCTGATTGGTCAATATATGATGCTTCATTGTTACCTTCAATCAGGAAGGAAGCTAGAAAAACATTAATGTAAATGTAAATGCTGTGCAGATGTTGCACTGAGCTGTCTGGTGAAAAATAAATGTTTCAACAGCTTGTGTGTGTGTGTGTGTGTGTGTGTGTGTGTGTGTGTGTGTGTGTGTTGTGTGTGTGTGTGTGTGTGTGTGTGTGTGTGTCTGTGTGTGTGTGTGTGTGTGTATTTTAGTATTATGGTAAAGCAGACTAAAGATGAGAGTGCTTTTCATTACGCCCAACAGTGTGTAGTTGGTTAGACAAACATCTGCTAATATGAATGAAGTGTGTGTCAATAGATAATAATATATTATAAACATATTATATAATTTTTGGTTTTGTGTATTTAAGTATTAAATAAGTATTTTAATAAAAACAGCCTAGTTTGCAAAATTGTGTTTAGCAATTAGAAAAAACTGTAATGTTGAACCTCCAAAGAACGAGGATGAGCAGCTGTACAGAGACAGACCTGAACCCAGAGACAGACCTGAACCCAGAGACAGACCTGAACCCAGAGACAGACCCAGAGACAGACCTGAACCCAGAGACAGACCCAGAGACAGACCTGAACCCAGAGACAGACCTGAACCCAGAGACAGACCCAGAGACAGACCTGAACCCAGAGACAGACCCAGAGACAGACCTGAACCCAGAGACAGACCTGAACCCAGAGACAGACCCAGAGACAGACCTGAACCCAGAGACAGACCTGAACCCAGAGACAGACCCAGAGACAGACCTGAACCCAGAGACAGACCCGAACCCAGAGACAGACCTGAACCCAGAGACAGACCCAGAGACAGACCTGAACCCAGAGACAGACCCGAACCCAAAGAGACAGACCTGAACCCAGAGACAGACCTGAACCCAGAGACAGACCCGAACCCAGAGACAGACCTGAACCCAGAGAGAGACCCAGAGACAGACCTGAACCCAGAGACAGACCTGAACCCAGAGACAGACCCAGAGACAGACCTGAACCCAGAGACAGACCTGAACCCAGAGACACCCCCTGAACCCAGAGACAGACCCAGAGACAGACCTGAACCCAGAGACAGGCCTGAACCCAGAGACAGACCCAGAGACAGACCCAGAGACAGACCTGAACCCAGAGACAGACCTGAACCCAGAGACAGACCCAGAGACAGACCTGAACCCAGAGACAGACCCAGAGACAGACCTGAACCCAGAGACAGACCCAGAGACAGACCTGAACCCAGAGACAGACCTGAACCCAGAGACAGACCTGAACCCAGAGACAGACCCAGAGACAGACCCAGAGACAGACCTGAACCCAGAGACAGACCCAGAGACAGACCTGAACCCAGAGACAGACCCAGAGACAGACCTGAACCCAGAGACAGACCCAGCAGACAACCAATCACAGCTCCCAGAATGCCGAGGGAAGAAACCAGGGGTATTTTAAAGGATTTTGGGGCTTTTAATTTGCCTCTGAGGTGGGAAGAGACTGAAGGTCCTGAGGGGGCAGCAGACACACCCACAGATACTCCAACCTGCCAATCATTCCTCTGCTCAAAGGAACGACGGCAGTGAGTTTAAAGTGTCAGTGTAACAACATCAGAACCGACCCGTCTCGTCCTTTATGTGGACGATCAACAGTGAACAACCAACAGTTGACCCCCGACTGCCTCAAAGGGGACCTGAAGCATCACTGCTGTTGCTACGGTTACCTGCACTTTAACAGGGCCGAGGTTAACCTTTCAACCCGTCTGAGGTCGACGCAGCCGACAGCCAATCAGAACACACCTTGTATAATAAAGACTAACATATGGTTCTGATACAGCGGGTCACATCCACAGACAGCTAACAGCTAAAAATCTATAAACAAACATTATGGATCAATCATAATCAGATATTATGGATCAATCATAATCAGATATTATGGATCAATCATAATCAGATATTATGGATCAATAGCTTCAATGTCCGTCAGGAGAAAACAATGCTGAGGACATTCAGGTTGTTTGTTTATCGACCGACAGTAATAATGTGAACCACCATCGTCAATACATCAGCTCATAATGACATATTTATATTATTATTATCAATTATCAGGATAATGAAATTACAGCCAATTAATTATTAATCCATAAACATAATTCATTATATAATATATATGTTATATATATTTTATAGAATAATAAATAAACATCTGAAGAGTGAGAACTGTAGTTTGTTGTTGTGTAAACGAATCGATCAAAGTTATTGATCTTCACTTGCTTCAGCTGGGTAATTATCAGTTATCATATCAGTATAAAAATATCCATATTGTCCCTACATCCAATAATATTCCTCCATCGTAGGAAGAGACAGATTCAACACAACACATAATGTAATAAATATATTAATAAATCTACTAATATAATAATAAATCTACTAATATAATAATTAATATATTAATAAATATATTAATAAATATAATAAATATAATAAATATAATAAATATATTAATAAATATAATATAATAAATATAATAATAAATATAATAATACACATACTAATAAATATAATAAATAAATAATACACATAATACACATACTAATAAAATATAATAATAAATATAATAATACACATACTAATAAATATATTAATAAATATAATAATACATATATTAAATACAATAATAAATACAATAATAAATATAATAATAAATATAATAATAAATATAATAATACACATACTAATAAATATAATAATAAATATAATAATACACATACTAATACATATATTAATAAATATATTAATAAATATAATATAATAATAAATATAATAAATATATTAATAAATCTACTAATATAATAATAAATCTACTAATTAATATATTAATAAATATAATAAACATAATAATACACATACTAATAAATATATTAATAAATATAAGAATACAATATTAAATATAATAATAAATATAAAGAGCACACTGTGATATATAAATGAGTCGTAGTACGAAGGGAAACATTCAGTTTATTCCTCAGAAATAAAGAACGATTGTATAATTTCATAATGAATTTGTTTACAATCTCTTGTTGTTAAAAATATCGTAAATAAGAAATCGCATCGTGAGTGTATCGAACTGTGATTGTATCGCAACGTCACGATTTTATTTTATCCCAAAGTTTCACTGAATTGTTATTGAATGATGTAATTACACCTTTTATCTCACCTGTGGCTCCATTAGCATCCGCTAATGCTACCGTTAGCTTCCTACCTGCTCCACAGTGCACTTAGCATTGCTCTAGCTAATGCTACCGTTAGCTTCCTACCTGCTCCACGGTAGCCGGGTCCATGGACTGCAGCCGGGCGGCGTTCTCGTACTCGTCCTCGCTGTTGTTCCCGGCTCCTTCCTCCGTGTCCTGGCTGGAGCCCACTCCTCCCGGTCCGGTCACCCCGGGCTGGCCTCCGCCGGCCAGAGCCGCCACCACTCCGCCGGAGCAGGTGCCTGCCTGCCGCCGCCTCTTGCTGAGCCCGGGCCCGGAGCAGCAGCTGCCGATGCCTCCGCCGCAACCGACGACGCCGGCCGACACGACGAGCTCCCCGCGGGACCCGGCCACCATCCCGCCGCTGCTGTCCCGCCCGTCGCCCGGTCCCACCGGGGACACGGAGCCGACGGGCGGCGGAGAGGCCTGCTGCGGCCGGGAGCTCGCCTCGATGCTCCGCCGGTCGTCCCTCGCGGAGGGCGGAGCGGGCTGGTAGGACCACGGCGGAGGGGAAGCCCTCGGTCGGGCTCCGGCCCGCCCTGCGTGCGGGTGCGGATGCGGGTGCTGGTGCGGGTCGGAGCCGCTCCGGCGGTCGCTGTCATCGGCGTGGTCCGAGACTCCGACCCCGGAGCTGGGTTTCTTCTTCGGGAGAATCGTCATGGTGGAGCAGGGAGGGGGTCAGAGGGTGACGAGTCCTCCCTTTCTGGATCAAATGGTTCGGTGTGTTCGGGCTCGGGCCCGGCCGTCCGCCTCTGATCACCGACCTAACGCTCCTAACGACCCGGAACGGACGACGGGACCACCGAGCGGATCCTTTTCGACGGTTTATTGAACAAAAACAGAACGCGGTCCTCTTCCCGTTCTCCAGTCCACAAAACATCAACACAGCCTGACGCAGCGACGTAACGACGTCACTTCCTGGTTGCGACGGCACTTTTTACGTCAGACCGTTTATTGTTTTTATTCTTTTACACTTTTTATTCTTTCTTTTCTGAGTTTATTAACTTACTCTTCTTTTATGAAACCTTATTACTGATAACATAGCAGCTAATTATAAAGTTTTAATATTCTCTGTGTTATGTATTTATGACCCCCCCCACTGAGTCCTAACCCCCCCACCCTGAATACATGAACATTGTTCTGTGGCACATTCCTGTACAGCTCTTTCTCTTTATAGAGGCCAATCCTACGACGGAGTATGAGGGCCATACTAAGAGAAAAACTAATATAAAGTATAGTAAAGTCATAATATTAGGTCTACGAGAATAAAGTCGTAATTTCATGAGAACTGTCAACGACAAACTTATCAATACGTCAGCTTACCTGTTGACTTAACGGTACGACTGATACAAACAGCGGCTGCTGTTGGGTTGAGCTGCTCACGTCAGATCTTGATGACTCTATCGAAGCTTTTTTCTCATTAAAACTACTTTTTTCTTGTCTTATTACAACATTATTCTCGTATTATTACGACATTATCGTATTATTACAACATTATTCTCGTATTATTACGAAATTATTCTCGTATTATTACGACTCTATTCTCGTATTATTACGACATTATTCTCGTAGTATTACGACATTATTCTCGTAGTATTACGACATTATTCTCGTATTATTACGACTCTATTCTCGTACTATTACAACATTATTCTCGTATTATTACGACTCTATTCTCGTAGTCTTACGACTTTATTCTCATAGTATTACGACATTATTCTCGTATTATTACGACATTATTCTCGTATTATTACGACATTATTCTCGTATTATTACGACTTTATTCTCGTATTATTACGACTCTATTCTCGTATTATTACGACATTATTCTCGTAGTATTACGACATTATTCTCGTAGTATTACGACATTATTCTCGTAGTATTACGACATTATTCTCGTATTATTACGACATTATTCTAAAAATGTTTTCCTTAGTCTGGCCCTAATACTCCGTCGTAAAATCCCTCCTGTGTGAAAACCTACTTGGCAATAAACCTGATTCTGATTCTGATTCTGATTCTGGTTCTGATTCTGATTCTGGTTCTGATTCCGGTTCTGGTTCTCTTCCTTTGCCACTGTATCAGACTGAAAGTCCACAGAAGAACTGAGAACCACTTCAGAGCCTCACAGGATTCATTTAGAGGTGGAAACCTTTGATTAAAGGACACAGCAGTGTGACTGGGGGACACAGGAGGAGAGAGGACATGAGGAATCATCAGTTAGCGTAATAAAAAGGACCCAGTTTATTCCACTGACTCATTTTCTTTAAGTTGACTTTATATCTTTATTAATTAATAAATTAATGATTTTTTATCAAACGTCAGCTGTTTGACAGGTGATGTAATAAATGAAATTACTGGTAAATTTGTATAAAGATGCTTTAAAGGTTTTACACTGTAAACTATTAATTAAGATGTAACTGTACATTTATCACATCACAGGCTTTAACTGAGATATTTTACAATATAATGTAAAAGATTACTTTTACTACTTTTACAATGATTTATAAATATACAGTCAAATATTAACAGTGTATACTTTATTCATAAGATAAATTAATGAGTGTAATATACTGAATGAAATTGGTAGTTAACTTAATTTACTCAACTTCAGTTACTGTTTTATGTTTAAACTGTTAATAAATTATTTAATGAATGAACTAACTCAGTGTGAGTTGAACTAACTCATCAGGTTTTAGTGTTTCTGTCACATTATGAAACCAAACTATACCTTATTATTTAAATGTTTTAAAGTTATTTCCATCATCAATTCATCTGTTGCTTATTTTAATATTTTTATGACATAATTATTTATTTTCTCTAACCAACAGTCTGAAACTCAAACATACATTATAATAATATTAATAATAATAATTATAATTATAATGATAATAATAAAAATAATATTAATACTAATAATTATAATAATTAAAAAAGTAGAAAAATAAATAAGTAAAACTCCATTAAAACCCAGACTCAAGAGGTTTGTCTCTCAGGTAGAGCTCACAATCTGAGGGTGCAGAGAACCTCAAGAACCTCAAGAACCTTGAGAACCTTGAGAACCTCGAGAAACCAGTTCCTGAGTACAGACAGTCAGAGTGCAGACAGACTGTAGATAAATGTTTATAATAAAACAGTTCTCCAGTCTCAGAGTTCTTCAGGCGACGCAGAGCAAAAGGTTTCCTGGATGAGTCTGAAATGGACCCGTCCACATATAAATCTGTCCACTTCCTTCCTCTCTCTCTCCCCCTGGTGGCTGACTGCAGTATAGACTCTCTCTCTCTCTCTCTCTCTCTCTCTCTCTCTCTCTCTCTCTCTCTCTCTCTCTCCCTCTGGTGGCTGACTGCAGTATAGAAAAAGAGATCACATCTCTCCTGTACTAGCTTCTCTGCACTGGCTCCCTGTAAAATGTAGAATAGAATTTAAAATCCTCCTCCTCACCTATAAAGCTCTTCATGGTCAGGCCCCTTCATATCTTAAAGAGCTCATAGTACCCTATTACCCCTCTAGAACACTACGTTCTCTGAATGCTGGGCTACTTGTGGTTCCTATAGTCTCTAAAAGTAGAACAGGAGCCAGAGCCTTCAGTTACCAAGCTCCTCTCCTGTGGAACCAGCTTCCAGTTGTGGTTCGGGAGGCAGACACCCTCACCACATTCAAGAGTAGGCTTAAGACATTCCTCTTTGATAAAGCTTATAGTTAGGGCTGGATCAGGTGAGTCCTGAACCATCCCTTAGTTATGCTGCTATAGGCCTAGACTATCGGGGGATTTCCCATGGTGCACTGAGCTCCTCTCTTCCTCTCTCTTTCTGCACTCATTCATGTCCCTTTAATGCATGTTACTAACTTCACTTCTTCCCCGGAGTTCTTGTGCTTTCTCGTCTCGCAGGTTCTCATGGATCCTGGTGGAGCCTCCTGCCATGGTCCTGCTTGACTGCCATTGCCAATACTGTTGTTGCTGTGCACCTGTCTGTCTGTCTGTCTGTCTGTCTGTCTGTCTGTCTGTCTGTCTGTCTCTCGCTCTCTCTCTCTCTGCCTCTCTCTCTCTCTCTCTCTCTCTCTCTCTCTCACCCCAACTGGTCGAGGCAGACGACCACCCACCTAGAGCCGGAGGATCTGTCCTAGGTTTCTGCCTTTTAACAGGCAGTGTTTCCTTGCCCTTGTCTCCAAGGTCTTGCTCATGGTGGTACTGTTGGGTCTCTGTAATTAATGTTTTAAAGAGTTCGGTCTAGACCTGCTCTATTTGAAAAGTGTCCTGAGATAACTTCTGTTATGAATTGGCGCTATACAAATAAAATTGAACTGAATTGAATTGAATTGAATTGCAGTATGGACTCTTTCTCTCTATCTCCCCCTGGTGGCTGACTGCAGTATAGACTCTCTCTCTCTCTATCTCCCCCTGGTGGCTGACTGCAGTATAGACTCTCTCTCTCTCTTTCTCCCCTGGTGGCTGACTGCAGTATAGACTCTCTCTCTCTATCTCCCCCTGGTGGCTGACTGCAGTATAGACTCTCTCTCTATCTCCCCCTGGTGGCTGACTGCAGTATAGACTCTCTCTCTATCTCCCCCTGGTGGCTGACTGCAGTATAGACTCTCTCTCTTCTATCTCCCCTCCTGGTGGCTGACTGCAGTATAGACTCTCTCTCTCTATCTCCCCCTGGTGGCTGACTGCAGTATAGACTCTCTCTGTATCTCCCCTTGGTGGCTGACTGCAGTATAGACTCTCTCTCTCTCTATCTCCCCCTGGTGGCTGACTGCAGTATAGACTCTCTCTCTCTATCTCCCCCTGGTGGCTGACTGCAGTATAGACTCTCTCTCTATCTCCCCCTGGTGGCTGACTGCAGTATAGACTCTCTCTCTCTCTCTTTCTCCCCCCCTGGTGGCTGACTGCAGTATAGACTCTCTCTCTCTTTCTCCCCTGGTGGCTGACTGCAGTATAGACTCTCTCTGTATCTCCCCCTGGTGGCTGACTGCAGTATAGACTCTCTCTGTATCTCCCCCTGGTGGCTGACTGCAGTATAGACTCTCTCTCTCTCTCTCTCTCTCTCTCTCTCTCTCTCTCTCTCTCTACCTCCCCCTGGTGGCTGACTGCAGTATAGACTCTCTCTGTATCTCCCCTCCTGGTGGCTGACTGCAGTATAGACTCTCTCTCTCTCTACCTCCCCCTGGTGGCTGACTGCAGTATAGACTCTCTCTCTATCTCCCCCTGGTGGCTGGGGTTAGGGTTAGGGTTAAGTTATGTTACACTTGTTTTTTATGAAAACCTTTACTTGACTCACCACTTTAACAATAACTCCTCTTCTCTTTCTTCCAGGATCCAACATGCAACAGATTTATACTGTCAGCAGGTTTTGCATTTGAGTTCTGAAATATCATTCTGATTTCCAAGAATTCTTCGACGTTGAAAGAAACATAGAAATCCAAAACGTTGACAGATTCCAGGTTTTCATTAAAGCACAGAAGCAAACACTAACCTAACCCTAACCCCCCCAACCCTAACACTTCATGTGAGGATTTTGTTACAATTCAGTAACAGGTAACAATTAATGAAATGACAATTCATTTTAAGTGAAAGTGAGAAAATGGCTTCAATGTTTCTTGACTGTCCAGCCAAAAATGTTTTATTTTATATTTAATAAAAGCCAGAGTGCAGTGGCAACAGTCTCAGTATGTAACTTAATGTCTTAATACATTAAATGTGTCTTTCTTATTATTTACACATGATCAACACATATTGTGTTAACAGGTTAAATCTGACTCTCACACACACTCTTTAGTTAGTCAGTTAGATTCTAGGAGCCAAATCAATGATTCCTAATTAATCTGTTATTCTAATTTCAGTAATATAGTAATATTCATACAGTTTTAAATAAACAGGCGTTTCATGGGTATTATATTTATTTCTCTGAATATATGGTTTTATTTACAACAAGCACTAAGGCTGATTATTTGTATTACAGCAGTGCTTGTCTGTATTTATAGGTCATTTCATTGTATTTACAGTGTAAATATCTTTTAATTACTGTATGTTTACAACTTAATGTTATTATGCAATATGTTTTGATGCTCCAGCTGCCAGAATATTACCAGTAATTTAATATTTATCAGGGTGGACAGATTAATAGAAACAGCTGTCAGGGCACATAGCTGCTGTTAGAGAGGAGACAGAGAAGTTACAACACATTTCTGACAGACTGAACTGGTTTTAAAGTATTTCTCTACAATATTCAAATCTTCTTCCTACTGAGCTCCGCCCACTTTAAACTGCAGTGGCAGGATCTGATTGGTTGCGGGTCACATTTAAAATATGAATGTCAGACACTGATTATTGGCTCCTGCACAGCTCTGGGATCAGCTCTCATCTGACTGTTGTCATGGTGACTCCTCACAATGTCCAGTTATTACACTAAAATATATTCTATCACATAGTTGGGTTTTATTTCATGTTCATAAATCAGATTTACACCAATTGTAACTTAGCATTAGCAACTTAGCATTTTGCTACAGAGCAAAACACTAGTTAGCTCGTTGGTGTTTTGCTAACATGAACTGTGAGCTGTCATTGTTGTGAACGTCGCCTGCAGGCTGAACCGAACTCACTGAGACTCAACCAGTTTGTGGAAAATGTGAAGAATCTGTGGGGACGTCACCAAGATGAAGATCACATAGAAACACAGAGAGGAAGATCAGTTCCCTCCACACAGAGACAGCAAGAACACCAACCAGTCCCCTCAGAGTCCGGCTGCACATCAGATCCAGATCCAGGTCCCGGTCCCGGTCCAGATCCAGGTCCAGGTCGAGGTCCAGATCCAGGTCCAGGTCCAGGTCCAGGTCCAGATCCAGATCCAGATCCAGGTCCAGGTCCCGGTCCAGGTCCCGGTCCAGGTCCCGGTCCAGGAAGCCTCCAGAAGGTAAAACTACTCTTTATGCTCTACTGCACTTATCTGAGGTCTGTATATTTCCTATTTTATTGATCAGTATCAATAACAGTATCTGATCAGTGAACACAAACAGTGAACTCAGTAACTGCAGTTTGATTATTTCCTGTGAATATTGATCAGAGATGAGTTTTCTTGATATATTGATCCATTCTCTGACTTCTGTATTTTTATCTTTTTTAACAATCAGACTTAATATTCTTCTTCAACAGATTCACTGTTTATTGATCTATCAGCTGTTTGCTTTCTGATGCAGGACGAGGCTGTTGATCAGAGACTGAAGCTCTGTCAGTGTACACTGTGATCAATAATAAAAATAATGATAATAATAATAATAATATACACTGTGATCAATGATAATAATAATAATAATATACACTGTGATCAATAATAATAATATAATAATAATAATAATAATAATAATACACTGTACAATGATAATAATATAATAATAATAATAATAATAATAATATACAGTGATCAATGATAATAATAATAATAATATACACTGTGATCAATAATAATAATAATAATAATAATAATATACACTGTGATCAATGATAATAATATTAATAATAATAATAATAATAATATACACTCTGATCAATAATATAATAATAATAATAATAATAATAATATACACTGTGATCAATGATAATAATATTAATAATAATAATAATATACACTCTGATCAATAATATAATAATAATAATAATAATAATAATATACACTGTGATCAATAATAATAATATAATAATAAAAATAATAATACTGTGTTCTGTATATAAAATAAAGCTTTATTCTTTCACTGCACTGTTAGCTTTAAATAAATGAACACAGGGATGTGTGTAAGTATGTTTGTCACTGCATTATAATGATCATTATGATAATAATCTTTATATAAATAATCAAATAAATACATGATAGTTAAAAGCAGGGATTATTGTCCTGTGCTGTTGGGGAATCAGATATACGGTGACAGCTGTATAAAGGCTGTGTGTAATGTAATGCTGAATGATACAGCAAACGAGTATTTCGAAAATGTTTGTTATTAATCTCCTCCAGGATCCGAGGCGTTCACTGCCTTCGTTACCTCCTGTTGATCATACCAGAGTTCAGGGATCCAAATAATTATCAGTTTGATCCACCGTTACCTCCAGGTCACATTCTGTAAAATCTTCTTCCACCATTTATCCTCAGAACCTCTCGAAATAGTCGGGGTGTGTCTCCAGACATTTACAGTGAATGGTTTTATGAATCTGATGAACTGCGTATGCTTGTTTTCTGTTCTGTGTTCAGCACCTGAACGTACAGAGTTTCTACATCTGCAGCAGTTTAACCTCAGACGCACTACAAGAACTTAAAGGAGGTTAGAACTACTTCCTGCCTTTAATCTGGATCTGTTGTGGTCATTAACAGCATTAATATCCTCCGGCTCTAGGTGGGTGGTCGTCTGTCTCGACCAGTTGGGGTGAGAGAGAGAGAGAGAGAGAGAGAGCGAGAGACAGACAGACAGACAGACAGACAGACAGACAGACAGACAGACAGACAGACAGACAGACAGGTGCACAGCAACAACAGTATTGGCAATGGCAATCTAACAGGACCATGGCAGAAGGCTCCACCAGGATCGATAAGAACCTGCGAGACGAGAAAGCACAAGAACTCCGGGGAAGAAGTGAAGTTAGTAACATGCATTAATGGAACATGAATGAGTGCAGAAAGAGAGAGGAAGAGAAGAGCTCAGTGCACCATGGGAAATCCCCCGATAGTCTAGGCCTATAGCAGCATAACTAAGGGATGGTTCAGGACTCACCTGATCCAGCCCTAACTATAAGCTTTATCAAAGAGGAATGTCTTAAGCCTACTCTTGAATGTGGTGAGGGTGTCTGCCTCCCGAACCACAACTGGAAGCTGGTTCCACAGGAGAGGAGCTTGGTAACTGAAGGCTCTGGCTCCTGTTCTACTTTTAGAGACTATAGGAACCACAAGTAGCCCAGCATTCAGAGAACGTAGTGTTCTAGTGGGGTAATAGGGTACTATGAGCTCTTTAAGATATGAAGGGGCCTGACCATGAAGAGCTTTATAGGTGAGGAGGAGGATTTGAAATTCTATTCTACATTTTACAGGGAGCCAATGAACAGTGTTTGTTTGGACCATCTTGTATTTCTGGCTCTGTGGCTCATTATAGAGGAACAGGTGATGACTGCAGGTGTTTGAGGGACGAGTTCAACCTGTTTGTCGTCTACAGTCTCTCTGTTCTCTATGTTTCACATATTTGTTATTAATTATTATTAACGTACTGAATGTGTCTCTGTCAGCCTCCTCCAACATGCTCCGCCTCCTGCTCTACCTGTCTGCGCTCAGCCAGCTCACAGGTAACAACTCACCTTCCTCCAGCGCTCAGTGGCGCCACCATCAGTCCAGACTTTATCCGCCAACTTTTTAAGACTTAAATCTTAAAACAATTTAACTGTAATGTCAAAATATATTTTTTCTCTAAATAGTAAGTTCAAATATTATAATACATTATATATTAATACAATTTTAATCTTCCTAATTCTCATCTTAAAATATAACTTTTTTATTACTTTTAATATTTTTTTCCCTAAATGTTTTGACTAATGCAGAAATATTATGAGTTTAGTTATATATTAGTCTTTAATATATTATAACTATATTTATTAACCAATTTCCAAATACAACTTTATCTCAAAATATTAAGACGTTAAAATATTTCCACTTTTTGTCTAAAAGCCTTGAAATATTTTTGTAATAGTGCAATTTTAATGTTAACATAATATAATATTCTCTTTGAATATTAAAATAAATACATATATAATCAAATAAAAATATATTTTTTTCCCTTTTATTGCAAACATTGTTATTGATGAAATTATTACTTTACTTTTGTTGGTTAACGTTTATATTTGCTGTCTGCAGGTGCGACGGCTCCACTGTACTCCAGTCAAATAAACATCAGCAGCTGTCCGATCCCGTACTTTGGAAAACTTTACCAAACTCTATATGTCAGTAAAGTTTATCTTAGCTTTAGCCTCAGTCTGTTAGCATTGTATCATAACCTGGGGCCTTTTTTTATTGGTTGTATTCTCTCTGACTTCCGCAGGTGAACATCAGCACCAACGGCACACTTGCAATTTGTTTTAACAACTATTTCAGCGAAGGAAACGAGAACGACTGTCTGCTGTTGGATTCGCAGGGATACCTGCAGAACGTTTCCTCAAAGATCAACACCTCTACTGCTAACTCTGGATCGCAGTTTCATGTTGCTCTCGGGCAACTTGCCGGCTCGTCGCCATGCTCTGTGACCCTGATGATGCAGGATAACGCCACCAGCACTCAGGTGAGTCCTGTGCAGATAACAAACCGGACTCTTTGTTTCCTGACAGTTTCTGGACTTTGTGTGTTTCGTGTTTCCAGTTGACCACTGAGATGCGTCCGTTCGGGTACCAGGCCGCTGTGCTTCTAACCATTGCTAATTCCTCCCTGAAGCCGTTTCTGGTGAGTACTCATGTGAGATGTTCGGGGGGAAAGTCTACATGTGTTACGACTTGTTTTTTAACAATGACAAAATAATTGAGTCATGAAGAGCGGTGTTTATTTTTACTTTTATTCAGCAAGAAAAATCTGTACGTTTACGTTTTTTCACGTCTATTTGACAGATTCTTTTTTTGAATTTTTAAATACATGTAAATTATATGAATAAAATTACAAAAATGTAACTGATCAACAATGTTAAATAACATGACAAATCTGTAACTGTAAACAATCAGAACATTTTTGCTCATTTAAAGAAAATGTCCTATTTTTTAAGTAAAAAGATTAAAATACATTTGCAAATCTATAATTTTTTCACAGATATTTACTGTTTATTTAATAGATAAAACTTTTAAATTCAAGTTTAATACTGTTTTACTTTGTTGTGTATTTGTTGTGTAATTTTAATGTATTAGTTGGTTAACTGACAGATATGTTGTATAATGATGGAAGTAGAATAAATGTTGTTTATCAGTGTATAAGCATTGGTAAACTGTCCAAATACAGTTGTTATCAGTGTAAACAGCAATAATTACTGTAATCTCACAGATAATGACTTTTATTACACTTCTATAACTTTTAACATTCACATTAAAATAATAACAATCCAATAATAACAGCACTCTGCTGTAAATGGAAGTCTGATTATTGTATTATAGCAGAGTTCACCTGGATTTACAGATCATTGCATTTTTAACTGTTGTATTTGCTGCAGGAGTTCAAAGTGCATGTCAACGGTGTTGAACTGCGTAACTGGAATATTACAAAGGGCCAAATGCACTACAAGGACATGAGCAGCTGCAGACATTCAGGTGAGCAGAGCCAGCGGGTCTAAAGGGACAGTTCACCCAAAATACAGAAACACATAAAAATAAAAAAAATAATTTGAGATATTTCTGCTTATTGATTTTATTTCATCTTAATTTAATTCAGTTTCATTTCCTTTTACATTCAATTTAAATTCTTACATTTAAATTAAATAAAATTTTCATACTCATATTATTTTCATTTCGGATTTATTTGATCATATTTTATCACCAGTATTGTTTTAATTTATTGTATTTTAATAAAATTTACTTCAATTTATTTTTATTGTGCAAAAACAAAAAGTACAACAACTGACTGTACAGATACAACGGTGGTAAACAGGAATAAAATACAGTAAAACAAACAGTTAAATACAAAAGATGACGTGCAGAACAATAATCTACAGCTATTGCTGTTATTTACCGTCTGATCAACAGTCAGTAATCTGTGTTTTTTCCAGGTCTTGTCTATGAAACGGACACAGTGGCGTGCGACTCTGAGCACTCCTCCGTCGTAACCTGTAACGCGACGGCGGCTCTCAGTGTCAGCCCCTGTGGCTCCTTTACGCGTTGCCATGGAAACGGCCAGTAAATATGGTTTTTTTTATATTTATACCCCATCGAATGTTTACACTGTAAAACCTGATGAGTTAGTTCCACTCAATTACTGGTTTGAAGTGAAACTGAGTGTCTTAAACCATTTAAATGAATTAACTCAAACATTTAAGCATGAAAGATATTTAATTAACTTGCGTTACATCAATTCCATTCAGTTAATTGTTCAGTTGTTGCTTCAACAATACATATCCTACGAGTGCAGGATGAGCCATCAACTACTTTTATTGATTATCAGGAAACTCTAAAATACCATTAAGAATATCTGAAAATACCTAAAACAGGACTTCTTGTCCTCGATTCTGACTTCATGGGACTTTAAGTCAGTTATTCAGTCTTGTTGTTTTAAGAAACATTGCCAGTAGGGCCACTTACAGTATCTCCTCTGCTGTATTGTTGATGCTATAACTCAACATCAAGACTTCCATCATTGTTGCACTGTTAAAAAAAGTGTCAGTATTTGCTAAATATCTAATGATGCTACCTGCCCTCCCCTGTCAGGTGTGTGTTGAAACCCACCTGCACTGTGACTGGACCCGCTGTCATCGATTTCAATGGCAATGTGACCTTTATCCAGAATCGCTGTGCGTACACTCTGATGTCACTTCCGGGCCTTAAGCTGCTTGCCACCTTCCAGGAACGCCGCCGTAAAGACATTAGTTTTTTGGACAGTGTGATCCTGCGTCTGGATGGGCCGTCCGTGGACATTAAACTGGGACAAGGCGGGAAAGTACAGGTAAGCTACCTACAGCTACAGAGAGCAATGAGACAGTTTAAAGGCTCTGTCACACCAACAACAAAAAAGAAAATTCTCAGTGAATTCAATTCAACAGGAAACGGTGAAATACGTCAACTACTCTAGTATGCTGATGATACTCAACTATACATTCCAGTTGGACTTGACAATCCTTTGACTTTACAACCTCATTATCAGCTATGGAGCTTTATTTAAAGTTCCCTGTGTGTAGGATTTAGTACCATCATTCAGATTGCTACTCCCTCACTTCACCCTACCCTTCCAAGTGCAAAGGAGGAACTAAAGTGACCATGAAACATGCAAAAAGCACAAATGTCCCTATCTAGAGCCAGGTAACATAGGTAACAAAACACAATGATTCTTATTTTCTGGTGATTATACACTAATGAAAACATATCTTTGAATATTATATTCCATTTTTGACAATAGATCCTCCTCAGTATTACACATTGGAGCTTTAAGCAAAAATTTAAATTAAAGGCGAACTGAAAATTAAAGGAGAAAAGAAACAGAAGGAAACTGGACGTTGAAATAAGAACCTGATACATCTGAAATCCTGAAATGGAAAATAGAAAAAATTAGATTGCTCAAATTAAAAGTGTTACTACAAAAGCTGATATTGTTTAGTGATATTCACTTTCTTTTATCTTTTTAACATTTAATAATGGTCCAATTATTGTGAATACAAAAAGTATAATAATCTATTGGCCATTTTCTCTTTTCATTTCTGAACAATTAACAAATATTATTAAAGGATTTGTATAAAAAATTCAATTCACCATTTTTGTTAGTCTTACCTACAACCACCAACTGAAGGTTGTTTCTGCCACTGACAGACTCAGATTGTTATTCTCAGTGTCTGACAGCATTGTGGAAAGGATCCCTACAGAGATAGACCTTTAGTCTAACCACAAACCAGAAACCATCTTTGTTAGTCTTTCCAACAATCACCAACTCTGGTTTGGTCAAAATAAATTCTTAATTCATCAAGAATAGTTAGATGTGAAAATATTTGTGAAAAGGGATGCAACATAAGATAATCCTTGGGGACAAATGTTCCCATCAAAGTCTGTCCACTATCAGGCTCAGATTGTTATTCTAAGTGTCTGACAACATTATGGAAAGCTAACTGGTGCCTCTCCCCGTCCCTCTGCAGCTGGACAACACAACGCTGAGCCTGAACAGCTCGTCTCAGACGAAGCACAACGTGGAGCTCTCTAAGGATCAAAACGGAGTCACCGCCAAAGTGTTGCTCTCCAACCTCACTGCTTTTATCATCTTTGATGGCACCACCGCACAGATCCGCATGAATGGTACAGAAAAGTCATCATTATAGGGAGTAGTGTGCATGCGGAGGCACTAATTGGCATACTGTGTCTTGTTGATGAACAGACCAGAGTGAATGAATCTGAATTACAGTTCGATGGTGTAACATTTTTAATCAGTGTTTGTTAATCTGTCTCTAGGATCGGCCTCCCTGCAAGGTTTATGTGCAAACTCCAGCAGCTCTCTAAGTGAAGTCAAGTTCACCGAGTTCAGCTCTGCTAGGTAAGACCTCGTCACCAAACACCTGAACATCCACTGACTGCTGCTTCCTCACACACACACACTGTGTTCTTCCTCTGCCCATTAGCTGCGAGACGGAGCACAATGACACCGTTGACAGTCGGATCAACTGCACCATGATGACTGAACAGTAAGTGGAAACGCACTTAAACACATATCACATATCATATAGCCCTTCCAGAAACAAGCCAAATATTCTTGTATTACTTTTCTAATTCAAAGCATGCTGATTATTTTCTTTTTAGACAAATACATTTCCAGAAACTTTCTTGAGATTCCTTTTAACAGTGAATGCAGGACTTCATTTTACATCGTTATATAAATACACTGTTTATCTCCAACAACAGCTGTAATCTCCTGAAGGAGGCGCCATTCACCTCCTGCAACCACATCGACCCAGAGCCCTACATCACCGCCTGCAACAACACACTGTGCAGATACCCGGCGGTGGACAGTCTCCAGTGTCAGTTCCTGGAGGCCTACGCCAGAGCCTGCGGCCTCCTCAATGACACTCAGGATGGCTGGAGGTCAAAGACCCGCTGCTGTGAGAGCATCCTTCAGTTTTATTGTCCGGTTCCCCATTTACAAACCATCCAGGCTGCATCAGAGGGGTGGAAAACTCACTGTCACACCGTCATGGCAATTTTTGTAATACACTTGCTATTAATGAAGCAACTTCATGGAAGCCATTCAATTTCAGGCAGCAGCTAGCAGCAGTGCTAAGGCTAACACAGACTACACCAAGGTAGCTCTACAGGTTGAAATCATACATGTATTAAAAGTCCTAGATATTGGACGCCAAGATGGTGCCTACTCAGTTTAATGAGAACTGGTAATCTAAAAAGGTTGGCCCTCCCATAGCTGCACCGGTGTAAATATATATTCTGAGAGATTTTCTAAAAGCCTGTTCTGCCAGCATATCGTAACCGTGAACCACGTTAAACCATAATTATTAACACCAATGCTGTATCCTGTAGGTACAGCGGCCACAACATGCAAACAAATTTAGTAGTGGGAAATATTTACGTGTTATCTGGGTTTCGCACAGGGGCGTGGAAAAATGGCATGACAACAACCCACAATCTGCAGCCGAAGCCGAAGGTTTGGTGGTTGTACCTCAGTGTTAGCCGCCTTTTTATAGGGGCAATAGAATCTAGTGCCTCGAGGAATGTGAGTATTAATATGACTGGGGGGGTGGATTCATTTAGGCTAACATACTCCTCGTGGGACAACCAGGTCTCAGTAAGACAAAGTAAATCAATATCATAATCTGATATTAATTCATTCACTAAAACAGCTTTAGAGGACAGAGACCTGATATTTAACAGCCCACATTTCATTCTCTTATTTTGTGCTACTGAGGAGTTGGTTTTAATTTTTATTAGATTTTTATGTTGAACTCCTCTTGTTTTTATTTCTTTAAATAATTTAGGTGGTCGGGGGACAGACACAGTCTCTATGGGGTTTTGGGTGGGTGACTGTTCTAAAGAAAGAGCAGAGAAGTGTGTAAGACAGCAGCTCTGCTTCCTGGTCCTAACTCTGGACTGTCAGGTTTTAGAAATAAACTTTGCCATATTTCTAGATAAGAGAGCCGCTCCATCCAAAGTGGGATGGATGCCGTCTCTCCTAATCAGACCAGGTTTTCCCCAAAAAGGCTTCCAGTTATCAATGAAGCCCACATCGTTTGCTGGACACCACCTCGACAGCCAGCGGTGGAATGACGACATGCGGCTATACATGTCATCACTGGTCAGATAGTGACCTCTGATTAGCATAATTGCGTTACATTTATCTTTAGCCAGCAGTTTTAAATAGGATTGGATGTCACCCGCTCTGGCCCCAGGGATACATTTAACTGTGGCCGCTGGCTTCACTAACTTCACATGCCTAACTATTAAGCTGCCAATAATCAGAGTTGGTTTCTCGCTGTGTCGCTGAGTGGGGAAAATCTATTGGACACATGAACCTGTTGGTGGTGAACTGTGGGCTTCTACTGCCTGGAACTATGCTTCCTTCAGACAGTCACCCAGCCTCCCTGGCTTCCAGGCTGCTCTTCATCACTGCTTGCAGCTTTAATTCCTTTTTTCCATAGTCTTTTTATTTTCCACTGCACCTACATTTAAGAACCAGTAGGAATCAGTAAGTTTTTTATTGGTACCTGATTCATAAGGTGCATTACTGTCAGACGGCCCTGGCCTCCCCCTAGTCCATTAATTCCTGATGGACACTTATTTCTATTTATTTCATGTTTAAAGTGAGTTTATTAAAGTTACTTTCTGATTAAATTATTTCTCTTGGCAGCCCCCTCTCAGGGTTTCTGTCAGGACACCTACTGCAGTGATCATGAGTTCTGTGGTGAGGATATAACTGGTCGATCCAACTGCCTCTGTCGGGCTGATTTTGCTGCCAAGTACAAATCAACAGGTGATTTAGGTAAGACAGCTGTGACACAACAAACTGATCCTTATGGTCTCAGGTATTACACTCTGTGTAGCATCACAGACTTCACAAGTTAGGTTTCCCTAAAGTTGTTGCACAACAACAAAAAGTATTTAAGACAAGACTAATGGATCGGCACATTTAACTGCTGCTTCCCACCGAAGATGCATTTGTGTTTTTTAAAGTTGAGCGGTGATAGAAACATTTTCTCAGAACCCTGAAATTCACTGTTAACATACATATTTTATGATTTTTATTAGTTCTTGACTTTGTTTTTATGAACAATAAGTAAAACTTTTCTGCTAATATTCACTATTATCCAAATACATGCAAGCAGGTACATCAGATTCAGCCTTAACTCAGCATTCTCAACCATCATTTTCTTAAAGACTCTTTAAGTAGCCTGGTAAGAAGAGAATTGCAGCAATCCAGCAATGTGTAATAAAACCGTGTATCAGCATTCAGGTTCATTGTCAGTTAGAAATAGTCTAACTTTTGCCTCTGGCCAGCCCTGAAATCTGATTGGCCACCTCATTATCCTTCCCTCTGCCACTCCACACTGTCTTTTAGAGGTTGTAGTGGGCTCTGTTTTAGTGAACATACTGTTATCATATGAAATTAGATGACTGAACACATCCATTGGTACTAACCATGTTGGGAAGGAGCCTAAATAACACTGGACATTTTGAAAGGGATCTTCTGGCCTGCTATTACACATTGCTTGGATTACTGCAACTCTCTTTTTACCAGCCTACTTAAAGAGTCTTATGGTTGTTAAAATGGTAAAATTATGGTTAATGATAATTAATTATTAATGCTGAATCTGGTGTACCTGTTTGCACCCTGGCCAATATCAAAAGTCTGTGACACAAAATCAGCCACACTAACTATAACTTTCTTGTCTAGAAGATACCAGTCAGTACTGCATGGATAAGTGTTTTATTTTACTTTTTTCCTGGTGTCCAGGTGACCCGACGGTCTGCGGGAACAACACTGCTACAGTTTCTCTGCCGGGTTGTCTCCTGACAGAAAGAGGCATCAACCACTCTGTTTTACACCTCAACAACGACAGCTGTAGAGGTTATATGGATGAAAAGACCCACATAATGACCTTCAGCTTCAACAGTAGCAACCCCTGTGGGGCAGTGATCTTGGTGGGCACCTCTCCTGCACTAAAGGCCTCCAACAAAGGAGATCGCCTTACAGAGTTTGAAGTCTCCTTTTTGTGTTGGATTTGGGGGGCACTAAGTCCAACAATTTTTTGCAACTTTCTGACTGACAACCTGACAATCACGCCTAGTTTACACAGTGTTTGTCTCCCACTTGCTCTCTTTTTTAATTCTTCACACAACTACTTCTGTCAGTTTGCACATAAACAACTGAGTGCCACGTGATGAATGTTTGTATGATTCACGGTAATATTAATGTAGTCCATTCCAATCCAACAAGCATTTATTTTGAAGCAGACTGAGACCTTAAAGATTAGTTATGTTTGTAGCACCTCTGATATCATGCAGTAACACTGTCTGAATCTCTGTGAACTTGCAGGCTGACAACAAGACAGTTACCTACAAAAACACCATCAAGACAACCGACAGCAACTCGTCTGCTCTGATCTCTCGCCAAAGCACCATAAACCTCGACTTCTCCTGCTTCTACAGCCAGCCGGACGACAAACAGATAACTTTCAAAATCAAAGGAAGGTGAGTAGTTCAACCATCTTAACCATCCACAGCTTTTAATAATTTATATATTCTTTTGATTTGTTTTTTACAGTTAAAATGTGAAACGTTTTGTAACAACAGGCTATCCCAATATAATGTGAAATGTTTTATGATATAACAAAATAAATAATAGCTTATTGTTATAACAAGATATTTTCCTGTAGTAAACCATTGGAAATGAGGTGCTACATCTTAGGGGCTATTTATTCCATAAATTCAAACAAATACAAACTTATCACTTATGAAAAAAACGTTTATTTTGTTATAACGTGTTATAAGTTATTACGTTATAACATTTTATACAGTAACTTATAACAATATAACAATATGAGTTATGCGTTAACAGAGAACGTTCTATAACAATAAGTTATCTTGTTATAATGAGAAATGGTTCATGTTAAGATAAATAAGATATTGTTACAACAAGATTTTTTAGTTATGTCGTGATAAGTTTATATGTCGTATTAACGTGAAAATATCTTGTTATTGATATAATATAATAATAAACTTTTCGCATTATAATGTGATACTGATCCATTCGTCTTTTTCTGGGGTGGCAGCAATACGCTGTCGTTATCCAATAGCTGTTGTATTATTATAGTTTATATTTCCTTACACAAACAATAATGAGGATGGCTTGACTGACTTTAAGACTATTTTTTTAGGTTAAGGTGAGTGTAATTTTCCAGAACATAAATGTGTGTTTGTGTGTGTTCTCTAGCACTGGGCTGCGGCAGGTTGTATCTGGAACTTGGAATTACAGTTTGTCTATGGGCATGTTCAGTGACGCTGAATGCACTAAACCCATCAACTTTACCAACGGGGTCACGATGGGCCAAACCATCTACATCAACCTGGACACCGACGGGCTGGATGGCAACGTAATCAACCTTGTGATCGAGTCTTGCTCTGCAACCAGCAAGGCAAATGACAATGGTGGTCCGAAGTATGACCTCATCAAAAACGGGTGAGTAGTAGGTACTGTTTCCAGACTACAACCGTGTGCACACTGTCACCATTACATCACCTGTGCACACATATAAAGTGCTGTGAAGCCTAGACTTTCAGGTTTTGGGGTTAGGGTTAGGGTATATTAGGGTAGCCAAGGGTACATTTATATATATATATACATAGATATATAATAACAGAATTTTGAGCAGATTATTTCCTGTGAATATTGATATTGTATATATTGTTTATTGCCATTAGCCATTTATGAATTTAGTCGCTGACATTAAGGTCTGAAGATCTGAACGTGACTCAAATTATAATGGTTCAGAATTGGATGTAGACTACCGGTGATCAAACTTGTGACTTGTATGTTTTGTTGTCTCTGAGCAGCTGTGGGAACCCGAACGACAAGTCGGTGAAAGTCTTGAAAAACAAAAAAGGGGGAAGCATCATAGCCTTCGAGATATTTAAGTTCAAAGGGAGCAACAGCGGCGTTTTCCTGAACTGCAAAATGAAGCTGTGTGTGAAGAACAACCCCAGCTGTCAGCCGGTAACACGTCTACACATACACACAAACCCATATTATTTTGGTTTTGTCATTATTATTCTTTAAAGATACTACAGTTCACAGAATGCTAGTCCTCCTGTTGGTTGTTAAACATGAAACTATATATTTGTGAGGAGTTTTCTCTGAAAGTCTTCAGTAGAAACCAGTGAGCTTGGAGCTGACAGCCACTGGCAGGAAGTCAGACAGTACTGAGAGACTAACATGTTGTTGTTTGGGTGTAAACATGGGATTCTTTGACAATAAGGAAAATACAGATAACACCAGATAACTCTAGCAAAACTCTGCAAAGGTATTCAAGTCAAATACAGTTATATAACAGCACCAAACCCTCACATTAGAGAAATCATTGATCAAAAGAACTGGTGTGTAAACTTTCTCTATGTCTTTAACTGTGTATCAGAAATGCCAGCAAGGTGGGAGGAAACGGAGATCTTTGAGGCCTTTGACCTTTGACGATGAAAACCCAGCCATCGTCACTTTGGCCTGGACTTAGGTAACACACGACTCTGCTGCTGCTTTCACTGACATCCAGGAGAATTTAGTTTCATTAGATATACATTAGAGTTCATTTGTGGTGAACCTTTACCTTTAAAATTGTCTGGCCAACTGGGCAAAGACAACAATAAACAATTTACGGTTCGTTCAGCAGATTCTGGAGCTTCGAGGCAACAGCGACAAAACAGGCAGACTGGAAAACAGGGGAGAAAGATAGAACATGGAAAAAGAAAAAAGATGTATTTGTAGTCACATCTTACGTTAGCTAATGTTAACAAAACTCTAGCTAACTACCTAGCTAGCTTACTTAGTTATCTAGAGTTTTGCTAGAGAGCAAAACACTAGTTAACTAGCTAACTAATCTGCATTAATCATTAACTGACTAGTTACATCTGATAGCTAATGGTAGCAAAATGGTAGCTAACTAGCAACAGTTGATGTAGATAAGCTAGCTAGTTAGCTAGTGGTTTGCTAAGATTAGCTAATTGATGTAATTATTATTTTTATATATATCTTTTATCTTTTAACCATCTTCAAAATGTGGTTGTCTTTTCAGCATAGATTGGCCTAGCATATAGCATATCTAAGTACAGGAAAGGAGGAGGTTGCTTAACTGTGATTTGAGCACAGATCAAAAAGTGATCGGACCCAAACGCTGGAAGTGTCAACTTTCTGCCCGAAGCACTGTTGCAGCCAGCAGTGTGCTGACGTATGGCTCAAAGTTTTGCACGGAGGACTGCTCTGATTGGTGATTTATCAAATTTGCAGAAAAGTTTTCACAACATTGCAAGTTTGACAGTTTGATCTGAGTTTGGTGCGTTGAGCTGGACGGACTCACTGAGAATGAGCTGTCAATCACAAGGTAGCCCCGCCCTAAAGCATACCCTGCTTTATGGTCTGTTTTACTCTAAATGGGACCATCAGTTACTAAATGAACATCATGCTGTATGGAAGAAGACTGAAACTAGAGACTGAGACCAGAAACTCATCAGGAAACTGTTCACTGAGCTCATAAAGGAAGTCAGAAGTCGGCTCATTTCTCCATAAGACTGCATGCCAGTGGAGCTCCCCCTGCTGGCCTTTGCATAGAATGCAGGTTTTTAAGACACTTCCGCATTAGCTTCACTTCACAGACCCAGAAACTCTGTCTATTATATATGCTGTCAATGGTCCTTACCCAAACTGGCCTGCTTTTACATTACTTGGTATATGCCATAGCCGTCCTCTAAAATTGCTGGTGATAAAGTACCTAGTTACAGTAAGGACTGATAACTAACACTAGTTTGTTCTGATTGTCTTCTCAGCTTGTTTCCACGGCGTCTCGGACTGGCTGACTGGCTGTCGACCTTCAGAATGACTTCCAGACTTTTGCTTTATCCCAATCAAGGGTCTTGATATCTGAATCCATTAAGTTTTAGAATGACATGTTCTAAAAAGATTAGCTCACTCATCAGGCTGATCAGATGTGCCCTCCTCTGTGATTTATCCATCATACAGAGAGTTTAGTTTAGAGTGAGTCAGATCTTTGTTTCACAGGAGTCCACACCACCTTCACACAGCGAATATTGAGGCCACAAATATGTGACCTGTTCTATGGAAGTAACAGGAGAAGCTCTTATGCTGGGATGTCACTTTTGAACCAACTACAACTCACCCAATTGAAAGGGATTCCAGTATATACTAGGTATTTCTCTTACAGTTACTGTTTTTGGAGCAGAGAGCAAAAAGGGGTGACATGACTTTCTATGTCATAACTGTGACTTCACTTTTTTTTTATCAAGACTAAGTTTTCTTTTTACTTTACTGGTGGATTGGGCTTCTATACTTCTCAGATGATTAAATGTCATGATTTCTGTTCAGTTTCTGTCCTCCATTTCGGAGTTCCCAGGCTGATATCCTGGAGTCTGATTCCAGCATTACACATAATGACTAACTGGATGGACTGATTCTGTAATCAGTACAATCATTTTACTTTTAACATTTTTACTTTAATTCATGTTTTCAAATATTATCATGTCATTACACCTATCACATATGTCTACATCACTAACGCATCATACGAACCATTTGTGATGGAGACCCGACCCACAACTTTTCAGTCAGTCGTTTGGTTTCTAGTAAGTTTATCACAGCTGTATGGGAATTTATTCTCGTATAACCAAGAAATCATGATAATATGACAAAAAGTAATCTAATGATTTTAACATGTAGGGAGGGTTTCTTTGCTTTACTGTCCAGCATTGTGGGTTCTCTATGAAATTACTGGAAATTATCAACTGTGATTTTTACATTCGCACTCCAGAAATGAAAACAGTGATGTTTTCTTATTTTTGCCACTAAATTCATTTATTAAAAGGTCCAGTGTGTAGGATTTAGTGCCATCATTCATATCGCGCCTCACTTCACCCTACCCTTCCAAGTTTGAAGGAGTTGTGTTGCAACCATCAACATCAGTTGCCTTACTGACCACAGTTTGTTACTTTACTGTATTTTCAAGTTTCTAATTGTCTGTCCTGTTGATGGAGAGCAGCAGCCGGCAGGCTTTTGTCAGTTCATGTCAGTTCACACTCAGCTGTAGATTCCCTGCGAAAAGCAGTCAGTTGTGAGAGAGGCTTTGTGACAATAAGGTTTAATATGACGAGAGAAAGCCCATCTGAACGCCATGTCAACAGGCTGATTATCTGTTGTCCTCTCTGATACGAGATGCTGGTGTACTGTTTCATCTTCATCTTCTTTGTCTTATTATAAAGTTTGTTTAAGCATCAAAAAGTAAAAAATAAAAAATAGGAATGTGGGTAAAAGACACACATGAGTTTGGGTTTTTTTCAGCACTGTAAATCCTAAAAACACATCTTAATAAAAGAAGTTAGCTAACATAACTTAATCCTCCAAAAAATTCAGTTACACATTCCCATGAATTAAATCCAACTCAGGAAGGGATCGTTGAAGGAATAACTGAGAGAACTGAAATATGTGCATTATTTTAAGTATTGGTGATTTATTTCCAGTATCTCATTGGCCATGCTGTGGACTAAATTTCAGATTTCTTTCTTTCTGGATAATTGCGATGCATGTTGAGTTGTTTTTTTAATGAAATTGCAGAAAGTGAAATAATTCATTTAAAACTGAAGGCAACTTGTTCCAGTGAGACAGGGATTGGTTGAATTTATCTTAATTCCTGGAGGTCCAGTGATATCTTTGACATGCATTTCTATTTCTGGATTAGTCTATCAACATTTTAATATTCTACACAATAATGTTTTACTATAAAAATGAACACATTGTTATACATACGTTAGTAATCAGACAGCAGGCTGTGGAGTGACAAAGTGAGTATTTATATTATATTCCCCTTACACACACACACACACACACACACACACACACATCTTTAGTTACAGTTGGTGCTCAGTGTTGAGTAATAAATACAATAATAATAATATAAGCAACAGTTGTCTTCAAATATACAAAATACCCTGCATATTACTGTCAAGTTGAATGAAAATGACACCAGAGGAGCAGTGTAATGATTACTCCGTTTTCACCTCAAACTCTGGGTTTAGACCGATGATCGATGTTCAAATCAAATTCAAATTCAGATTTAAAGTGATACTCAGTTCTTAATTTATGCTGATTTTAATTTCCCAGAGTGGGAGGTGACACCTTCACATGTCAACAAGAGATTCTTTACTGTGAAAAACCCAGAAAGTCCTCACCATGAAGAACCTGCAACCAGAGAAGCAAAGACACTCAGTCTCTATAGTGTGTGTGTATATACAGAATATATATTCTTTAAAATGCCCAGAGGATCCTTTGGGTGTTTGTTCCTGAAGTGTTTTGGTTGACAGACAGTTGAGGGAATATTTGGCTAAAAATCTGAACAACAAACCTGCAAACTGATGGATGAGACAGGAACTAGCTAGCTAACGATGTAGATTAGCTAGCTACGAAGCTAGCATTTTGCTAACATTAGATAACTGTGACTATATATATATATATGTCTCTTTTATCTTTTATCAAATGTGGTTGTCTTTTCAACATAGATTAGCCTAGCATATAGAATATCTTTTAGGAAGGGATGTTAATCTAATGACAAGAAATTCTCTAAATAGAAAGATCTTTATGTTACAGTTAACGGATCTCATAATTATGATTTGGTGTCTCATAGTTATGAGATCGGAATTTTTAAATTAGGAGAAAACGCTCATAAATCTCTTAATGAAGAGAAAACAACAGGCGTAGATTTGGATATGCACGGTCAGGTCTACACAGAGTTGCCAGGTTTGCGTAGCAAAAGATCTGCTTGTTTGTATCTTATAATTATGACACAATTTTCTCATAAAAATAAAGAAACAATCTCATATTTTTAAGATCTTTGTCTTATAATTAAAAGAAAACAAGCGTAACAACCTAACAATAAGAAGATATGATCCCTGTAATTGTGAGGATTGTATCTCATAAAACTATATCCTAATTCTGACATCCTCAACATATAAAATGTTTTCTTGTAATTATGAGAAATTGATCGCATTAATATAGAACCTTTGCATTTTTTACAATCATGAAATAATTGTTCTGCTCTGGTGAAATCAGATTAATTGTGTAATTGTTAAATTCTTCGCCCGTCCAACAGTTTGCAGGTTGTCACACAGACGTGGTTGTATACAAACAGTCTTAAATAATGAGTGCAAAGGCATGCAGCACCTTCACCTCAACCAGTGCAACATCATCAACAGCTGGAAAGTCGACAAATCCAAAAGAAGTCAGAGTTGCAGGATATAAAACAGAGATTATAACTCTGAACAAACAAAAAGCACAACGTGGTCACTGTTAGTGTCCGTGCAGTGGGTGTCCATAAAATTCTTCACATGGATGTAAGAGTGACTGAGCTGTGACCTGAACCCATCCTGCTGCAGGACGGATGCAGGGTTGTGCACACTCCTAATGCAGAATGAATAGAATATGCAGATGATGCATTCATGCTGTGCTGATGAAGACTGCGTCAAGTAAAGTGAAGTTTCTGGAGGATTAAAGGTCCTGTATTCAGACAGAAAGTTAATGTTTGTTTGGTTCCAAGCTGATCTGAAAGTGACTACAGACCAAAGGCCTGATCCCAGCACTACGTCTGCTGGCTGGAAAACATGAGGTCATCACAGAGGAAACAGTTTTACACCACTTCCTAACATACAGAGAGCAGACGACAGATCTCTGGCAGATATAACAACAAACATGCAACGTTATCTAACTAAACCATTCTGTTAGTTACTGGAAGCTTTTGGAGGTTTTCACAGTAAAACTGAAGTTTAACATGAATTTGACAAAGCAATTTAAGCAAATGACAAAACATAAAAAATAGTCACTAGAAAGTGACTTATGTTTAATGTGTAACTTCAGTGGGCTTTTCTAACAACAGGGGAACATAGAAAGTAAATGTCTGTATGTCTCCTCCTGTCTGTGTTAAACAAAATGAAATAAAAGAATAAAAAACATGCAATATAATATGTTTAATTTAATATATAATATATAAATTTATAAGTTAAACAGTATGGCATCTGAACACAGTTTGAATTAATACATATATATAATTCAAGTTTTCATATATATATTAAAACTTAAATTGTACTTAAAGAAAAGAGCCTTTCTTGTAGCAAACTTTTTATGAAAAGCTTGGGAGAAAAGGCAAAATATTTTGTTGTTGTTTAAGGCCGAGCCATATCATAATGTATAATTTGTAATTTTGTAATGGAATCAAATGTTTGATTAATGCTGATCTGCTGCTATACTGTTTTTTGTGTCTTGTAAGCCCATGAGGGTTGGGCACTTTATGTGCATGACACAAAAATAAAATCAAAATCGAAATATGTTCTGACTGTAAAATAGTATGTCATCTGCATACAGTTTGAATTGAGTTTAAATTGCTTCAAAATATATGAACTTTCTGTCAAGAAAAGCAGGCAATTTGAGTACACACATATGTTTAAATTTCTGACTGTAAAATAGTAAGTCATCAGCATACAGTTTTATGTATATTTTGGCTGTTTAAGCTGCAGCCAACAGTGCAATGTAAACTGCAAATAGAGAGGGAATGAGTGGACATCTATGTCGTATAAAATGTTCAACTGATTCAATATTTCCTTTAAAAAGTTTTAAAATATGTGAAATTTCTGTTGAGGGAATCAGATGATTTGAATACGGGACCCTTAAGTGCTACTCTGAAAACATTTAAAGTGAAATATTCCATGTGGCTGCCTGTGCTGAGTGTAAGTGCTGCATTTGTGTTCACCATGAACTAAATTACAATAATCAGATTGTACAGTACAGCGACTGTCAGTGTGCTTGACAGAGAGGAGAAAGAGGGAAGAGGACAGAAGAGAAAGAGATCCAGTAACATTTCCATTCATAGCTCAGCAGTTCATCTGCACTGAGAAGTCTCTTTATGGATGCTGCTGGAGGAAGAATCGTCCCATTTAAACCAGCTGACGGCACAACTACTGACCTCCGCAGTGTGAGACACAGATCTGAGTGAAATCCAATCTGTTAAGGTCTTTAACAGCTGTCCATGTTTAA
Source organism: Dicentrarchus labrax (assembly GCF_905237075.1). Classification (NCBI taxonomy): domain Eukaryota; kingdom Metazoa; phylum Chordata; class Actinopteri; family Moronidae; genus Dicentrarchus; species Dicentrarchus labrax. The sequence goes on along the minus strand of NW_026136715.1, from coordinate 961,751 downwards.
GTAAATATGAACTGAAGCTGGTTTGATGGAAGCAATATAAAGATCAGAGGACAGAAACATACTGGTGTTCTTTTAGCACATTAACTACAAATCCTGTTTACCTCTAAATCCCACCTTAATTTTATATTCTCAGTCTCAGTTTGAGCTCATTAAGAAATAGTATCTCTTTTTGTAACCGATTTATTTTGATTATATGATTTCAATGCATTTATATTTTTTACATTTGTTGACCAAGTGAATTAAACACAAATGTAAAGTTATTAGTCCTTTTAATTTCCCCAAATTGTCAAATCTGACTCTTTGATATTTTTACCTTTAAATTAAGTAAAAGCTAAATTGAAAGCAAAGTTCTGACCCCTCAAATTCACAAGTACTATTACATATTTTTAAATAAAGTAGTGAGCACGTAGCAGTATATAGTATATACTTAAGACATGAATAAAAGTCAAATTTTGTCTCTTTAATTCTTTTATATGTATGTTCTTTTATATATCTCAAAACTACGTCAAATGTATAAGTAAAGTAAAATAAAGTGAAGTGAAGTTTTGTCGTAAAGTTTCTGAAGACATTAAGTGTGGACATTTTAGTCTCATCTTAGCCAAAGAAAACTGTGACCATTTCAGTTCAGTATTTTAGTGTTGTGAACATCAGCTTTTTTTAGATTGTTGCAGCATAAGTTGCCTAACTTCATTGCAGTTTTTCTCAAACATTGTGATGCATATTGCAATGTTTTTAGGCTTTTTTTGCAATGAAATTTCAGGAGAAAGTGAAAAGTGGAAAAAATTGTGTAAATTATATTGTTGCATAATTCATTGAAAATCGAAGGCAACTTCTTCCAGTGAGAATACAATCTCTAGCAGTTTAGTGACAAAGCTCAACATTATGCTCTGATTGGTGAAACTCAAAGGAACTATGGTGATTGGTCAGATTTGCAGAAAAGTTGTGGTGAATTTACAGGAATTTGCTGAACTTGTGTTACTTGTACAGCTTTCCAATAATATTTAATCCATTTGATTTTAAGATAAAGGAACTGCTTTGCAGAGAGCATGTTTGCTCTGGTGTTATTAATTATTTAAGCAATATTTCTTTTGAACCAACAAATTAAATCTATAATTTCTAATATTAAACAGTGTATAAACTCTAGAGCTATGTTCTATATGGAGTTGATCAATAATCAATAATCAGAAGCTGTCATACAATGACTGTTTACTATCCACTGTTTAGATCTTGTTACTTTTTAACTCTAGATTTGAACCGGATGAAGGATTTTAGTCATCAGACGTCTGGATCTTAAGAACATTACATAACATACAGGTTCGAAAGAAAACTTTTAAATATTTGTAAAGTTTGTTTCATAGAGGAAGAAAGTTAATCAATCTGAAAACTGATGGATTATTGGAAAATTGATGAGAATGTGAAGGAGACAGGATTTATAATCAATGGGCTAAAACAGCAGAATGGTCCTTTGAGTGTGAATTTAATGCATGTTGAGAGCTGTTTTTTATCCACCTGTTCTGTTTCTCCCAACACTTTGTCTGTCAGGCTCTTCACTGAGTCACCTCTCTCTTCCATCCATCCAGTTTCTCTTCGTTCCTTCTCGTCCTCCCATAAACTCCCTCCAATGTCTGTCAGTTAAAACCTCCCCCCTCCTCCAGCTACCACATGTAAGTCTTTGTGGTGTCGATCTGACTCCCTCCCGCCTCCTCCACTCTCCCTCCTGCCTCTTCCTCCTCCTTGTCATCTTTGTCCTTCTCGGCCTCGCTCTCCCACAGCGTGATGAGTGGCGGGTACAGCTCGTTCAGGGGGATGGACGTGGCGTGCTGTATGTACTTCTTCAGCGAGTGGCCACAGGACTTGTGCTGCTGCACGCGGCGGCCCATGTAGACAACCAGCAGCGCCATGATGGACAGAGCGAACATGGAGCCCATGACGGCTGCCAGCGCCACGCTGCTGCGCCGCGACGCCACCATCTCCACCGAGAACCCCGCCTCTTTCGTGGTGACATTCAAACAGGAGGTGTGGACAGGAGAGGAGGGGGAGGAGGAGGTAGAGATGGGGTTGGGGGAGGAGCTGGGAGAGGAGGAGGGGGAGGTGAGGGAGGGAGGAGAGGAGGAGACAGTGAGGCAGACGTGGTACTCCGTGGCAGGAAGGAGGTGAGTCAGATTATACTCCTGAACATCAACAGGAACCTGCGAGGAGGGGGGGTGGAGATAAGTTACCATAGTTACAGAGTCATGACATCACTTCCTGTCTACCAGCTGGTATTACAGACAGTGAACTCACCACAGACACTGAACTGTTCCACTGTTATTACAGACAGTGAACTCACCACAGACACTGAACTGTCCCACTGTTATTACAGACAGTGAACTCACCACAGACACTGAACTGTCCCACTGTTATTACAGACAGTGAACTCACCACAGACACTGAACTGTCCCACTGTTATTACAGACAGTGAACTCACCACAGACAGGTGTGCTCACCTTGGCGGTGTAGCTGATCTGGGGGTTGTCGATGTGCACGGTAGCACTGATCCAGTGGGGAAGAGGGAGGGGGGAGTCCTGCTGGTTCAGACCCGCAGTCGAAGGCCCCCCGCTGGGATACAACTTCCACTCCAGCACCACCGACTGGGCGTGAACCACCTGCACAGGTAACAGGAACAGTAAATGTCTCATTACCTCCGAAAACATACAACAGATGATGAACGTAGGAATATTATAATCAGTATTATCAATATTACCTTCGCCAGCACCACCAGAGAGGCTGCGGGGCTGGACCAGTTCCCCAGCCAGAGCTGCTCTCTGCTGGGCTCACCACTCCACCGGCTCCCCCCACCGGACCACCAGCCCACAGACCCCTGGGAGTCCACAAACACTGAGACACTCTTTGTGTCCGCGCCCTCTATGTTCCACGCCACACAGGTATACACACCTGAGAGAGACAGACAGACAGAGAGAGACAGACAGAGGGAGGTTAATATCTGAATGTCTGTCAGCCCTCCTGCAGCTGTAGCGCCCCCCACAGGCTCAGACTGACCAGCGTCTGACGGTTCTGCGTGTTCGATCACTAACGCTCCGGGTTCTGACACTCGATGCTTCTTCTTCTTCCTTCTGCTCAGGCCACGCCCCTCCTCTGATATGATTGGTGCAGCCATCGCCTCCGAGCTCACCTGACCAGGAAGGAACAGAACAAACTGATTGTCGGGAGTTTCCTTGAACACACCAGCAGCATTTTCGGGAAGCTCTTGAATGCATCACCTCTACGTCTACACTCGTGACTCCGCCCACCTTGTCTCCAGTGGGCGTCACCCAGTAGAACTGGGGGGCAGGGTCAGCGTCCGCCCAGCACTCCAGTGTGATTGGCTGCCCGCCGCTGACGTTGATGGCGGGGGGGAAGGTTTGAGGAGAGATGTGAGGCAAGCAGCTGTTGGTCCCACCCCAGCCGCCGTCGGCCGCGCCCCACCCGACCGCCACCACCTCCTGCAGCTCCCGACCAACCAGGTGCGGCGGGGAGGAGCAGAGCGTGACGGAGGACTCCAGCATCTTGAGGTGTGATTGGTTGCCGAGGTGAGGCCCCCAGGAGGAGAGACAGTCACAGCGCAGCGGGTTGGAGCGCAGAGACACCTCCTCCAGGGAGGGGAGGGACGACAGGAGGTCCCCAGAGAGGAGGCTGAGCTGGTTACTGTGGAGGAGGAGAGTCCGCAGGGAGGACAGCTCACTGAGGGGGGAGGAGGGGACGGAGGAGGGGAGGGAGAGAACAGAGATAAGTCCTTTCTTCCATCAGACAGACAGACAGACAGGCAGGCAGGCAGGCAGGCAGGCAGAAAGACAGACAGACAGACAGACAGACAGGCAGGCAGGCAGACAGACAGACAGACAGACAGACAGACAGGCAGGCAGGCAGGCAGGCAGGCAGAAAGACAGACAGGCAGGCAGGCTGGCAGACAGACAGAAAGGCAGGCAGGCAGGCAGTCAGGCAGGCAGGCAGGCAGGCAGGCAGACAGACAGACAGACAGGCAGGCAGGCAGGCAGGCAGAAAGACAGACAGACAGACAGGCAGGCAGGCAGGCAGGCAGGCAGGCAGGCAGACAGACAGACAGGCAGGCAGGCAGGCAGGCAGGCAGGCAGAAAGACAGGCAGACAGACAGACAGACAGGCAGGCAGGCAGGCAGGCAGGCAGGCAGAAAGACAGACAGACAGACAGGCAGAAAGACACCTGAAGGCCTGGGGGTGGATGTAAGACAGTCGAGGGTTGTTGCAGAGCTCCAGTTTGGCGATTTCTGGAAGATTCTGGAAAGCTGATCGTTCCACCATCAACAACTCGTCCATGTTGTTCAGACTGCAGCCAAAACACAACAGTATTATAATTATTATTATTATTATTATTATTATTATTATTATTATTATTAATAATACAAGTGTGTGTATTTTATTTTAACACTGTTCAGTCCCTCAGTTACAGTAACTGAGTCTGTCCAGCAGGGGGAGCTGTTTCACAACTGGAACAACAACCAGGAGACTGAAAGAATACAAAATTATAAAATATGAAGTCGGCTAAACTGCAACAGCAGTTTTATGTTAAATAAAAATATGTTTGTGTGACTACCTGGCAAGTCTGTTAGTCTGTCTGTTACGGATTCCAGCTGTTTTACTTCACTATGAACTAAGTTAGCGTAGCCCTGATCAACCAAACTCCATTCAGAAAACAAGCATTTTAAGAGTTGTTTGCTGAGTTCAGATCATGATGTCGTTATTTCAGCATCATTTTGATCCGTTGATTGACATTAAATGGGAACTTGGCAACGTTTAGAAATCATTGGATGGTTAAATGGCCTGTTCCAGTGAAAATGGTGACTTTCCCTGCTCCCCCTCGCGTCCCCAGGCGGAAAACCAACCTTGCAACTTTGGGACTACCGTCCCGTTAAGTTGGAAATAGGAAGTATCGTGAGAAGCGAGAATGAGCGAGAAACATGAACTGCTTTACGGCAATTCTACATAAACGCACACGCCCCCCTCAATACCGGTTAGACACACCGGCTATAAGAACAAGCGACGATGAATGTATTACCCACCTTTGTAGACATTGCTCCACACGACAAAGTTGCCCGGCAACAAATGCACATCAGCAGCGGTAGAAAGGGGGAGGAGGGGCCGCAGGTGAGTTTTTTTACGACAGTGTTTTGAAATATACGTCCCAGAGCTCTAGGGGGAGCTCGTTGAGAAAACATGCGACGACAAAAGTGAAAAACAGCGAAGAAATGGCTAGAGTTGCCAAGTTCCCCTTTAAATCAGAGAAACATCAGATTATTTTGAGCTCAAACCACCGCAGTGAGACAGATTAAAGGGACAACATGTACGTGAGGTGAAAACTAGCTTTGTATTTGGTCTGATTTGATAAGAGCCCACTTCTGCTTCACGTGCATACCAGGAAACAACATTTGGTGCAGCTGTATTGTTGAGGTAACTTTTAGCTGCAGCAGAGTGTGTCCATTATAAACAACTTAAACCAAAAACAAATCATCTGGGTTGCAGGTATTTTGGAAGTTATTCACACTACAGTGAAAATTTGTTATAAATCTGTAGAAATGCAGGAGACTATTTTTGCACTGACCTCAGCTCCTCCAGGTGCTGAAGGTTCTGGAAATCTCCCTGCTGGACTCGGCTGATTGGGTTCCTGTTCAGATCCAGGAACTTCAGGTTAGGGAGCACGCTCAGAGCGTCCCGAGGAACAGACCTACCGGGAGAACAACACTCCACTCAATCCGATGGAACAGTGAGAGACAGTTTAAAAGGGGAACTGAACCAGAGACTCACCTGAGCCGGTTGTCGCAGAAGGAGAGACTCTCCAGGTAGTCGAGGCCCAGGAAGGCAGCAGAGGGGACCGAGGCCAGTCCCATCCCAGCCAGCACCAGGCTGTGGAGGCGGGACAGAGGTAGGAAGTTCTTCTCCTCCAGACCAAGGATGGGGTTCTCCCCGATCATCAGGATCTCCAGGGATGGCAAGGACTCGAACCAGCGACTGTCAATGGCAACCAGCCGGTTGGAGTTCAGGTGGAGCCTAAAGGACCGAACAGAGGGCAGAAAATGGGTTCAGAAAAGAGGTTGTACGGGTAACTGAGAAGGTTCTAGTGACCATTCAAGAGATTCTGAAGGACCTTTAAGGTAGTCCTTAAAGTTTAAGCAGGTCAAGGGTCCTTCGGGAGGTTCTAATGGTCATTGGGGTCGACCTGGTTGTCACTGAGGAGCTTCTAGGGATCCTTTAGATGGTTCTATGGGTTCCGTATGTGGTTTTCGGGGTCCTTTGGGATGATCCAGTGACCATATGAACCTCATATTAAGTCTTTTAAGAGGTTATGGTTACTGAGATGGATCAGGCACTCCTGTAGAGTTCGAGGGTTATAGGGGTAATTTAGGGGGCGCTTGAGGTCCTTTAGGTGGTTCTAGTCTATGTTTAGGTGGTTTTGGTCATTGAGGAGATTAAACCTCAATGACCCATCCTTACCCCTAAACCTTAACCCTAAGGTCGGTGCCGGTGGACAGGTGGGTTTTAGAAAGTTAAAGGTCCTTTGGGAGGTTCTAATGGTCCCACTTTAAACAGTGTTAAAATAAAGAAGAAGTTACCGCAGCAGGTTGGTGAGTCCAGCAAAGGCTTTGGGTCCAATGGAGGAGATGTGGTTGTGGTTGATGTAGAGCTCCTCCAGGCTGGACAGGTTCCTCAGACTGAAGTCCTCCAACTCCTCAATGTGGTTTTCTTCCAGGTACAGAGTCACCAACCGGCCCAGAGAGGAAAGACCTATAGAGATAACCTGGACGGAGAGAGAGAAACAGTTTCTGTTGGACCCGATCCCAACTAGGCTGCTTTAAGAAGTCGTACCCTTAATTGGCACTTTACTGGATGTGATTAATCTTTCTTTATTATCAGGATATGTACCACAGTCCTTTAAAGTAGCTGTAATTAAACCCCTTCTTAAAAAGCCCACTCTTGACCCAGAGGTTTTAGCCAACTATAGACCGATCTCTAACCTCCCCTTCCTCTCTAAGATTCTGGAGAAAGTCACCAAAGAGTTGTGTGACTTTCTACATAACAATAGTTTATTTGAGGATTTTCAGTCAGGATAAAATCCTCCTCCTCACCTATAAAGCTCTTCATGGTCAGGCCCCTTCATATCTTAAAGAGCTCATAGTACCCTATTACCCCTCTAGAACACTACGTTCTCTGAATGCTGGGCTACTTGTGGTTCCTATAGTCTCTAAAAGTAGAACAGGAGCCAGAGCCTTCAGTTACCAAGCTCCTCTCCTGTGGAACCAGCTTCCAGTTGTGGTTCGGGAGGCAGACACCCTCTCCACATTCAAGAGTAGACTTAAGACGTTCCTCTTTGATAAAGCTTATAGTTAGGGCTGGATCAGGTGAGTCCTGAACCATCCCTTAGTTATGCTGCTATAGGCCTAGACTATCGGGGGATTTCCCATGGTGCACTGAGCTCCTCTCTTCCTCTCTCTTTCTGCACTCATTCATGTTCCATTAATGCATGTTACTAACTTCACTTCTTCCCCGGAGTTCTTGTGCTTTCTCGTCTCGCAGGTTCTTATCGATCCTGTTGGAGCCTCTCGCTCTCTCTGTCTCTCTCTCTTTCTCTCTCACCCCAACTGGTCGAGACAGACGACCACCCACCTAGAGCCGAAGGATCTGTCCTAGGTTTCTGCCTTTTAACAGGCAGTGTTTCCTTGCCCTTGTCTCCAAGGTCTTGCTCATGGTGGTACTGTTGGGTCTCTGTAAATAATGTTATAAAGAGTTCGGTCTAGACCTGCTCTATTTGAAAAGTGTCCTGAGATAACTTCTGTTATGAATTGGCGCTATACAAATAAAATTGAATTGAATTGGATGATAGTGGATGATAATTAATGTATGGCTTCATACATTGTCATGTGACTAAACAGGTGTGTTACCTGTGTGAAGTGGTTCTGTGACAGGTCCAGTTCTGTGAGGTTGGTCAGGCTCTGCAGTTCGGTAGTGATGGAGGAGATGTTGTTACTCTGAAGCAGCAGAACCTGAAACACACATTTACAACAAATTCATCACAAAGTCGCTTCAGATCAAATAACAGAGGCAAATTGGTGGAGGATCGCTCCCCTGAGGAGGATCGCCAACCTGAGGAGGATCGCTCCCCTGAGGAGGATCGTCACCCTGAGGAGGATCGCCATTCTGAGGAGGATGGCAATCCTGAGGAGGATTGCTCCCCTGAGGAGGATCGCCAACCTGAGGAGGATCGCCAACCTGAGGAGGATCGCTCCCCTGAGGAGGATCGCCATCCTGAGGAGGATCGCCATTCTGAGGAGGATGGCAATCCTGAGGAGGATCGCTCCCCTGAGGAGGATCGCCACCCTGAGGAGGATAGCTCCCCTGAGGAGGATCACCAACCTGAGGAGGATCGCTCCCCTGAGGAGGATCGCCATCCTGAGGAGGACCGCACTGTGTGAACTGCTTAATGGCGCCGAAGAGAGCTTGCAGAAGCCAGAACAATATGTTGGATGTGTTTCTAGAGTTACTGAGCGTTACCATTACCTGTGTGTCAGAGGAAACGTTGGCTGGTACTCTCTGCAGATGGAGTTCGTTACAGTCCACCGTCCTGGCCTGGTGATACACAGACTGTGGGGTGTACCAGGGCCTCGTCTCACACACACATTGCAGAGGACACAGCACGGCGCCACCTACAGGACGCAGCACACACAACCAAACCTCTGCTGTAAAAATGTGTCTTTGTGGGGCTGTTCATCGTGTCCATCTATAAGCCTTTCCTTTACCTTGACTGGCCCCGCCCACTCCAGCACACACTGATGATGTCACCAGGGAGAGGAGAGTGAAAAGGACTGCAAATCCCATAGTGCACTTGGGGCGGAGCAGAGAGGACATCTGGTTTAAACTGTGGTGATAACTTCCTCCAGAAGGTCAGAGGGAAGCGAGTCTCATCTACAGCTGGATGGAAACACAGGAAGTGATGTCATTAACTGAGCTGGTTCAACTCTCAGTGAACAGTTTATACTTCTGAGCTTTAATCGGTCCTTCCAGACAAACACTGAGTTTTTTTGTGATTGTTGCGGACAAAAATCCTTGATTATGCGGCACGTTTTTTTAAAAAATGCGATCGCAATTTTATGCGATGAAATTGCGGGAACTTGCAAAAACTGCGGCTTCATCGCGGGTTTGCAGCTTTTCGATGACGTTCACGTCGCGTAATTACATCACTTCATAACGTTCCCATGGCAACAGGGGAAAATGGCTGCTCTTGTGTGAAGTAAACGCAACATTTTTCAACTTTCTGATAAGATATATCTGACCTTTTTTTGCAATGAAAATGCGGGGATTCTGAAATCATGCGAGCCTCGTGTATATTGCGCGGAAATCAGCAATTTATGCGGCGAAAGTTCTGCGTGTTTGAAGAAATGCGGCCCCACATAAATATGCAGACTTTGGCTGATTATGCATCGAATTATGGGATCGCATTATCGCGTTTTTCTGGAGGGATTGTATAATAATCTGTTTTTAGTCTTTGTAGAATTTGATGGATGAATTCGGAAGATCGTTTCACTTTTGTTTCAGTTCAGTAACTAACGTTAACTGTACAAGCTAACTAGCTAACAGCATCTAACATTACAGTTAGCGACAGTTAGCTTCTTTTAGCAACACGTCCATCAGGAAACTCCATAAATCCCTCAATCTGTCCTCAATCTGTCCTCTGTCTGTCCTCAATCTGTCCTCTGTCTGTCCTCAGTCTGTCCTCAATCTGTCCTCAAACTGTCCTCTGTCTGTCCT
>NW_026136715.1:934439-941939 GCF_905237075.1 Dicentrarchus labrax | reverse complement strand
TCTTTTCTGAAGGAATCCAGCAGTTTATAAAATGTTCAACTGGTGATAAAAGCTGGTCCCAGGACAGTCAGGAGCCGACAGCAGAATCAAAGTAAAGAACCAACGTCGCACCCAAAACAGGAAATAAATAACCACCATAGAAAATGACTGATGATAAAGAGCAAAAAGCCCAAAAATGTCTTTAAAACGTCCTGTTTCCTGTTTGACGTCTGACTTCAACCCGTCCGTCCGTAGTGAATCAGTGAAACTTAAACGTCTGATCTCACTAATATAATCTGAACCTGCTGCTCGGACGAAAGTCGCAGCCTTCAGTAGAACAACACTCATCCCTCCACGTCGATGCGTTCAGGTGCCGCTACAAGAGCTCGGAAAGAAATGAGGGGAGGCGTTTCAGGAGGATTAAGCCCAGACATCCACCCGCACGTTAAAAATATCAGAGGCGTCTGGCGGCGTTTCCAGATCTGGTTTTAAATCCACTTGTGAAAGGTCCCCATAAACCAGCAGATCTCCCAGTCCTACCAGTTTCTGGTTTTAGTGGAAAGAATCAGTCCAGATCCCTCCGACCCTCCAGGAGGAGATCCTGTGCCTAGTGGGGAGCTCTGTGGGGAACTCAGGGTTTCTGGGGGCCGGGGGAGAGGACCACGGGGGTGGAGAGACCATCGACACTCAGAGCCGGGATGTGGATCTGATTACTGCCGTTAGTGGGAAACTGAGGAGGACACAGAAACACAGTGTTAACACACACACACACACACACACACACACACACACACACACACACACACACACAGTAACAGTAACACAAACACAGTAACACACACACACACACACACACACACACACACACAGTAACACACACACACACACACACACACAGTAACACACACACAGTAACACACACACACACACACACACACACACACACAACAAACAGTAACACACATACACATAGTAACACACACACACACACACACACACACACAGTAACACACATACACATAGTAACACACACACACACACACACAGTAACACACACACACGCACAGTAACACACACACACGCACAGTAACACACACACACACACACACACACACACACACACACACACAGTAACACACACACACACACAGTAACACACACACACACACAGTAACACACAGTAACACACAGACACACACACAGTAGACACCCAGTAACACACACACACACACACACACACACACACACACACACACACACACACACACACACACACACACACAGTAACACACACACACACACACACACGCACAGTAACACACACACATACAGTTTGTTTTCTCATCAGAGGAACAGTCAGTCAGTTGAAGGTCAATCAAGCAGTCCAACCCAGAACAGTAATTAGTTCCACCAATAATCAGTATTTAAAGTACTTAATAACACCATTACTGTTCTACTAATGACTCCACATCCTCTAACTGCAGCTGCTCAACTTACCTGATGTTTCATTCTATATGTATTTAGTAAAATGTTTAATTCTCTCACTGATGTAAAATGATGAACCTATTATGAGCAGAGACTGGGAGTATTATCATTATTATTATTATTATATATTATTCTATCTTATTGTCTGATGCTCCACCTGTTAATCATTTAGAAAGGTGACATGTCTCTGCTGTAAAGTGCTATCAGAGTATCAGAGTAGTTTAATGAAGCACATGAGCTCAGTTTCAGTGAGTATCAGTGAATCTATTATCTGCACAAACCAACATAAATTCCCTCCAAACGCTGACACATGAACCAGCAGCAGAGAGAAGTGAAGCTTTAATAATGATCAGATAACAGATGGAGTACAAACGGAGCCAGAAACCTGCAGAGACCTGGATCAGGTACAGGTACATACAGTGCACTGTGTGTGTGTGTGTCTGTGTGTGTGAGAGAGGACTTTAATGAGAATAAAATGAACTCAGAGTCCCATTAAAAAGCACCTTGATGCTGTTTCCTTCGTACAGTTGTTGATGTGACACCTGCAGCAGTATCTGTGTGACTGTGTGAACAATGTTTGTTCTCTGTGAACAACCTGCAGCTTTCACTTTCTATTTAAAGTCTCCATGAAGTCACAACCAGTGTTTCAGTGTGTTTATCTCCTCTGTCTTTATACGTCTCCACTTTCTGTCCAACAGGGACAGGAAGTCCTGTTTCAGGTATTTTAGAGTTTCCTGATAATCAATAAAAGTATTTGATGACTGTTGAGTGTTTCTGAGGGCCGTTACAGACATCAATGGCCTACTTTATACAGGGCTCCAGAGTGCGACCAATTTTTAAGAGTGTGACTAATAATTGTTCTAGGTCGCACCGGTGCACCTGACGCTGCCCGGGTGAAAACATAAATTTATTTCGCAAGCGCATTATCTCTCTGTGTTCTCCTGTGACCGAACTCACACACTCATGGTAGGATCATATCAGGTTCTAAACCAATAAGAGACAGAGCTCGGGCGGGTCTTTGCCTCTGATTGGCTGTGGTCCTGTTCACCGCGCTAAATTGCGTGTGTTTAAAAATTGCGCGCGACCTGAGCGCGAGAGTAGCTGACTAACAGTAACGGAATAATAAAATAAACACGACAAAACGAGGGAAAATGAAGAGAGGCAGAAATATTGAAAGTTTTTTCATTAAGAAAACCAAGCCTACAACCAGCCCTACTTCTATAGTCCCATCCATCCCCACTACTGAGAGTCCATCCCGTCAAGACACGGAGCCCTCGGTTCCTGGTGAGATACCAAGCCCCGGTCCTTCTGCGACAGCATCAGACTCGGAACCAGAGGAGGAGACAACCGAGTCTGGGATAGAGCCCGGCTCCGAGACCCAAATTAAAAAGGCCAAAATATATTCCTTCATACAGGACTGGCTGAAACAATTTCCCTGGCTGAGGTTCAACAAAGGACGTAACGCAACGCACTGCGTGTACTGTGAGGAGTGCAGTCAGAAAATATTAATATTACCCCTCTAGAACACTACGTTCTCTGAATGCTGGGCTACTTGTGGTTCCTATAGTCTCTAAAAGTAGAACAGGAGCCAGAGCCTTCAGTTACCAAGCTCCTCTCCTGTGGAACCAGCTTCCAGTTGTGGTTCGGGAGGCAGACACCCTCACCACATTCAAGAGTAGGCTTAAGACATTCCTCTTTGATAAAGCTTATAGTTAGGGCTGGATCAGGTGAGTCCTGAACCATCCCTTAGTTATGCTGCTATAGGCCTAGACTATCGGGGGATTTCCCATGGTGCACTGAGCTACTCTCTTCCTCTCTCTTTCTGCACTCATTCATGTCCCATTAATGCATGTTACTAACTTCACTTCTTCCCCGGAGTTCTTGTGCTTTCTCGTCTCGCAGGTTCTTATTGATCCTGGTGGAGCCTCCTGCCATGGTCCTGCTAGATTGCCATTGCCAATACTGTTGTTGCTATGCACCTGTCTGTCTGTCTGTCTCTCGCTCTCTCTCTCTGTCTCTCTCTCTCTCTCTCTCTCTCTCTCACCCCAACTGGTCGAGACAGACGACCACCCACCTAGAGCCGAAGGATCTGTCCTAGGTTTCTGCCTTTTAACAGGCAGTTTTTCCTTGCCCTTGTCTCCAAGGTCTTGCTCATGGTGGTACTGTTGGGTCTCTGTAATTAATGTTAAAGAGTTCGGTCTAGACCTGCTCTATTTGAAAAGTGTCCTGAGATAACTTCTGTTATGAATTGGCGCTATACAAATAAAATTGAATTGAATTGAATGGTGAGCCGGTCAACAACGTTTCATATTGAAACTTTAAAAAAACATAACGTGTCTAAAAAACACACGATATGCCGTGGCCCCTCTCCCAGCTGCATTTCAGCAACAGGTAGTAGTAATCAGGTGCTCTTTTATTTGGAAATGTTTTATTTTGCTTAGTGCTTTAGTTTGAAATGTTCAATTTCAGCTCAGTAAAGCACTTTAAACACTTTATTTTTCTTTTTATATATAATTGTGCTTCAAATAAAGACAAGCCTTTCTCTACACCTTATTCTTCTTTAAAAATCATTCACATTATATGAAAGTTATGGAGAGCGATAAAAAGGTGACCGTATGGTGTTAAAGGGCGACCCAATGAAAAATTTGGGTGCACCTAAATTTTGTGCTAAAAGTTAGGTGCACCAGTGCAACCAATGCAAAAAGTTAGTCTGGAGCCCTGTTATAGCTACATGAGCTAGTTAGCTAGAATTGCTGTTGGCTGCTGTAAACAACAATCAATATGTGCGACACTGCAGGAATGGCAGAAGTGGGCTCGGTTGTTACCTGGAAGGAGAGCTTGGCCGGGGAGCGAGGAGCGATGGGACTGAGCGTGCTCCAGAAATGGATGGTGGAGGGAAGAGGACTGGGAGTCAGCAGGACCGGAGTCTGGACACACAGACACACCAAAATTTATCAGAACAAAACAAAGTTCTCACAGTTTTATTCTTCAGACAGACAGACAGACAGACGGACAGACAGACAAGTGAGAGCGTACCAGAGCGTGGGAGGTGATGACAGTCGGTGTGAGCGTGTTGGTCGCTGATCCAGGAGCCAATAAACTGTTAACGGCCGCGTTCACCTGCAGAGGAAACACAGGATGTGATGTCACCACGGGATTCCCAATCCTGGAAGCTCATTGAATTCACTGGTTAATAATCGTTAACACAACCAATCAATTAATCAGTGAACGAAACTGGTTAATAACAGTCAGACCTTATCCAGGGAGAGGCCAGGGGGGAGGGAGGGGGAGGACGGCAGCTCGAGGCCCCGCGGCTTCTTTGGTTTGGGAGGAACGGACTCCGAGGTCGAGGTCACCGTTGGGGTCACTGCTGAGGAGGATATCACAGGAGGGAGGGAGGGATCTGACAGAGACAGAGAGAAACTCCTCTGAACACACATTATTAATGTTTAAATGGATCAATATCAGCTGGAACCAAACCAATGCCTTCATAACAATATCATCATGTTTACTTAGGAAACACAAAGGCTGATAATGATCCTGATCAATAATCAATACTCCCATTATAAAGCATCAATCAACCTGATCAGCCTTCAGCAGTTAGCTAGTGTTTCTGTAGTGGAGACTAAACGTTAACAATGATCCATATCAGCAGTTTGAATCCAACTAAAAGCTCCCTGCACCAAACTCCCTTTAAGAAATATCACATTTTAACAATTCCTAACGTGTTCGTAACAACACGTAACTCTAGAAACACGAGCTAAAGGCCGTCATATGTCCACAGTCTGACTGTCAATACAGGATCAATATCATCCATAAAGATACAGTGTATACTGATCAATATCATCCATAAAGATACAGTGTATACTGATCAATAATCAATAAAGATACAGTGTATACTGATCAATATTGATCCTTTCCCAGCTGGTTGGTGGATCAGCTCCTTAATAAAAACACTTCCTGTTACCTGTTGATGTGTCCTTGCCCTCGCCCACTGCGCCCCCCTCCCCTGCAGGCTGCTGACCTCCGACCCCAGGCTCCATGCAGGGAGGGGGCGGGCTCTCCCTGATGGTGAGGGGGGGCTCTGGCTGCCTCGAGCCGCAGACGAGCTGAGGAACCTGCAGACCAGATTCTGATTGTTGAATTTGTTTAAATCAAAGAACAACAAACAGGAAGAAGATAACTCCTCCCACCTCCTCCACCTGTTTGTCCTCCATAGACACCATCCGCAGCAGCTCCTCCTCCGACGGCGGGTTCTCCTCCTTGATGACGATGGGGGGAGGAGGAGGACGGGCGGGGGGAGGAACAGAGGCAGGAGCAGCGACAGTGGGAGGAGCCGCTGCCGCCTGCTGCTGGGGGGGAGGGGGGTTGATGATGACGAAGACAGGTGGGTGAGTCGGGTGAGGAGCAGTGTGGGAGTGAGGGGGGAAACCGGACGGGTTGCCGACTCCCCCGCAGTCGTCCTGCTGCGGCCCCTGGGGGCCCATCGACACGTGGGGGGGAGGGACGGGACTCACCGACCCCCCGGGACCCAGGGGGAGGAGGGGGGTGAGAGACGATGGGTCCCCGACGCTGGTCAGATAAATCTGAGGAGGGTCGGTCAGAGGAGGATTCTGGGAAATATTAATGTTAGTGAGGTTCAATAGCTGCTGTCATATTCCTAAATGTGTTAATCAATACTCTTATTGATCAGTCATATTCCTAAATATGTTAATCAATACTCTTATTGATCAGTCATATTCCTAAATGTGTTAATCAATACTCTTATTGATCAGTCATATTCCTAAATGTGTTAATCAATACTCTTATTGATCAGTCATATTCCTAAATGTGTTAATCAATACTCTTATTGATCAGTCATATTCCTAAATGTGTTAATCAATACTCTTATTGATCAGTCATATTCCTAAATGTGTTAATCAATACTCTTATTGATCAGTTATATAAATGTTCTATACTTTAAGAACACCAGATACTGACCTGTGATTGGCTGGCTGATATCTGTGGACTGAGAGTCGGAGTCGGACACGGAGACGCCTGAGTGACAATCACCTGGAGGGCGGAGTCAACAGCGCCACCTACTGAAGGAGCGGACTCTGATAATACACAGACCTGAGGAAGAGGAGGAGGAAGGAGAAGGAGGAGGAAGAGGAAGAGGAAGAGGAGGAGAAGGAGAAGGAGGAGGAGGGGGAGAAGGAAGAGGAAGAGGAAGAGGAGGAGGATGAGGAGGAGGATGAGGATGAGGAGGAAGAGGAAGAGGAAGAGGAAGAGGAAGAGGAGGAGGAGGAGGAGGAAGAGGAAGAAAATAAATGAGGTTAGAGGAATATTCAGAGCGGAGGCACAGATTGAGTTCGTCTGATTAATAATCTACAGAATTAGTTTCTGCCAGTAAAATAAATTAAGAAAACTATGAAAACTTTTATTTCAAAATATAAATGTCTGTCTGTCTGCCTGCCTGTCTCTCTCTCTCTCTGCCTGTCTATCTGTCTCTCTCTGTCTGTCTGTCTCTCTCTCTCTCTCTGTCTGCCTGTCTGTCTCTCTCTCTCTGCCTGTCTATCTGTCTCTCTCTGTCTGCCTGTCTCTCTCTCTCTCTCTCTCTGCCTGTCTATCTGTCTCTCTCTGTCTGCCTCTCTCTCTCTCTGCCTGTCTGTCTCTCTCTGTCTGTCTCACCTCTCTGGGCGTGTGGTCGACCTTGGGGGGCGGGGTCCTGTTGCAGCAGCAGCTCTGTTTTGATTGGCCGAGGGTTGGGCGAGGCCTGCAGTGATTGGATGGTGAAGGTGGAGTAGAGGCCGGACTTCATGTAGTCGTTACGAGAGCTCTTCTGGGAGCTGCTGGGTGACGAGCGCTGGGGATCAATACAGAAATCAATCGATCACTCTTACATTAATGTCACTGTGTCCTGCAGAACCCAACAGAGAACAGAGGGTACCTGGGGTAAGCCCTTCGACGGACAGGTTGAGGTCACGCCCCCGAGGGTTTTTGATTGGCTGTTGGGGTCGGCGGCGTCCCTCCTCTGGGCGTCCTCGCCGTTGCGTA
>NW_026136715.1:919439-929439 GCF_905237075.1 Dicentrarchus labrax | reverse complement strand
TTCACTACAAACACACCATCAACACAACATACTGAACCACCTGAACACATCAGTATCAGTCAGCTCTCTGTACGCCAACGGAGAGGAGGACGAACCCGCCACCCGCAGCAAACACTAGCTATAATTCTGATGCATTATTATTATTATTATTTATTATTGTTGTTATTATGTAAACAATATATATAATAATATAATAAAAAGGAGAGGGTTGGATCTCTACAACCGAGCACAGCTGGGGTTTCAACACGTTCAATTTAAGACTTTTTAACACCTTTATGAATAAATGGAAATCTATAATCAATAATCTATAATCATTAAACAGTGTATAAACTCTAGAGCTATGTTCTATATGGAGCTGATCAATGATCAATAATCAATAAGCTGTCATACATTGACTGTTTAGACGGTCGCTGTTTAGATCTTGGTGCTTTTTATTTGAACCGGATGAAGGATTTTAGTCATCGGACGTCTGGATTTTAAGTTAATGGTGGTGAAGACAACAACTCCCATGATCCCACGCTGCTTTACCACCTCATCACACTTCCTGTTTTCTTACTGTTTGGATGTCAGAGAGCCCCTAGTGGCAGAAACTACATACTGTAGGTGTAAAGCTCCATACTGGCTAAAGGAAGTAGGAAAGATATGAAGGTAAAATGGTTGTGAATGGTTAATGTGACAGAACGATCCAAACTCATTTTCCCCAAAACACATTTAAAAGAGTGAAAACTATATGTATATGTATATATATACATATATATATACATATACATATACACATATATATACACATATATATATACACATATATATATATACACATATATATATACACATATATATATACATACATATATATACATATACACATATATATATATATACATATACATATACATATATATACATACATATACATATATATATATACATACATATACATATATATATACATATATATATACATACATATATAAAATGTGTGTGTGTGTGTATGTATATGTGTGTATATATATACACACATATACATATGTATATATATTATAAGTAATGTCATTAATCAATTCTAAAGATCTGTCCAATCATTTTCGGCATTGTAAGGCCAACAGTCTGTTAAGACTCTACAGACACAGTTACTGTCAGTAAGTCACTGCTGTGTTCTCAGCGTGAACCTACAACATTTACAGGAACACAACAAAACCACTTTCTCCACCACAGAAGAAGAGTGTGGTTTCATGACCACATCCTGTTCCACCATGTTTCTCTACTGCTTTAAATCAGTCCTCAGATCAGTTCTCACCGATCTCACAGCCAGAACAGACAGATACACACCGAGGAGCCCCACATACCACACTACTGCTGGTACTGGTGGTACTGGAGGTACTGGAGGTACTGGTGGTGATACTGGTGGTAGTGGTACTGGTACTGGTTGCACGGATGCTGGTGGTACTGGTACCTGCTGTCCTTCCTGTTGTCTGACTCACTGACACAGGTCTGATCAGACACATGTCATTTCTCAAACACTATCTCACATCAGAGTGCCTCAGTGTTGCCACGGCAACGTATGATGATTATATCACTGACTTCAACACGTCTCCATGACAACAGTCGACATCACGTCTGTAATGAGGTCACATGTTCCATCACCGGTAGAGTCCCAACCAGAATCAAGGCAACACAATATTCCTCTCTACTGCCTTACTCTACTGCGCTCTACTGTCTTACTCTACTGCGCTCTACTGTCTTACTCTACTGCGCTCTACTGTCTTACTCTACTGCGCTCTACTGCCTTACTCTACTGCGCTCTACTGTCTTACTCTACTGCCTACTCTACTGCGCTCTGCCTTACTCTACTGCCTCTACTGCCTTACTCTACTGCGCTCTACTGCCTTACTCTACTGCCTTACTCTACTGTCTTACTCTACTGCCTTACTCTACTGCCTTACTCTACTGCGCTCTACTGTCTTACTCTACTGCGCTCTACTGCCTTACTCTACTGCGCTCTACTGCCTTACTCTACTGCCTTACTGCCTTACTCTACTGCGACCTACTGCTCTTACTCTCTACTGTCTTACTCTACTGCGCTCTACTGTCTTACTCTACTGCGCTCTACTGCCTTACTCTACTGCGCTCTACTGCCTTACTCTACTGCGTTACTCTACTGCCTTACTCTACTGCGCTCTACTGCGACCTACTGCCTTACTCTACTGCGCTCTACTGCCTTACTCTACTGCGCTCTACTGCCTTACTCTACTGCGCTCTACTGCCTTACTCTACTGCGCTCTACTGTCTTACTCTACTGCGCTCTACTGTCTTACTCTACTGCGCTCTACTGCCTTACTCTACTGCGCCCTGCCTCTACTGCGCTCTACTGCCTTACTCTACTGCGCTCTACTGCCTTACTCACTCTACTGCGCTCTACTGTCTTACTCTACTGCGCTCTACTGTCTTACTCTACTGCGCTCTACTGTCTTACTCTACTGCGCTCTACTGTCTTACTCTACTGCGCTCTACTGTCTTACTCTACAGCGCTCTACTGCCTTACTCTACTGCGCTCTACTGTCTTACTCTACTGCCTTACTCTACTGTCTTACTCTACTGCACTCTACTGTCTTACTCTACTGCGCTCTACTGTCTTACTCTACTGCGCTCTACTGTCTTACTCTACTGCGCTCTACTGCCTTACTCTACTGCGCTCTACTGTCTTACTTTACTGCCTTACTCTACTGCACTCTACTGTCTTACTCTACTACGCTCTACTGCCTTACTCTACTACGCTCTACTGCCTTACTCTACTACGCTCTACTGTCTTACTCTACTGCGCTCTACTGTCTTACTCTATTGCCTTACTCTACTGCCTTACTCTACTGCCTTACTCTACTGCCTTACTCTACTGCGCTCTACTGCCTTACTCTACTGTCTTACTCTACTGCACTCTACTGCCTTACTCTACTGCCTTACTCTACTGCACTCTACTGTCTTACTCTACTGCACTCTACTGTCTTACTCTACTGCACTCTACTGTCTTACTCTACTGCACTCTACTGTCTTACTCTACTGTCTTACTCTACTGCACTCTACTGTCTTACTCTACTGTCTTACTCTACTGCGCTCTACTGTCTTACTCTGCCTTACTCTACTGCACTCTACTGTCTTACTCTACTGTCTTACTCTACTGCACTCTACTGCGCTCTACTGTCTTACTCTGCCTTACTCTACTGCAGTCTACTGTCTTACTCTACTGCCTTACTCTAATGCATTACTCTACTGCCTTACTCTAATGCATTACTCTACTGCCTTACTGTCTTACTCTACTGCCTTACTGTCTTACTCTACTGCCTTACTGTCTTACTCTACTGCCTTGCTCTACTGTCTTACTCTACTGCCTTGCTCTACTGTCTTACTCTACTGCCTTACTCTAATGCATTACTCTACTGCCTTACTGTCTTACTCTACTGCCTTACTGTCTTACTCTACTGCCTTGCTCTACTGTCTTACTCTACTGCCTTGCTCTACTGTCTTACTCTACTGCCTTGCTCTACTGTCTTACTCTACTGCCTTGCTCTACTGTCTTACTCTACTGCCTTACTGTAATGTCTTCCTGTAATGTCTTACTCTAATGCGTTACTCTACTGCGCTCTATTACCTTGCTCTACTGCGCTCTACTGCCTTGCTCTACTGTCTTACTCTACTGCGCTCTACTGTCTTACTCTACTACGCTCTACTGTCTTACTCTACTGTCTTACTCTACTGCCTTGCTCTACAGCCCTCTACTGCCTTACTCTACTGCGTTACTCTGCTGTCTTACTCTAATGTGTTACTCTAATGCGTTACTCTACTGCGCTCTACTACCTTACTCTACTGCCTTACTCTACTGCGTTACTCTACTGCGCTCTACTACCTTACTGTCTTACTCTACTGCGCTCTACTACCTTACTCTACTGCGCTCTACTACCTTACTGTCTTACTCTACTGCGTTACTCTACTGTCTCACTGTAATGCCTTACTCTACTGCGCTCTACTGCCTTGCTTTACTGCGCTCTACTGTCTTACTCTACTGCCTTCTACTGTCTTACTCTACTGCCTTACTCTACAGCCCTCTGCCTTACTCTACTGCGCTCTACTGCCTTACTCTAATGCGTTACTCTACTGTCTTACTCTACTGCGCTCTATTGCCTTACTCTACTGCCCTCTACTGTCTTACTCTACTGCCCTCTACTGTCTTACTCTACTGCCCTCTACTGTCTTACTCTACTGCCCTCTACTGTCTTACTGCCTTACTCTACTGTCGCCCTCTACTGCCTTGCTCTACAGCCCTCTACTGCCTTGCTCTACAGCCCTCTACTGTCTTACTCTACTGTCTTACTGCCTTACTCTACTGTCTTACTGCCTTACTCTGCTGTCTCACTGTAATGTCTTACTCTAATGCGTTACTCTACTGCGCTCTACTGCCCTGCTCTATTGCGCTCTACTGCCTTGCTCTATTGCGCTCTACTGCCTTACTCTACTGCCTTGCTCTACTGCCTTGCTCTACAGCCCTCTACTGCCTTGCTCTACTGCCTTGCTCTACAGCCCTCTACTGTCTTACTCTACTGTCTTACTCTACTGCCTTGCTCTACTGTCTTACTCTACTGCCTTACTCTAATGCATTACTCTACTGCCTTACTGTCTTACTCTACTGCCTTACTGTCTTACTCTACTGCCTTACTGTCTTACTCTACTGCCTTACTGTCTTACTCTACTGCCTTGCTCTTCTGTCTTACTCTACTGCCTTGCTCTACTGCCTTACTCTACTGCCTTACTGTAATGTCTTCCTGTAATGTC
This sequence comes from Dicentrarchus labrax, assembly GCF_905237075.1. Classification (NCBI taxonomy): domain Eukaryota; kingdom Metazoa; phylum Chordata; class Actinopteri; family Moronidae; genus Dicentrarchus; species Dicentrarchus labrax. Next base: position 924,618 of record NW_026136715.1, on the reverse strand, counting down.
TTACTCTAATGCGTTACTCTACTGCGCTCTATTACCTTGCTCTACTGCGCTCTACTGCCTTGCTCTACTGTCTTACTCTACTGCGCTCTACTGTCTTACTCTACTACGCTCTACTGTCTTACTCTACTGTCTTGCTCTACAGCCCTCTACTGCCTTACTCTACTGCGTTACTCTGCTGTCTTACTCTAATGTGTTACTCTAATGCGTTACTCTACTGCCTTACTCTACTGCGCTCTACTACCTTACTCTACTGCCTTACTCTACTGCGCTCTACTACCTTACTGTCTTACTCTACTGCGCTCTACTACCTTACTCTACTGCGCTCTACTACCTTACTGTCTTACTCTACTGCGTTACTCTACTGTCTCACTGTAATGCCTTACTCTACTGCGCTCTACTGCCTTGCTTTACTGCGCTCTACTGTCTTACTCTACTGCCTTCTACTGTCTTACTCTACTGCCTTACTCTACAGCCCTCTGCCTTACTCTACTGCGCTCTACTGCCTTACTCTAATGCGTTACTCTACTGTCTTACTCTACTGCGCTCTATTGCCTTACTCTACTGCCCTCTACTGTCTTACTCTACTGCCCTCTACTGTCTTACTCTACTGCCCTCTACTGTCTTACTCTACTGCCCTCTACTGTCTTACTCTACTGCCTTACTCTACTGCACTCTACTGCCTTACTCTACTGTCGCCCTCTACTGCCTTGCTCTACAGCCCTCTACTGTCTTACTCTACTGTCTTACTGCCTTACTCTACTGTCTTACTGCCTTACTCTACTGTCTTACTGCCTTACTCTGCTGTCTCACTGTAATGTCTTACTCTAATGCGTTACTCTACTGCGCTCTACTGCCCTGCTCTATTGCGCTCTACTGCCTTGCTCTATTGCGCTCTACTGCCTTACTCTACTGCCTTGCTCTACAGCCCTCTACTGCCTTACTCTACAGCCCTCTACTGCCTTACTCTACAGCCCTCTACTGCCTTACTCTACTCTACTGCGCTCTACTGCCTTACTCTGTCTTACTCTAATGTGTTACTCTACTGCACTCTACTGCGTTACGGTAGGGGGGCAGTTAGGGCTCAGCAGGTCGTCCCACAATCAGAACCGTCCTTGAGCAGATTAATTTAAAAGGTCCTCACTGTGTCTGTGAACTGGCTTCAGGTGGTCAGAGAGGACGCAGACATTTACAACCTGGAGGCCCATTCTCACATTCAGCTGGTTTACAGGCTGCAAGTTTCTACACGCTGCTGGATGCAACCCTGCATTCAATATCTCACTCACACACACTCACACACACTCTGCTGCAGCTCAGTGTGTGTTTCAACAGGTGTGCAGCTGCAGGACACACCTGTTGAAACACACACATTGAGCTGCACTCTGCATCAGCAGCATGTAAACAGCATCCAGAGGCTCTCTTACCGTTGATCAGCGGGTTTGAATCCATCTTCAGCTTAATGTTTTCGTCTGTTTCTGTTGAGTCTCCGGCACCCTCACTCCTCCTCCATGCTGCTGATATCTGTCTGTCTGTCTGTCTGTCTGTCTGTCTGTGTGTGTGTGTGTGTGTGTGTGTGTGTGTGTGTGTGTGTGTGTGTGTGTGTGTGTGTGTGTGTCGGAGCAGGTTACAGCTGTCAGAGCCGGGCTGAGGAGGCGACGTTCAGCAGCTTCTCCCGCGACCTGCTGGCGTTATGTAACCGCTGCGAGCTGCTGCTGCCGCCGCTGCCGGGCTCCCGGGGCTCCATGCTAACACTCTCACTGTCAAACAGTCCGTCAGAGAAACAGCCAACAACGCAGCTGATGAATATGCTAATGCTAATGCTAATGAACGGAGCGTTACATCCCTGCTGTCACCACCTGGAGCTGTTGACAAACAGGAGCTAACTAGCTTAGCAGGCTAACTAACTCCTTTTATTGGAGATAAAATTGATTAAATGTTTACTCCTCGGAGGATTCCGGAGCCGCAGCTTCAACTTCAGGCTGCTGCTCGTGTTTCCTCCAAAGTTCCTGGTTCTCTGGAAGCTGTTAGCCTAGCGTGCTAACCAGCTAGCCTAGCCTAGCCTCCTGCTCTGACAGCCCCCCCCACCACCACCCCCCCCCCACCCCGACCAGCGCTGCTGACTGCGGGCACAGAGCCGGGACAGAGCCGGGACAGAGCCGGACCAGAGCCGGGACAGAGCCGGGACAGAGCCTGGTGCTCGGCCGCGGGGGGAAGTGGTTTGTAGGATCCGGCCGGTTGGCGGGGAGCGGACTGAAGACTCCGCCCGGAGACTGAACTCATCAGTTGAGTGTTTTCCCGGGTCTCTTCCTGAACGGACGGACGCCTCCTCACTACTTTCACCAGTCAGCTCAGCGGAAGTTCAGACAATCACACTTTTGTATTTCAAAACAAAACTTTGTGAATTGATTAATGAAATACATAAACTCTACAAGTATACCAAACATTGCATTATAAAACTTTCATTTACTGTAAATAAAAAAATTGTACGACAAATAAAATAAAGAAAGAAACAGAAAACCAAACGCAATCATCTTGCTAAACAATTTGAAATTTCTAAAACATTTTATGAAGTTTTCAGTAGTTAAAAATGTGTTTCTTTTAAAATCAGAATCTAAGTATTAAAGGAGGGAAATCTTTGAAGCCGACTCTATCCTCTGCAGAGAAGCTCACCGAGTATGACGCTCCACAAAATGTCCAGCTCACCGAGTATGACGCTCCACAAAATGTCCAGTAGCCTGAGCAGGTAGCTCCGTCCTTACATCCATATCTGCCCACACTCATTCATTCCCCACATATAACCTCTCTGTGTGCTTCCACTACACAAAATCAACATCTGCTATAAGGGGTTTCAAAATCTGTGTACAATGTAAAACAACTAGTGCCTCAATACAGAAGAAAAGCTCCACAAATAAACTTTAATGGGAAGCAGAAGAAGATGAAGAAGATCAGGGTTGGTTTCAGATTTTGGACAAAATGTGACTTTTTGAATGAACACTGAGCCGTTTATTAATATAATGAAATGCATATTGAAAACAATTAGTAATACATATATATAGGCTTTATATTATAATAATATTTCATGCTGATTTACTAACTGTATGTTTATGTGTGAAATCTCAATATCAATATCAATGAATACGTGTATATAATACAGAACTTGTTCCACTGTTTCATTATTATTACATATTTTCTATTCTATTTACTTTAATGGAATATATTCTGGTCTGTTTCTATATTTTTGGTATTTTATTACTATAGATATATCTTTTTACTTTTCCTGTGTACAACGTGAAATTAAGTGTAAAATGAGAGGGTTGCTCTTTTATTTTGAAGGAACGTTGTTGCTCTTTGCTTGAGTTCCGGTATTTTGTGAACTTGACACATGCGCAGTGTGTTTCTGCAGCACCAGCGTGATGACGTCAGACGCTCATCACTGAACTGTTTTTAAAGTGTTTATTGTAACAAAGCGATCAAAGTACAAACTATAATTATTACTAACTCAAACCAACTACAGAAATATTCAATAAAACATATTCTCCTCATTCTGTGCTTCAGGAACAATATTCTGAGAGTGCGTGCGTGTGCGTGCGTGTCTGTGTGTGTGTGTGTGTGTGCGTGCGTGTCTGTGTGTGTCTGTGTGTGTGTGCGTGCGTGTCTGTGTGTGTCTGTGTGTGTGTGTGTGCGTGTCTGTGTGTGTGTGTGTGTGTGTGTGTGTGTGTGTGTGTGTGCCTCCATTCAGTTCCCAGTTTCCATGACAACAGGCTCAGTGCTGTTGCCTGACTGGCTGCAAACACTCCAACTGATGATCACATCTGGATAACAAACAATCCAGATGTGATTAATAATAATAATAATAATTATTATATATAATAATAATTATTATTATATATCATTATTATTAATATTATTAATTAAGTATATATAATATATATAATTATTTATAATAATAATTATTATTATTATTAAAGCTGCAAGCAGCGTTGGGAGGGACCTCGCACTCCACGCAACTCGGGGCGTGCTGCGGCCGTGTTGCGTGCCATCGTAACACGTGCGGACCAACACATGAAATTTCACGTAAATCAGCTCAAAATCGCCACGCAGCGCTTCCTGTTACCAGTAGGTGGCGCTATCACTATGTCTGAATATTGTCATGTAGACGTGTTCAGGGTGGGACTGTTATCAAACACGTGAAGTTTCATTGAGATTGGATCATGTACGCTGAAGTTATGAGGACGTGTTCAGGGTGGGACTGTACATTGAAGATATGAGTACTATCTGTTTGATGGCCAATCGGTGGAATTCGACACGTCGTCACGGGCACACGGTTAAACATACAGTCACAAATAGCACAACGTTTGATAACCAATGTGTGTAGATTGGAGTGATCGAATTTGAAGTCAATCTGATAAAATCTGTAGGAGGAGTTCGTTAAAACAGAAGCCCTTAAATGCAGGAAATAGCATCACAGTTTGACATTCGATTCAACCTGGCCAACTTTCAGGGAACGCCACGGACACGCCCTTTAACGTACAGTCACAAATAGCACAACTTTCAATCAGCACCATTTTGACTGTACTGACTAATTTTGAAGCAGATCCAATAAATTCCCTAGGAGGAGTTCGTTCAAATACAACACAAAAAGTTTGCCGAAAATGAAACTTTAAATCAAAATGGCCGACTTCCTGTGGGGTTTCGGGTATGGGTCCAAGAGGCTTTTTTGTACGTCCCGGCATGTTACACGTGCCTACCGAGTTTCGTACATATCGGTGAAACTTGGCGCCGGGGCTGCTGTTTTTTTATCCTGTAGGGGGCGCTACAAACGCTATTTTTGGTATGTGAGCTTCAGGCACCACTCTACACGTAACCTGTGAATTTCATATTCATAACTATTACGGTCTCCGCACAGTGATTTATCATGCCACCAGAGCGCCACCTAGTGGCAGATTGTTGACACATTTTTTAGCGAGCCTCAGGGAGCCATGGGGAAGCATCGTATTAAGTTTCATCTTAATCACACATACCGTTGTAGAGATATAAACTTCTACATTTTAAAGAGCGCCACCTAGTGGCGATGGCCTGAAATTGTGCACGATGCCTAAGGAAGACATGTTGAACTATGGACCCAAGTTTGGTGTAAATCGGACAAACCAATGTGGAGAAATGGTCCTCTTCCTTTTTTGAC
>NW_026136715.1:911939-916939 GCF_905237075.1 Dicentrarchus labrax | reverse complement strand
GGGAGCGGGGAGAGGGGGGAGAGGAGGAGGGGGAGGAGGAGGGGAGGAGGGAGGGAGGAGAGAGGGGGCAGGAGGAGAGGGGGGAGGAGAGGAGAGGAGAGGGAGGAGGGAGGAGGAGGAGGAGGAGGGGGAGGAGGGAGGAGGGGGAGGGGAGGGGAGAGGAGGAGGAGGGGGGAGAGGAGGAGAGGAGGAGGAGGGGAGGAGGGGGGAGGAGAGGAGGAGGAGAGAGGAGGAGGAGGAGGAGGAGGAGGAGAGAGAGGAGGAGGAGGAGGGGAGGAGGAGGGGAGGAGGAGGAGGAGAGAGGGGAGAGGAGGAGGAGGAGGAGGGAGAGGAGGAGGAGGGGGAGAGGAGGAGGGGAGAGGAGGAGGGGGAGGAGCGGGGAGAGGGGAGGTTAGAGAGGAAAGAGGAAGAGGGGAGAGGAGAGAGGAGGTGAGAGGAGACAGGAGAGGGGAGGAGGGGAGAGGGGAGAAAGGAGAGAGGAGGAGGGGGGAGGAGAGAGGAGAGGAAATTAGTAAAATATCCAAAAAAGTTCATAAAACTGAAAAAACTAAAACTGATTGATGAACGTTACAGGATCTATCAGTTATTGATCAGTGAACTGATTGATGAACGTTACAGGATCTATCAGTTATTGATCAGTGAACTGATTGATGAACGTTACAGGATCTATCAGTTATTGATCAGCATTATCAGCTGCTTACACTTCAGCCTGGACGTAGAAGTTACAGCCCAGATCCACATCTGTCTTCATCTGTCCACAGCCCGACTCCTCACACACACACACACACACACACACACACACACACACAGCAGTCCGTCACATTATCAACCTGTGAGTGTGAGTGTGTGTGTGTGTGTGTGTGTGTGTGTGTGTGTGTGTGTTTGTGTGTGTTGTGTGTGTGTGTGTGTGTGTGTGTGTGTGTGTGTGTGTGTGTGTGAGTGTGAGTGTGTGTGTGTGTGTGTGTGTGTGTGAGTGTGTGTGTGTGTGTGTGTGTGTGTGTGTGTGTGTGTGTGTGTGTGTGTGTGTGTGTGTGTGTGTGTGTGTGTGTGTGTGTGTGTGAGTGTGTGTGTGTGTGTGTGTGTGAGTGTGTGTGTGTGTGTGTGTGTGTGTGTGTGTGTGTGTGTGAGTGTGTGTGTGTGTGTGTGTGTGTGTGTGTGTGTGTGTGAGTGTGAGTGTGTGTGTGTGTGTGTGTGTGTGTGTGTGTGTGTGTGTGTGTGTGTGTGTGTGTGTGTGTGTGTGTGTGTGTGTGTGTGTGTGTGTGAGTGTGAGTGTGTGTGTGTGTATCAGTGTGTGTGTCTGTGTATCAGTGTGTGTGTCTGTGTATCAGTGTGTGTGTGTGTCTCTGTGTGTGTGTGTGTCTCTGTGTGTGTCTCTGTGTGTTACAGTGTGTGTGTGTCTGTGTGTGATTGTGTGTGTGTGTGTGTCTCTGTGTGTCTCTGTGTGTATCAGTGTGTGTCTCTGTGTGTTACTGTGTGTGTGTGTATCAGTGTGTGTGTGTGTTAGTGTGTGTCTCTGTCTCTCTGTGTGTGTGTGTATCAGTGTGTGTCTCAGTGTGTGTGTTAGTGTGTGTTACTGTGTGTGTCTCTGTGTCTCTGTGTGTCTCTCTGTGTGTGTGTCTACCTGCAGACTCTGTAAGGTGTTCTTCAGCTGCAGGTACTGAGAGATCTTCTCATAAACAGAGTCTCTGTGCTCCAACACCTTCCTGATAAACACACAGTCAATATGGATATTGATTATTGATCAGTACACACTGTATCTTTATGGATTATTGATCAGTACACACTGTATCTTTATGGATCATTGATCAGGCTGCAGTGTGCCGGGCTCTACAGTGTATCAATAGAATAAAGTCTTACTGTAAATCTCTCCTCAGAACTTCGTTGATGAAGTTTTCGTACTGAACAACCTTCTCGTCCACGTTAGCATTAGCATTGCTATTAGCATCAGCGGGCGGAGACATCTTCTCGGTTTCCTCTTTATATCCGGTTAAACTCGCGCGGGAACCGCCGGTTGTCACGCTGACGTTAACGTTACCGGTTCTGTCGATACCGAGCCGCACACCGTCCGTCGGTTCGCATGCTAACGCCGTTTTATAGCTATACTATCAATGCTAACTCCTCACGTAAACACGGAACTGCACCGGATGTGGATCCACTCCGGACAAATACTTCCTGGTTTCACAATAAAAGCATGAAGCGTTAGAGAATCAGAGGAAATAGAAAAACAAGAACAAACGAAAGGATGTTGGAAGAACTACTTTCACATGTTTTATGTAAATAAAAGTAACAATAACACACAAAAATACTCTGTTACAAGTAAAAGTACAAAGGTAAGATAAAGTTTCTCATTATGATGACCACAATAAAAAGAATCTATTATCTATTTAATCTTATGATTCAGTTGTATTTCTCTGCATTGGGGCTTTGTTTTCAACTAAATGTTCTTTATGTCACATTAAATTCACTGTTATAAACCTGTTGCATTGATGTACAGTAGGGCAGTCTTTGTAAGTCTCTTTCTGTAGCTATAATAAAACACAGTCAGTTATTTACAATACAATAAGAGTCAGTTATTTACAATACAATAACAGTCAGTTATTTACAATACAATACAATAACAGTCAGTTATTTACAATATAATAACAGTCAGTTATTTACAATACAATACAATAACAGTCAGTTATTTACAATACAATACAATAACAGTCAGTTATTTACAATACAATAAAATTATTACAATACAATAACAGTCAGTTATTTACAATATAATAACAGTCAGTTATTTACAATATAATAACAGTCAGTTATTTACAATACAATAACAGTCAGTTATTTACAATACAATATAATAACAGTCAGTTATTTACAATATAATAACAGTCAGTTATTTACAATACAATAACAGTCAGTTATTTACAATACAATAACAGTCAGTTATTTACAATACAATAACAGTCAGTTATTTACAATACAATATAATAACAGTCAGTTATTTACAATATAATAACAGTCAGTTATTTACAATACAATATAATAACAGTCAGTTATTTACAATACAATACAATAACAGTCAGTTATTTACAATATAATAACAGTCAGTTATTTACAATATAATAACAGTCAGTTATTTACAATACAATAACAGTCAGTTATTTACATTACAATAACAGTCAGTTATTTACAATATAATAATAAAATAACAGTCAGTTATTTACATTACAATAACAGTCAGTTATTTACAATATAATAACAGTCAGTTATTTACAATACAATAACAGTCAGTTATTTACAATATAATAACAGTCAGTTATTTACAATATAATAACAGTCAGTTATTTACAATACAATAACAGTCAGTTATTTACAATATAATAACAGTCAGTTATTTACAATACAATAACAGTCAGTTATTTACAATATAATAACAGTCAGTTATTTACAATACAATAACAGTCAGTTATTTACAATACAATAACAGTCAGTTATTTACAATATAATAACAGTCAGTTATTTACAATATAATAACAGTCAGTTATTTACAATATAATAACAGTCAGTTATTTACAATATAATAACAGTCAGTTATTTACAATACAATAACAGTCAGTTATTTACAATACAATAACAGTCAGTTATTTACAATACAATAACAGTCAGTTATATATGTTATATTTCCTCAGTGATTCACGGTCCGGGGCAGCAGGTGGCGGTAATGCTCCAGTGGGCTGGACACCAACCGCCGTAACACACGAAGAAGAACACTACTCTGGTGACGTCATTATAAACAAACATGGCGGACCGCTGGTGGCTAACGTAGCTAGCACGTTTAACACAAAACTTTATTTTAATCCGTCCTGCGCGGGAAGGATTATATAATTATAATATTCAATAAATACGCAGCTATTCGTTCGTCTCTTCGCTTTGTGTTGGGCACAGTTAACAGTTTATAGACGCACTTATTGATTATTAATGTGACGTTTCTTCGGAGCTAGCTTCGCTTGTAGGTTACCATGGCAACATTAGCCAACAGTTAGCTAGCCGTTAGGTCAGGTGACTGCTGGTCACCTGGGATTGATCCGTTTCTACTCTTCATCACCTGATCCGTTTCTACTCTTCATCACCTGATCCGTTTCTACTCTTCATCACCAGTACCCGGTGTGCCTGTGAGGACATGGAGCAGTACAGCATTCTGGGTCGGATCGGAGAAGGAGCTCATGGCATCGTCTTCAAGGCCAAACACATCGAGGTATCGGTTCTGACAGTGACTCAGCTTTCTGTAAGGTTGGTTCTGACAGTGACTCAGCTCTCTGTGAGGTTGGTTCTGACAGTGACTCAGCTCTCTGTGAGGTTGGTTCTGACAGTGACTCAGCTCTCTGTAAGGTTGGTTCTGACAGTGACTCAGCTTTCTGTGAGGTTGGTTCTGACAGTGACTCAGCTCTCTGTGAGGTTGGTTCTGACAGTGACTCAGCTCTCTTGCTAAGGTTGGAACCGTGAACCGGTCGACTCAGCTCTCTGCTCCCACCGTGGAACCGGTCCCCCTCTCTCTGCTCCCACCGTGGAACCGTGGAACCGGTCCACCCTCTCTCTGCTCCCACCGTGGAACCGTGGAACCGGTCCGCCCTCTCTCTGCTCCCACCGTGGAACCGGTCCGCCCTCTCTCTGCTCCCACTGTGGAACCGTGGAACCGGACCGCCCTCTCTGCTCCCACCGTGGAACCGGCCGCCCTCTCTCTGCTCCCACCGTGGAACCGTGGAACCGGTCCGCCCTCTCTCTGCTCCCACTGTGGAACCGTGGAACCGGTCCACCCTCTCTCTGCTCCCACCGTGGAACCGTGGAACCGGTCCGCCCTCTCTCTGCTCCCACCGTGGAACCGGTCCGCCCTCTTTCTGCTCCCACCGTGGAACCGTGGAACCGGTCCGCCCTCTCTCTGCTCCCAATGTGGAACCGTGGAACCGGTCCACCCTCTCTCTGCTCCCACTGTGGAACCGTGGAACCGGTCC
>NW_026136715.1:876939-906939 GCF_905237075.1 Dicentrarchus labrax | reverse complement strand
GCCACGCCTCCTGCCTCTGAGCGACCAATCATCTTCCTCCGTCAGAGACTGATGTTGTTTGATTTGTAATAAAGTTAATAATAAATATTCTATAATGAAAGTCTGAATGTTTCCTTTACACTGACGTTCACAACAACAACAGCAGCAGCCTGCAGTTCCTCTAACGGCCACCAGAGGCTCCAGCAGTTTATACAGCTCCCCCTTTAAATGATATTAAAGGTTGCTTTCAGTGACAGGTGGGTTCAGTAACCAGGAAGTACTCAGATCCTTTACTTAAAGCTCCAGTGGAGGATTTAGTGGTCTCTAGTGGTGGAGTTGCAGATTACAACTCCCTCGCTTCACCTTCCTTCTTACACAATAAAGAAACTATGGTGGCTGTCTGGATCCAGTGTTTGGTTTGTCTGTTCTGGGCTACCTTAGAAACATGGCGGACTCCACCAGAAGACGACCCGCTCTCTCTGTAACAAACACACACTGATTGTTATTGTCAGCTGATTAAACACTAATGAAACACACTGATGGATATATTAGATTAATGTGACTCACTGGAGCTTTAATGGACAAAGTGAATGAATGACTGGGACGTTAAATATCTGGTGAATATGGCCGATGGTGTTCCTCAGGGCTCCTGACTCCTGTAAAACGTTTACAGTGAAGTATAAGTAACTAATAGGTAACTAATAGGTAACTAATACCACAGTATACAGTACTTATACTGTTATATTCTTATGTGATTGGATCATTACTTATGATGTATGATGATGTAAGCAGCACTTAATGTATAATAACCCTTCATCATTATTTAATATTTAATATAATAACAAAGCAAACAAAGTTCAGTTAATATAATTTCAGAAATAAAGGAGCTCAAACTGACACCTCCCACTTCCTGTTTCTCCTGCTGTCTGTCAGCTCATATCAGACAGACAGACACAGACAGACAGACAGAAAGCAGTGTGACTGTGAGCAGCTCCTCGACTCTGTGAGTATCAGGATCACTTTAATGTTACTTGTTGTTACCTTTATGTTATTACCTTTATGTTGTTACCTGTATGTTATTACCTGTATGTTGTTACCTGTATGTTATTACCTTTATGTTGTTACCTTTATGTTGTTACCTGTATGTTGTTACCTTTATGTTATTACCTGTATGTTGTTACCTTTATGTTATTACCTTTATGTTATTACCTTTATGTTATTACCTTTATGTTGTTACCTGTATGTTATTACCTGTATGTTATTACCTTTATGTTGTTACCTGTATGTTGTTACCTGTATGTTGTTACCTGTATGTTATTACCTGTATGTTGTTACCTGTATGTTGTTACCTGTATGTTGTTACCTTTATGTTATTACCTGTATGTTATTACCTGTATGTTATTACCTGTATGTTATTACCTGTATGTTGTTACCTGTATGTTGTTACCTGTATGTTGTTACCTTTATGTTGTTACCTGTATGTTGTTACCTTTATGTTATTACCTGTATGTTGTTACCTGTATGTTGTTACCTTTATGTTGTTACCTTTATGTTATTACCTGTATGTTATTACCTGTATGTTGTTACCTGTATGTTGTTACCTGTATGTTGTTACCTGTATGTTATTACCTGTATGTTGTTACCTTTATGTTATTACCTGTATGTTATTACCTTTATGTTGTTACCTGTATGTTGTTACCTGTATGTTGTTACCTGTATGTTGTTACCTGTATGTTATTACCTGTATGTTGTTACCTGTATGTTGTTACCTGTATGTTGTTACCTGTATGTTGTTACCTGTACGTTGTTACCTGTACGTTGTTACCTGTACGTTATTACCTGTACGTTGTTACCTGTACGTTGTTACCTGTACGTTGTTACCTGTACGTTGTTACCTGTATGTTGTTACCTGTATGTTGTTACCTGTACGTTGTTACCTGTACGTTGTTACCTGTACGTTATTACCTGTACGTTGTTACCTGTATGTTGTTACCTTTATGTTATTACCTTTATGTTGTTACCTGTATGTTGTTACCTTTATGTTGTTACCTGTATGTTGTTACCTTTATGTTATTACCTTTATGTTGTTACCTTTATGTTGTTACCTGTATGTTGTTACCTGTATGTTGTTACCTGTATGTTGTTACCTGTATGTTGTTACCTTTATGTTGTTACCTGTACGTTGTTACCTGTACGTTGTTACCTGTACGTTATTACCTGTATGTTATTACCTGTATGTTGTTACCTGTACGTTGTTACCTGTACGTTATTACCTGTACGTTATTACCTGTATGTTGTTACCTGTATGTTGTTACCTTTATGTTATTACCTTTATGTTGTTACCTGTATGTTGTTACCTGTATGTTGTTACCTGTATGTTGTTACCTGTATGTTGTTACCTTTATGTTGTTACCTGTACGTTGTTACCTGTACGTTGTTACCTGTACGTTATTACCTGTATGTTATTACCTGTATGTTGTTACCTGTATGTTGTTACCTTTATGTTATTACCTTTATGTTGTTACCTGTATGTTGTTACCTTTATGTTATTACCTGTATGTTGTTACCTGTATGTTGTTACCTGTATGTTGTTACCTGTACGTTATTACCTGTACGTTATTACCTGTACGTTGTTACCTGTACGTTGTTACCTGTATGTTATTACCTGTATGTTGTTACCTGTATGTTGTTACCTGTATGTTATTACCTTTATGTTGTTACCTGTATGTTGTTACCTGTATGTTGTTACCTGTACGTTATTACCTGTACGTTATTACCTGTACGTTGTTACCTGTACGTTGTTACCTGTATGTTATTACCTGTATGTTGTTACCTGTATGTTGTTACCTGTATGTTATTACCTTTATGTTGTTACCTGTATGTTGTTACCTGTATGTTGTTACCTGTATGTTATTACCTGTATGTTGTTACCTTTATGTTATTACCTGTATGTTGTTACCTTTATGTTGTTACCTGTATGTTGTTACCTGTATGTTGTTACCTGTATGTTGTTACCTGTATGTTGTTACCTGTATGTTGTTACCTTTATGTTGTTACCTGTATGTTGTTACCTGTATGTTATTACCTGTATGTTATTACCTGTATGTTATTACCTGTATGTTGTTACCTGTATGTTGTTACCTGTATGTTATTACCTGTATGTTGTTACCTGTATGTTGTTACCTGTATGTTGTTACCTGTATGTTGTTACCTTTATGTTGTTACCTGCCTTTATTGAAATACTCTGTACCTGCGCTGCTTCTGTTTTCTTCAGTTAATCTGTTGGACGTATTAATTTAAAAAAAGCTTTTGACTGTTGGTCTGTTCGTCGTTGTGGTATTATGACTTTAAAGTAAAATATCTATTTTAACTGTGCTACTGCTTCCTCTCCGTCTCTAGTTTCCTTCCATTCTTCTTCTCTTTCTCTCAGACACAGCAATGATGTCAGAATATTTGCAGCCATCTGATTGGTCCACTGCTGCTACGACATCTGAAACATCAAGATTCATCACAGAGGTCAGAATCAGTCGTCATATTCACATCCTCCAGTCCTCTGGACCAGACCTCCCCATTACACTACGCTACGCTATGCTACGCTAATAGATCCTCCTCTCATGCAAACCCATTGTCTGTTTATTGCAGGTTAGCCCCGCCCCTTCACACACCTTCCTCCAATCACCAAACATGTCCCATGAGGCCGAGCAGCTGACTGCTGCCAGTGACCAGTTCCAATGTTCCTCTTTCTGGTTGGACGACTACAGCTGTGAATCACTGAGCTCTGCCTACGTCCCGCCTCCTCCTTCATCCTTATATGGTGTTCCTGCCATGACTCCGCCCCCCACCTGCCTCTTCTCCTCAACGTTTGGATGGAACGGTTACTATGGCAACCTTTACCCCTCCTCCCCCTCTCCTGATTGGCCGTTACCTGGCAGTAAGCCGTGGGGGCGGGGCATTGTACCAGGTGAGATGTCTACGCGTCTGTCTTAGCTGCACCTGTCGCAGTGCATTGGAGGGTGTTTCACGTTTGTGTCGGTGTGTTTGTTCAGAGCAGCGTGAGTGTGTGAGCTGTGGGACGAGCAGCGCCCCCCTGTGGAGGAGAGACGCTGCAGGGGGTCACCTGTGTAACACCTGCAGTGTCCAGCAGAAAACCACCAACCGACCGCTGCTGAGGCCCAAGAGGAGAGCGGTAAAAACAGCTTCCACCTGCCTCCAGTCTTTGTGCTAAGCTAGGCTAACAGCTTCCACCTGCCTCCAGTCTTTGTGCTAAGCTAGGCTAACAGCTTCCACCTGCCTCCAGTCTTTGTGCTAAGCTAGGCTAACAGCTTCCACCTGCCTCCAGTCTTTGTGCTAAGCTAGGCTAACAGCTTCTGCTCCTGAAAATAAACAAATATGTTTGTTTGTTCTGTTTTCAGGTTGTGAGTCAGAGGAAAGGAACTCAGTGTGTGAACTGTTCAACTGCAACGACGACGCTGTGGAGGAGAAACTCTGCTGGAGAGCCGGTCTGCAACGCCTGTGGGCTCTACTACAAACTACACCAGGTACTACAAACTACACCAGGTACTACACCAGGTACTACAAACTACACCAGGTACTACAAACTACACCAGGTACTACTCCAGGTACTACAAACTACACCAGGTACTACAAACTACACCAGGTACTACAAACTACACCAGGTACTACAAACTACACCAGGTACTACTCCAGGTACTACAAACTACACCAGGTACTACAAACTACACCAGGTACTACACCACGTACTACAAACTACACCAGTACTACAAACTACTCCAGGTACTGGATCAGGTACTTCAGGTGTGTACTGTGTGTTTCAGGTCAACCGGCCGTTGGCGATGAAGAAAGACGGAATCCAAACCAGGAACCGGAGAGTGACCAATAGGAACAAGAGGAGCAGGAAATCTGACCAATCAGAGACGGAGCTGTCCAGGCTGGCTCCGCCCACTGAGGAGGCACTGTCCTGTGAGCTGTACGCCTCCTCCTCCACGTCCCTCCTGTGTCTGTGACCACTGACTGTTTCTGTCTTTAATAAACTCGTTAAACCTTCAACTGATTGCTTCATTCAGTCCTTAAAGCTGCTCTTTACTGCCAGTCAGCTAATGTCAGCATGCTATCACACTGAAGATAGTGAACAGCATCCTCACAGAGCCTGAAACTACAGATTCCAGAGGTCTCCTCAATCTAAACACACTGAATAAAGCAGTTCCACCTTAAATCACTGCTTCTCCCACTGCTAACGTTAGCTCAGCTTGTTTCTCTGATAACTTAAGAAACGTATCCTTCATCCGATCTAGAGTTACAAAGCACCAGGATGTAAACAGTCAGAGTGTGACAGCTTCTGGCGCTGACGCAGGCACAAAGGGGAGACGACGCCATCGACGGGCGACCGGTGAAACGCAGCGTTACCTGAATAAAAGAAAGTTTAATGTTAGAAATGTTCAGTCGGGGTCTGCAGCTGTTAGTGACTGATGCTAACAGTTAGCATCATTAGCATGAATAATCAGCTATATGGACGATATCTCAGCAGTTTTATATTATATATATAATGACAGCAGAGACACGGGGACAAGAGGACAAACAGAAAAGCAAAAGAAAGCAGGAAGAGGGGGATGGATGGTCTGATCACAACCTGAGACGGGTTTATTGATAGGTTAGAGGTCTGACCACAGTTAATGTGAGTGAGTGAGGAGAGACAGATGGAGGGAGAGAGGGGGGGACAGTGTTCTCTGTGCACAGGGGGGAGAGTGGGAGGTGATGGTCTGAGGTCCCAGCAGGCACTGGGGGTGTCTGTGGGGTTAAAGCAGTCTATTGTTGTCTATCTGACATTGACCTTTATCTATCTGAGTACTGAGAGACCACAAACTCCCACTGAAGGAACCCAGAATGGTGACACACACTCACAGAAAGAAAAGACAATCTGAATTTATTTGCATCAACACAGGAAACAAACAAACCGAGTTGTCTCGAGAATCAACTAACTAGAACAAAGAAAATCCCTCTGTTATATTCCTCTTTCCCCTAGAGTGTCTATTGGTGACGTCTAATGTCTGATAAACAGTAGTTATAACACATCTGATGTCCTACTCTCCAGGGACAGCCTTGGTCTCTGTAATGTGCTCATGGCACAATGAATAACAACTCTCCTAACCAGAGTGAATACCTGAGGATGAACATACATGGACATAAAATATTATACTGTAAGCCTGTAAAATTAAACCTGAAGTAACACAACATAATATAGTTTGCTTCATGTTCACAGAACCTTCACGGGGGAGGACACTGAATCCATTTCTGACATTTTCTAAATACAAAATAGCCGTTTGAGGCAGAAGTGTCCATATTTGACCCCCCCCCCCGGGGCCGACTGTGGCTCAGTGTGAGGTTATTGATGTGATCAATATATTGGAGCTGCATTATAGAATCAATAAAGCTCAGTGTGTGAATGTCACACAGAATATTCCTTCATTATAGAAACAGTTTGATCTTTTACACTGTACAGTAAATATAGATGAACACATTTATTTTAATCTTTAACATTTATTTAAATAAGCAGAAATGTTTGGATTATTTACAGTTGAGACCAGATCAGACTCATAGTTAATATTTCCATATATTTCTGTATCTGTATTAAAGGAGCGGCCCGCAGATGTACAGATGTGTTTACAGTGAAGCAGCCCACTGACACACACTGGGAGCTAACAGAGGCACGCAGTGATAGCCCCCCCCCCCCCCCGGGCCACCTCCTGCTGGAGGCCGATGTTGTGCAACGCAGGAGGCTTCTGGTTTTCCGGACCCAGAAAAAAAAGGGCCAAGAGAGGAAAAGGGAGCTGAAGAGGGCGGTTGGTGGTCTGAGGCCGGCCAGAGGATCTCTACCTCGCTCCACCTCACTCGCTCTCTCTACGTCTGTCTATGGATGATTATCAACCACAGCGCGCGTGCACACACACACACACACACACACACACACACACACACACACACACACACACACACACACACACACACACACAGACACAGACACACAGACACACACACACACACACACACACACACACACACACACACACACACACACACACACACACACACACACACACACAGACACACACACACACACAGACACACACACACACACACACACACACACACAGACACAGACACACACACACACACACACACACACACACACACACACACACACACACACAGTGAGCGGTTAGTTCGGTTTAAACGTCAAAACTCGGGAACATTAAATATCATGAAGCAACGGCTCCTTCTGGTTCCTCCTGTCTGTCTGTCTGTCCGTCTGTCTGTCTGTCTCTGGATGGTTTATAGCAGCTGCAACAAACCGTAACAGATTTTTATATAATACAGAAAAACAAGCACCATTAATTGTGTGAATTTAGACATCAAATGTACATAAAAAGTTTAGAACAACAATCAGGATCAGGTTTAGGATCAGGACTCTGCAGCTGTGAGGCCCTGCAGCGCTCTCTCTGAATCAATAAGACACATGTAGGGACCAGAAACAGCTGCTAACTGCTAACTGCTAACACTACATCATATCATGACAGACACAAATCAGGTCTGTTTTATATGCAGACTGGAAAGCCCAAGAGGAAAGGTGGAGCAGAGAGGGAGAGGCTTACAAAGCTAAAAGCACTGACCACAGATCAGCAAAGTGCTGTAAAATAACTGACCTGTTTGTCAGTAAGGGAGCAGGTAAGACATTAAACACTAATGGTGACAACAGACACACAACCAGAGCCTATCCAGCACCACCAACTTAATGAGGAGGGTAGATCCACTTTGTGGAAGCTGATGGGGATAAAACTGACTTAATAAAACTAATGTTTTAAGAGGTAACAAAGGAAAAAGTGTAGTAGTAAATGAAATAGAATAGAAATAATGTTCATCTGAATAATGCAGGTGAACATAATTTCAGTTTATGTGATTTGAGTTCAGGTTATTGCAGCACAACAGAAACATTTATTTTGTAGGGGAAAGAAACAGAAAAAGCTGTGTGTGGGCGCATGTGGAGCCTTTGCTCTATTATTTTACACTCTTACATCAGTAGGCGCCAAACCTAACTCACTCTTGGTGTTTCGTGTTAATCGGGTGGTGGTGGCCTGGGATGGTATCAAACTCCTGAATTATTGTCCCAGTCTGCCCCTGGATGGGAGGAAGGTTGGAGGCCGCACAAGAAGAAGGTGGTGAGTGTTGATTGGTGCTGACGCCTCCTGGTGAGGAGAGGAACTGCAGCTCTTTTCTCTGTTTCCCCCTTGAAGGAGAACAAGGCTGGAGAGGAGGCAGTAACCTCGGCAACCACACAGTGGAAGAGACAGAGTGCTGAGGAGGAAGAGGAGGTTAGTGACTCTATAGTAGTATAATAATAATAATAATATGTTTATTATATTCTACCTGAGTCTGTTCTCAGACATGCCCCCAACTAAAGCAGAGAGAAGGACCCTGGACAAACTGCTGTCCATACTGGCCAACAGCCACCACCCTCTGCACGACACCTTCACCAGCAGAGGAGTGTGTTCAGTGGCAGACTTCTGTCCCAGCAGCTCCACCAACAGACTCAAAAACTCTTTTGTCCCCCATCAGACTGTACATCAGCTCTCAGTAAAGGCGGGGAGGACAACAGATAATAGACAGTTTCTACCTGTATTTGCACTGTTTTACTTCTATTTGCACCGTTTCCTGTAGCAACAGTTAATTTTATATATATATATACACACACACACACACACACATATATATATACACACACTTTATATTTTATCTTTTATTTTTAATTATTTTTCTTTAATGTATGTTTTGTATGCTACTGGATACTTGAATTTCCCTCGGGATAAATAAATAAATAATAAAATAACAAACCCTCTGTAATCTGTCCTGTGTTCGGTGCTGCGGTGCTGCCTTTACCTGAGTTACCCAATGAAGTGCCCACTGTTTATTTCTCTTGTCTTTTGATGCTATTAATTTATTGTATGTTCCATCTACCTGCCCAGGGACTGTGGGTGGAAAATAGCAATTTGCTAAAACCCGGTGGAATGCATCTCTCCTGGTTATATACAGGTTAATGTTTGATTGTGCACCGGCCCCGTTCAAATAAAAGAAATAATAATGATAATGCTGCAGCTGCCATAAATGAGATTTATGTCTAGGAATAATAATTCCTTCTAACTGTTGAGGAGGTGAAGAGATGAAACAGTGGGAACAAAAGACAGCAAAGACAGAGACAGAGGAGGAGCCACACCTACCTCAGATAGAGGTGACTGTACACAGTGTTAACACAGCATCACTGCTAGCTACAGAGGACGAGTGTAGTGCTACAGTCGCGGGTTCTCTCAGTAAACAAGCTCTCACGCTAGGAAGTTGGTACACACCACTTTTATTGTAGTCTCCCAGTTACCAATACCAAGCTATTAAACTACTCGGTCTCTGGCACTACTCAGTGGCACTCCCAGTAGCATCTCTCTCCCAGGTCCAGCACACTTCTGCAAAGATAAAGGTAGAGTGATTAGGTAATGATCAGCAGGTGAGGTAATCGACTCACCTGGTGCCGCTCTCCCAAGCCTTCCCCACACCTCTCTCTCCTGCAGCTGAGTGCAAACCACACTCACCTCCACAGTATTAAAATGGGTCGCAGTCAGAAATACAGATTTACTCATAAAGTAAATGTAGTCAGGAAGAAGACTGTAGTTACTGCACGGCCTTTATATCTGTTTATGGAATACAAAGACACAGTTGAATAATAATGGTTATATTCTGTATTTTCAGCCTGAAATATCTTCTTCCACACAACTCCTTAAAAACACATGAGTGAGCCACACTGTTGCTTCATCACCACAAACACACACTGTAGTTTATTTATACTCTGCTGCCACAGACAATGTGTGGATTCATCCGCTGCTGAAAATAGTCCCTAACACATATCAGATGTCAGTTTATGAACATTTAGTGGATCATTGGTGTAAATTAGGAACAACAGGGGACCTAACATTGACCCCTGAGGTATACCAGGTTCAACACATTGTTGGTTTGAACCTGAACTTGACATTTGATGACAAGAATAAAAATATTTTACAGTGATCCTTTTAAAACACACTCAGTGAAAGTTGAACTTGACTCTGGACAGCAGCCATTTTACTCCCAGCATCCTCTCTGACTCCAGCCTCACTATCCACAGTCAGCAGTCTAACACCTCAGTTCGATTTTCAGGCCAGAATTTAACAGATTAGATTCTGATTCATCAGAATAATGTAAACTGTTAAATGAGAAGTTTTGGTTTCAAAGATGAAATCTGATATTTGTTGCTGCGCTTTTATAAAAAGCTGCCAGACACTGAGAATAATAATAATTATAATATATAAAAATGTATAATAACAGTCTGAGTCTCTAATGTTAGGACGAGGTCACATTATCTATCAATCAAGCCCGACGAAATTAATCAATTATCTAAATTACAAACATGTCTTAAGGACATAAAATCCTGGATGAGCTGCAATTTTCTGATGTTAAACTCAGAAAAAAAACGAAATTCTTGTTCTTGTTCCCAAAAACCTCCGAGACTCACTGTCTAAAGATATAGTCACTCTAGATGGCATTAACTTGGCCTCTAGCACTACTGTCAGGAATCTTGGAGTTATCTTTGATCAGGATTTGTCTTTTAACTCCCACATAAAGCAGACCTCTAGGACTGCCTTCTTTCATTTACGTAATATTACAAAAATTAGACACATCCTATCACAGACAGATGCAGAAAAACTAATCCATGCATTTGTTACTTCAAGGCTGGATTACTGCAACTCTTTATTATCAGGTTGCCCCAATAAGTCCATTAAAACGCTCCAATTAATTCAGAACGCTGCAGCACGAGTACTGACAGGAACTAGAAAAAGAGATCACATCTCTCCTGTACTAGCTTCTCTGCACTGGCTCCCTGTAAAATGTAGAATAGAATTTAAAATCCTCCTCCTCACCTATAAAGCTCTTCATGGTCAGGCCCCTTCATATCTTAAAGAGCTCATAGTACCCTATTACCCCACTAGAACACTATGTTCTCTGAATGCTGGGCTACTTGTGGTTCCTATAGTCTCTAAAAGTAGAACAGGAGCCAGAGCCTTCAGTTACCAAGCTCCTCTCCTGTGGAACCAGCTTCCAGTTGTGGTTCGGGAGGCAGACACCCTCACCACATTCAAGAGTAGGCTTAAGACATTCCTCTTTGATAAAGCTTATAGTTAGGGCTGGATCAGGTGAGTCCTGAACCATCCCTTAGTTATGCTGCTATAGGCCTAGACTATCGGGGGATTTCCCATGGTGCACTGAGCTCCTCTCTTCCTCTCTCTTTCTGCACTCATTCATGTCCCATTAATGCATGTTACTAACTTCACTTCTTCCCCGGAGTTCTTGTGCTTTCTCGTCTCGCAGGTTCTCATGGATCCTGGTGGAGTCTCCTGCCATGGTCCTGCTAGATTGCCATTGCTAATATTTGTTTTTTTTGTTTTTTTAATATAATTTTTGGTAATATAAGTAATATTATAGCTATGGTTACTGTTGTTGCTGTTGTCACCTGCTCATTGTCCCCCATGTTCTGTCTGTCTCGTCATCATCTTCTTTTGTTCATCTCTCATCTGTCACTACTTTTCCTTTTCTTACCTCTCTCTCTCTCTCTCTCTCTCTCTCTCTCACCCCAACTGGTCGAGACAGACGACCACCCACCTAGAGCCGGAGGATCTGTCCTAGGTTTCTGCCTTTTAACAGGCAGTTTTTCCTTGCCCTTGTCTCCAAGTGCTTGCTCATGGTGGTACTGTTGGGTCTCTGTAATTAATGTTATAAAGAGTTCGGTCTAGACCTGCTCTATTTGAAAAGTGTCCTGAGATAACTTCTGTTATGAATTGGCGCTATACAAATAAATAACACACACACACACACACACACTCACACTCACACACACACACACACACAGTAACACACACACAGACACACACACACACACACACACACACACACACACACACACACACACACACACACACACACACACACACACACACACACACACACACACACACACACACACACACACACACACACACACACACACACACACACACACACACACACACACACACACACACACACACACACACACACACACACACACACACACACACACACACACTCACACACACACACACACACACACACACTCACACACACACACACACACACACACACACACACACACACACACACACACACACACACACACACACACACACACACACACACACACACACACACACACACACATATTTTAGCATGATCAGTTGTGAAGTTACTCCCTCACTTTGGGGTTCAGGGTGTTGACAGGATATTTGTTGTTGTTGCTAGGGTACCAGGTGGTTGCCATGGTGATTGTGGGTGGTCATTAGGGAGTAGCTGGTAGGGAATAGGGTGTGAAATCATAAATGTCAACATTCAGCCAAAATGCTAACAAAGAGTTCGATCCCCGACCTGTCGACTGGAGGTTCGACTGCCTTCCTGCCACCTGCTGGTCGCCCCGCCCTGCCTCACCTGTCTGCCCTGCCCGCTGGAGGAGGAGGAGGAGGAGGAGGATGAAGTGACCCTACTCTCCTCTAACCTCTGAGGTTTGAAATGAGTCAGTTTAGTTTCTAAGAAGTAAAGAAACATTCCTGGTTTTATTTTGAAATTTAAACTTGCTTCTGTCTCGAGGGGAAATGAAACAAACATCTAAAAATACCAACAGTCCATAAAATCACAAACAGAGAGTTGAATAAAATCATTTATTGATATCTGATAATAACTCTGAATTCATGGATCATCTCAGTGTAATCGTGTGTGTCATTTATCACTTTGTAACTTCCTGTCGTCGGCGTCCACGAAGCAAACATCAGAAACTGTTTACAAAGCTGTACACGTGTGACATCATCAGGTTTACAGATCAGCTGATCCGTGATGTCACCGACAGGCGACAGGAGCTACACAATAGCTGTATCTGCTCGTCTCCAGGAGCGTTGTCACGGCAACCGAACCCTCCATAACAAACCCCTTTGTGTTCGTATAAACGTCTGTTTGTTCTCAGCGTGGCCTCCGGAGGGCGCCACGCTGAAGCCTTTTAATGAATGTGTCACTTTTAAACTGAAGTTCAAATGTTGATAGAAATGTTTCAATATTACAACAAAAATTAGATTTTTAAGTTTAAATCTTGACTTTGGGGAGATTCATTTAATTCAGTTCATAGTTTGACCACCAGGGGCGCAATACTGCAGACTGTACCTCCCTAAATATCATAAACAATATTTATAAAACTTAAAATCTCAAAATTATTAATATCATAACTTCTGCTGTTGATGAATTTTATTGTTTGATTTCTGACAAAGAAAAAAACAATTCAGTTAAATCTGAATTTTCTGCGTCAAACTAAAATATATTTTATTTACGTAACTGTTCAAATTACCTGTTTATACTGTAAGTTCATCAAATATGAAACCTGATTTTTTCATGATTTCACATGTGAAATATCAGAAAATGAGTTTTCGTCCTTTTAAGTGAAACTACAACAAATTAAAATGTAATTTTAAAACTGAACAAAAGTGTTTTTTCATAGAGTCCTATTTGATAATAAAAGCTGGAATTTAATTTGGACATTTAAACTACGACCAATAATTTAATAACCAGAATCCAGATTTTAATTTATATCAATAGTCAGATTTGTGATAATGTTTTTATCTTGAATTGACATAAAATCCCAGTTTATAAGTTAAACAGTTAAATAAAGCTGAAGAACGATGTAAAAATGGATTCATTAATATATAAACTGGCTTCAGTCTGGAGAAGAAAAGAAACGTTCCTGCTTTTATTTTGACATCTGTAGCCGAGGAGAGATCAATAACTCTATTTCTATATTTATATCTATATTTACCATTGAAGGTTTTCCCTTTGAATTATTTACAGTTAATTGGATTTAATTTCATTGTGACCTGAGTATCCTAGCATAACTTCCTGTTGTTGAGAATAGTTTGGTATCATTTATTAATTAAAAACGTAATAATGTGGCTTCAGTTTAATCAGTGAGTTCTTTAATTGACCCGTATTAAGCTCCACCCCTTTTGGAACCTCCGTCAACTTCCTGCTTTCCAATACGTAGATGCTACGTGCTAGGCTAATCTGTGTTAATACAAACAAGCTATCGAGCTAATGAGCTAGTGACGTAGCATAAAGAATAAACTACTGGTTAACTTGTTAGCTCATTAGCTACTAAACAAGCGTTTAGCTACAGAACAAAACACTGGCTAACTAGCTAGCTAACATTTGATGTAGATTAGTTAGCTTGTGTTTAGCTAACATTAAGCTAACATTAACTTAAGATGGGACTTTATTTACAGTGCATACGGAAAGTATTCACAGCGCTTCACTTTTTCCACATTTTGTTGTGTTACAGCCTTACACAATATCCCATAATGAGCTCAGGGTCATTGTTTCCACTCCCCCCCCAGATGTCCTGCAGATTAATCCGAGTCCACCTGTGGTAAACACACACCTCATAAAGCCCACAGTAACAGTGTTAACAGGCCCGGTGGCCAGTTGGTAGAGCGGCGCCCAAATACAGAGCAGCTGCAGCGGGCCGGGTTCGAATCTGACCCAGCCCTTTGCTGGGTGTCATCCCCTCTCTCTCTACCAGCCGTCACCGTCAAATAAAGCCAATAAAAGGCCCAAAAAATTACTTAAAAGAAAAAAAAAACCCAAGCATGAAGTCGAAGGAATCGTCTGTAGACCTCCGGGACAGGATTGTCTCGAGGCACAGATCTGGGGACGGGTACAGAAACATTTCTGCTGCTTTAAAGGTCCCAATGAGAAATAGAAGAAGTTTGGAACCACCAGGACTCTTCCTAGAGCTGGCCGTCCCTCTAACTGAGTGATCGGGGAGAAGGGCTTTAGTTAGGGAGGTGACCAATAACCCCATGGTCACCCTGACAGAGCTCCAGGGTTCCTCTGTGGAGAGAGGAGAACCTTCCAGAAGGACGACCATCGCTGCAGAACTCCACCAATCAGGCCTGTACGGTAGAGCGGCCAGATGGAAAACACTCCTTAGTAAAAGGCACCTGAAAGACTCTCAGACCATGAGAAACTAAATTCTCTGGTCTGATGAGACAAAGATCGAACTCTTTGGTGTGAATGCCAAGCGTTATGTTTGGAGGACACCAGGCACCGCTCATCACCTGGCCAATACCATCCCTACAGTGAAGCATGGTGGAGGCAGCATCATGCTGTGGGGATGTTTTCCAGCGGCAGGAACTGGGAGATGGTCATGATCGAGGGAAAGATGAATGCAGCAATGTACAGAGACATCCTGGAGGAGAACCTGGAACCCCATTGAACATCTCTGGAGGGATCTGAAAGTGGCTGTGCACCGACGCTCCCCATCCAACCTGATGGAGCTCGAGAGGTTCTGTAAAGAGGAATGGGCCAAACTAGCCAAAGATAGTTGATCCAAGCTTGTGGCTTCATATTCCAAAAGACTTGAGGCTGTAAATGCTGCCAAAGGTGCCACAACAAAGTATTGAGCAGAGGCTGTGAATACTTATGGACATATTATATTTTCATTCTTTATTTCTAATAAATTTGCAAACATTTTAAAAAAACCTTTTTTCATGTTGTCTGTGTGTGTGTGTGTGTGTGTGTGTGTGTGTGTGTGTGTGTGTGTGTGTGTGTGTGTGTCTGTGTGTGTGTCTGTGTGTGTGTGTGTGTGTGTGTGTGTGTGTGTGTGTGTGTGTGTGTGTGTGTGTGTGTGTGTGTGTGTGTCTCTGTGTGTGTGTGTGTGTGTGTGTGTGTGTGTGTGTCTGTGTCTGTGTGTGTCTCTGTGTGTGTGTGTGTGTGTGTGTGTGTGTGTCTCTGTGTGTGTGTGTGTGTGTGTGTGTGATATATTTGTCTCTTTGATATTTGAACCAATAAAAGTCTTTCCAACATAGATTAGCCTAGCATGTAGCATCAACTGTGATTGGATCTCAGAGCAAAAAGGGGCGGGCCTTATGACGGGTCAGTTGTAAGGTCGAATAGTTCCAAACTTTGGGAAATAGTTTCATCTTCTTTCTTTCAGAGTCTCATGTCTGTGTAAAGAACTGGATTCAGGACATGGTTAGCCTAGCTTAGCATAAGTAGGGGTAAACAACTAGCGCAAGAAAGCCTGCTTTGAGCTAATGTTTCTCAGTTTAGCTTTAGGTGTTGGTAGGGGTATTTTTAAACTTTGGACAGAGCCAGGCAACCTGTTTCCAGTCTTTATGCTAAGCTAAGCTAACCCTGTCCAGCTGGTAACACACAGAAATGAAACGATTTCACTTGTAAAAGTGAATAAATGTTTGTTTTTAACGTTTGTTTGTTAAATGACACTGCCGGCGAGTTAGCGAGCTAACAGTTAGCTCAGGGGCATTCAACTCTTCTTTATTAAACCAACAGTCAGTTCGATGTGCTCCTCCTTCAAACTCCTCCTTCAAACTCCTCCTTCAAACTCCTCCTGCTGTCTGGGAGCACATCTGATGAGAAACCGTTGGATCCTGTTCAGACCTCAGTCGTCTTTGGACCAGAACCTGAATATTCAGACCCGTCATTAGAATCAGAGTCCAGGCTCCAGTGAGCCTCCAATCGGCTGCTGATCAGAACCGATCAGAGAAATCAATCACCGGCAACCAGTCTAAGAAAATGCATAGAAGACAAAGATCCAAATGCCCACAGAAAGAGCTGGCTGAGGGGGCGGGGCTAAAGGGTAGCGCAAGGGTGTGTGGGAGTTGTAGTGTGAGTGCAGACAGACAGACAGACAGACAGACAGGAAAATGAGGTTAAAAAAGAAGGATGTGGAGATAGGTGAGACATGTCTCACTCTGATTTAACAGCAGCGTTACAGAGTGAAGCTTCTTTTATCTCATAAACAATCTTTGGTTAACCAACTTCCTCCTTTCCTGTACTTAGATATGCTATATGCTATGTGCTAAGCTAATCTATGTTGTTTTAATGGTTCAAAGATAAATACAGTCATATCTTAAGTTAGCTAAAGTTAGCAAAACTCTAGCTAACTAGCTAACTTGCATACATTAATCAGAGCTAACTTGTAACATCTGAAAACTAATGTTTGCAAAAAAGTGGCTAATTTACATCAATTGTTCGTTAGCTAGAGTTCTGCTAACTTTAGCTAACTTAAGATATGACTGTATTTATCTTTGATCCATTAAAACAACATAGATTAGCTTAGCACATAGCATATCTATCTAAGTACAGGAGAAGAGGAAGTTGACCGAGGGTCTTAGGAAGGGTTAATTAACATTAATTAGTTTCAGTAATGTCTGATCGGTCTGATATTGATCTTTAGAATCAGCTCCAGCAGAAAATGCTGCAGATGTAAAAAATGTCAAAAACAGCAACTGACCAACAATTAATCAATTAGCTGATCAATTAATTTGTAACTCTTTTGATAACTGAGAAATAATTGTAGTTATTAGTTACAACCAGCGTCTCAGCTGTGGAAATCCGATCAATGTATTTACTGAATCTCTTTGGATTTCAGAATAAAACCAGCTGTTGGACTTCGGGCTGTGGGAAATGTTAACGGGACGCGGCGGTGTACGGAAGGACTTGGCGCTGTTTGATGAGGTGTGACAGGAAGTGGCGGGTCGGTTGTGTAGTGGCGGGGTCCGCCGGCAGCCTCGGCGTCAGTTTGCAGGACGAAGGCTGAAATCAAACGAGGCACTTGTTATGATCCAGAGCTGCGGGTCGTCGGCCGCGTCGGCCGCAGAGTTCTGCTCCGCCGTGGCTGTTGCTATAGGAACAGGCCGGCCGGGTTGCCGTGGCGATGTTATTGACAGTCAACAGGACCACAGCTGGACCTGAATGTGTGTGTGTGTGTGTGTGTGTGTGTGTGTATGGCTGTTACATCATCAGGGCAAAGGGTTTTTTTCCTCTTTTTTACAAGCAAGCAGGCAAATCAGATCATCTCTATTTACTCTCTAATAATAATAATAACAATAACAATAAGAACAATAATGTCATTGAGCCTTTACAGGTTATAAAAATAAAAAATCATTCCAGTGATATTCACATGCTCAGAGTACAGAATCACAGACGCCAGGACGCGTCTCGGAGGCGACGAAGGTTCTCCTGTTGTTTGCATACGAGTTTAAAGTTAGAAAGATGAAGATGAAGATGAAGATGACCTGCATCAGTCCCACATCAGTGATCCTGATTACTGGTACCATGAAGCTGGTTCCAAACAGCCAATCACGTATCAATAATCTGTAACAACAAATACAAATATTTGGTTCTGAGTTTGGTAACGACTCACAGGGCTAGCTGGCGAGCTAACTGCTAACTCGCTAGCTTCTCTGTTTACGTCACGTTTTGTTCTTCGTTGTGAAAAAGTTATTAAAGAGAAAAAATGAAGCAGTCTCGTTAACTTAGCTTTGTTGCTACAATGTGTCCACAGTGTATTAACAGCTGGATGCTAACTGTGTGTAACGCAGTTTATACTGTTTCCTTGCGGGAGTCATCCCAAAAGGGATCTGTTTTGGACTCTCCGACTCTCCGTACACTGGAAGCTCAGCTCTGTGGGTAAAAAACAAAAATCTAGGTTCATATTCTTAAATGAAAGTCAAACATTTGCTAGAAGAATAATAATGTTTTTGGGACTGGGAGTCACAGTTGGATTTACAGGGTTGTTTATATTTAATAGTTATTAACATTTACACAAATGTTACAAGGTGTTACATTCAGAATATTACCCATCTCCCCCAGCTCTGTAATTATTATTTAACCTACAGTCAGAGCCTGACAGGGGCCGCAGTACCCTCCCTTCACATTGCGTACTGCTGCCACCTCCTGGTGAGTCTAGGTACACACCTGGGTAACGCATTCTGCCAAGACCCGCCCATCTCTGCCTCTGATTGGCTCGTGTTGGTTGGTTTAGGCATAAGGAGAGAGGGCGGGCGCTAACTTAAAGCTGAAAATGGATCAAAGAGAGATTAGAAATGAAACCTGTGTTTGTTTTGTAAAGGTTCTGGGACCATTGATGTGTTTATAGGCTATAAATATAGTGTACAGGGCCCTTTTTAAACTCATATTATTACATCACACCCATTAATAATCTCTGTATTTATTTAATCGTTTTAATAAAATGTGACAGTGATTATTATTATTAATCATCTTCATAAAAGAAATTTAATGAAATAATTCAAATAATATGAAGCTATAATCATTTATTAGTCTGTGAAACTATAATGTATAATCTTGTTTTAAACTCAGTGTGGTTGTTTTATCTGATACAATTATCATGAAAGTATGGAAGAGCATTAGGGCCAAAACCATTTTTAAAAAAATATTTATTGGTTTATTTTAAATCTTAAAAAAACGGTTTTGGCCCTAATGCTCTTCCAATTCCAAAAAACCATTGATGTGTTTTTTTTCTCAGAAATATTTTTAATGTGGCACTAATCTTCTTCCGTATGAGAGAGATCTCACTGACCTATAAAACATCTATTGCTCTTTATTACTTTTGTCCCTGTCAGGATCCTGTAGGATGAATCTGATTGGTCAGTAGTCGGGCTGTTGACCTGAAAGTTAGCATCGGTTACCATGGCGATCTATCACAGTTACCATGGCGATCTACCCCGGCTAACACCAGCGTCATGATACCAGACAGTCTGAGTCGAGAGGATCACACTGATGTGGTCTTTTTGTGATTCAGGTCTCAGGATGCACTGAGGGATGATGGGTAAAATAAAAATAAACGAGTTAATCAGGCGGCTCTGTGTGCAGCTGTTGTGTCATTGACCAATCAGAGGCCTCAAAACCCGCCCACCAGCCAATCAAAAAAAAGTCCTTGTCTGCTTGCTTCTCATCCTCCAATCAGAAACAGAGCTGTCTGCTGTCATCCAATAAGAAGCAGGAAGAGGGGGGGCCTTCTCTAAGGCAGGCCAATCAAAAAAAGCCCTTATAGGTAGCCAGTAAAAAAAAGAGAATGTTTTGCTGTGAGCCAATCAAAGAGAGAGCCCGCCCGCTCGTCTCCGCCCACCGAGCCGACTGCCAATCAGAACCTGCGTCAGTTTCTGCGGGCTCGGCTTCAGCCAGGGCCCCGGCACGTTCTCCTGTTGCCACGGCAACTCGGCTCTCCTCCAATCAGAGTCCTCCCTCCACCCTGCTGTGGCGATGCTGGCTGCTGATAGGCTTACCTCGGAGTAGCTGGCTGCTGATTCGCTGTCAGACAGACGCCGGCGGTCGGCGGCGGCGGCGGCGTCCATCGGCATGAGGAAGGAGAACAATGCCCTCTGATGTGTAGCTGGGCTCCCAGAATGCTTTGCATGGCTGGTGGTGCTGTCGTCTCTCTCCTCTTCTGTCACCCTCCTCCTACCCTTCGTCTCACTCCTCCTCCTCTCCCCCGCTCTCCCTCCGGACTCCTCCACCTCCACCCTCTCCACCGACAGAGACGTGTCCCAGGATCGAGCACCGGTCCTGGGTAAGCTCCTGCTCCTCCTCCCCTGCTCCCTCTGGTTGCCCCGCTTCTCCTTCGGCCTGACAGTCTGACTTTTTCTCCTCCTCTCCTCCACCTCATCCTTCCTCCTCTCCTCCTTCCTTGCCTCCTCCTCCACTATGTCCAGGTCCAGATCAGGAGGCCCTAACCCTCCTCCTCCACCTCCTGTTCTTCGTTTGGTTTCTCCCTCTCTCCTGGTCCTCCTCCTCTCTCCTCCTCCTTCTCCTCCTCCTGTACCATCTCCTCCTCCCCTCGGCTGGCTGAGGGAGGCGGTTGTCATGGTTACTGGTTTCACATCCTGCTCCTCTGTGTGTGAAGAGGAGGAGGGGGAGAGGGCTCCTTCCTCAGGGCCTGACAGACAGACAGAAAGAGACAGACAGACAGAGAGTGAGACAGGCAGAGAGTGAGACAGTGAGCTGCAGATCTGTATAAGGTGGTTTAAATGATCTCCACTGCATATTGATTAATAATCTAATAATGTTACAGATAATAATTAGCAGCTAGTTTTACTTTTGATTCTTAAAGTATATTCTGATTAAAATACTGAAGTAAAACTTTTATCTTCTGTTGACTCATAAAGCCATAAAACATGTTAATAACACTACTGACATGTTATCATATAAATGTTATTATGAGATAATAATAAAATGTTAATAACCTGTAAGTTAATGAAGTTCAGTTATCAGATAATAACTTGTTACTCCGTGTTTATGAATAATGTAATTTTGTATTATTAACATAACAAATAACAATTTGTTATAAGAGTTTATGACTATAAAATCTTAATACAATGATAACACTGTATTAACAACATGTTTATAACAGTTTTAACATAAGAAAGTTAGAATATAATAACATTAAGTTAATTTAAGTTAATAACATTTATTGTATATATGTTTCTGACATGTTTATAACAATGTATTAACATGTTATAATGATATGTTATTAACATGTTGATTGATGATATACTGACATGATATCAAACTGAACTATAATATATACATTTTCATATTGTGTTAGTAACACATACTTACCAACTTAATGACAATATATTAATAACATGTAATCTATATTTGAACATGTTAATCATACGCTCATACCGTATTATTGATACCTACCATACATATGAACACATCTACACTATAATCAACATGATGTAAAACATTTATAACATGTAAGAGCTTGTTATAAATGTTAGGACGTGATTTATGTAACGACTGCAGCTGGTTGATGGACACGTGAAGATGGAGGATGACAGTCGCTGGAAGTGAAAGTAAAGAAGGAAACGAGTTCAGAGAGTCACCAACCGCGAGTTTTCAGTGCGTCCAATCACGTAGAAGCAGGGTTCCCCCTGTTTAGAGTTGGTCATACAGAGAGACAAGCTGGACAACTCCACTGAGGAAGAGGAAGAGGACGAAGAGCAGAGCATCAAGTACAGGAGGAAGCGAGAAGAGAAAATACAAAGTCAAACAGGAAGAAGGCTGAAATCAAGAGAATCCCAGAGCTGTGATTGGACGATTTCAGAGACGAGTCACTCAAGTATTTTGACTCAATTTTGCCCCGCCCCTTTTGGCTCTGTGCTCCAATCACAGTTGAGCCTCAGAACCTCGGTCAGCTTTCAGCTGTAACTAGCTAGCTAACAATTGATGTAGATTAGTTAGCTTGCATTAAGCCAGTGGTTCTCAACCGGTAACCCCCCCCTCATATCAGAGGTCTGGTGCCAATTCCCAATTATAGCAATAGCCTAGTAATGATAATAGGCCTACTACTACTCATAATAATAGTAATAACAATAATAATAGGAGGAGGAGGAGGAGGAGGAGGAGGAGGAGGAGGGGCCCCAACTGCAATGAACCAGCTTTGGGGGGGCCCAGCTTGCAAAAGGTTGAGAACCATTAAGCTAACATTAGCTAACTTAAGATGTGACTATATAAGTCTCTTTTATCTTTGAACCAATAAAATGTGGTTGTCTTTCCAACGTAGATTAGCCTAGCATAGCATATCTTAGTACAGGAAAGGAGGAAGTTGACCGAGGCTTGCTCAACTGTGATTGGAACACGAAGCAAAAGGGGGTCGGAGCTTAGGAATGATCTTTTATTGTTGCACATGATAGTTTACAAATGATTATTTATTAATTATTATTGTGCAAAAGATTGAAAAACAATCTCCATAATGACGCAGTGATATTGTTACTTTTACAGAGGTAAACACTGTGGTGGTATCACACTGTATCACACTGTATCACACTGTATCACACTGTAGTACTACAGTGTGATACAGTGTGATACAGTGTGACACAGTGTGACACAGTGTGACACAGTGTGATACAGTGTGACACAGTGTGACACAGTGTGATACAGTGTGACACATGTGATACAGTGTACAAGTGTATACAGGTATACAGTGTGACACAGTGTGATACAGTGTGACACAGTGTGATACAGTGTGACACAGTGTGATACAGTGTACTACAGTGTGATACAGTGTGATACAGTGTGACACAGTGTGATACAGTGTGATACAGTGTGACACAGTGTGACACAGTGTGATACAGTGTGACACAGTGTGATACAGTGTGACACAGTGTGATACAGTGTGATACAGTGTGACACAGTGTGATACAGTGTGACACAGTGTGATACAGTGTGATACAGTGTGATACAGTGTGATACAGTGTGATACAGTGTGATACAGTGTGATACAGTGTGACACAGTGTGATACAGTGTGACACAGTGTGACACAGTGTGATACAGTGTGATAAGTGTGATACAGTGTGATACAGTGAACAGTGTGACACAGTGTGACACAGTGTGATACAGTGTGATACAGTGTGATACCACTACAGCACTACTGCAGTGTCTGTACGGTAACAGTACGACGTCTCACCGTAGTCGGGTACGTATCCGTTTCCTTTCTTGAGGACGAGGTGGATTCGATGTCCTCCTCTCCTGATCTGCTCCACAGCCTGACTGTGAGTCATCCCTGATGTACTGTCCCCGTTGATCTCCACCAGCTGGTCCGACACCTGAGAGAGCAGGTAACCCTTTATCCACCATCACACACACACACACACACACACACACACACACCTGAGAGAGCAGGTAACCCTTTATCCACCATCACACACACACACACACACACACACCACCTTTCACTACACACACACACACACACACCTGAGAGAGCAGGTAACCCTTTATCCACCATCACACACACACACACACACACACACACACACACACACACACACACACACACACACACCTGAGAGAGCAGGTAACCCTTTATCCACTATCACACACACACACACACACACACACACACACACACACACAACACGAGAGACAGGTAACCCTTTATCCACTATCACACACACACACACACACACACACACACACACACACACACACACACACACACCTGAGAGAGCAGGTAACCCTTTATCCATCATCACTAGGGCTGGGTATCGGTACCCGGTACCAAGTAGTATCGAAACTGTGCCTGTCAAACGATACCTGCAATCGGTTCTTTTTGTACCCAGATCAAGAAAAAAATGACTGTTTCTATGGTTTTGCTTTGTATGGCGGTAAAGCGTGCGCACTTAGTCTGTGGCGGATTTGGCTGGTCATCATTCGAGTCTAAATAAGTAATTTGGTGGCCTATCAACACGTGGCTCATTTTAATATTCAAATGAGCCATGTGTTGAATCGCCACAACACCTCAGCGACAGAGAACGTTGGTTGTTGGACTGAAATTCTGAAAATGCTCATACTCATATGTAGGCCTATAGGAAAAGCCTAGGCAAAGCCTATACGTCTGAAACAGAAGGTGCTGTATTTTTTTACCCTTTATCTATCCAGATAAAAACACTAAGAAGCACTTAAAAAAAAAATCCTCTGTGCCGCGAGGTGGTTTCGATTATCTATCTGTTCTATCATATCACTGTGTGGGGAATTGGCAAATTGGCGCCCCCTACAGCTGCAAGCGCCCCTGCTGGCTAAGAAGGTGCTGTGCACAGAAGCTGTGTGAGAAGGGGAAGGGGGAGGTTAGGGTTAGGGTGGTATTTCAGACTGGACGTGCTGCGATGATAGCTCAGTTCACAACGACAAAACACACTGATCACTTTGGTCTTGTCAATGGAACCATTTGGCAACTTTTTAAAAGTAAACTTTCCATTCAGAATATTATTGGCATCCATTTCGACGTCTCGCGCTCGCCATCCACTCAAAACGTAACGTCTACTACTCTTAAACAAGTGTGTGCGGCGTGCCTGTTGTTCTGTTTCCGGTCTAGCTAGATCCGGTGTGGCGTTTTAGTTTTTCTAACGTTACTAGTTGTTGCAACAGCACGTGGAAAAAACTACAAAGTGTGCTAGGCCAAAAAGAACATTAATCTCGTGATAAAAAAATTGAAGCCGTTAAAATGTGTTTGTGTTAACGCCGTTAATAACGCGTTTAACTGACAGCACTAAATAAAACATAACAATTGTGTGCTCGAAGGGGGTCTCGTCCAGGGTGTCATTCAAGATAGAACCGCCACTGCGTGTGAACTGTCCTGATCTCATCCTGATCTCCAGACCGTGAACCTTTAGTAAAGACCCCCTGCAGCCTGCGGGGGGCGCTGACAGCTCTTTGCTTTGTCGGTCAGGGAACATTGAAAGCTCAGAGAGCTGTAAGCAGCTGTGATGTTGAATGTTTGATGCTCAGAGCCTCACAGTCAGAAACTCATCAATAAATCAAATCATGTAACATCATAAAGGTTTATGTGTGTGTAAGCAGAGAGTGAACGGGTTGTAGTTTAGCTTTGTTCCTCTGCTGCCTGTGGACTGATCTCTATGTGTCTCTATGTAGGATGAGGGTCAAAGGTTGTGACCTTTATGCTCCCGAGTACCAACAGTGGGCAACACTGAGTCCAACACAGAGTCCAACACAGAGTCCAACACAGAGTCCACAAACAGAGTCCAACAAGAGTCCAACACAGAGTCCAACACAGAGTCCAACACAGAGTCCACAACACAGAGTCTACAACACAGAGTCCAACACAGAGTCCAACACAGAGTCCAACACAGAGTCCACCAAACACAGAGTCCAACAACACAGATCAACACAGAGTCCAACACAGAGTCCAACACAGAATCCAACACAGAGTCCACAACACAGAATCCAACACAGAATCCAACACAGAGTCCACAACACAGAGTCCAACACAGAGTCCAAAGTCAAAGGTAATATTAATGCTAAGCTAGTGGAACATATTGTCTGATTGTGCTGTTAGCTGGATAACGTTAGCTTGATAAATACTGCGCGTGTTAACGATGATGATGGAGCTGCAGATCAGCGCCCCCCGCAGGCTGCAGGGTTCATTGTGTGTGTGTGTGTGTGTGTGTGTGTGTGTGTGTGTACCTGGATCTTGTTGCTGCGTTGGGCCGGCCCCCCTCCATCAGTCCCAGTACATATAGTCCCATGTTGTACTCGCTGCCCCCCCTCAGAGAGAACCCAAAACCTGTAGGACCTCGTTCCAGATCCACACTGTAGAACCTGGACTCGCCCTGAAACAGACAGACAGACAGACAGACAGACAGACAGACACACAGACAGACACACAGACAGACACACAGACAGACAGAAGTATAAGTACACATTCAAGTAGTATTAGTGCTTCTTTAGGACTGTGAGGAGTCAGACTGACCTTTGACCTCCCTCTGGATCCTTTCATCAACCGACTGTCAATATCCAAATCTGCTCCTTCTGACAGGGAGGAGTCTGAGGAGAGGAGGAGAATAAAGTGCACTGAGTAAAGACACTTTTTTTAAATGTTGTGGTAGCGTGTCGTTAGCGTGTTGTTGGCTTGTGCGTCCGTACGGTGTCTCGGCGTGATGCTCAGTCTCAGCGTGTTACCGGCCCTCCTCAGGATCTGGGCCAGGTCCCGGTGCTGCAGACCTCCGACCGGCCGACCCTCCACCGCCTCCAGCTGGTCTCCGGGCTGAATCTGCCCACTGCGATCTGCCGGGCTGCCACGACGCACCGTCACAAACCGGTGGGACATCAGGGAAGCTGCAGACAGGGGGGGGGTCATTGTAACCATGGCAACACCTGGAACAAGATGGTCGACTTTCCTCACTGATTACTGATAATCCTCCCTCTCTCAAACTGTTGTTCCCCGTTATTCACAAAGACACTAAAAGTTAACAGAAGATCAGTTACCAGATGGAGAACGAGAACATACAGAACATACAGAACTACAGAACCACAGAACTACAGAACATACAGCCTCTTTGTGAGTTTGTTTTTATGTTTTTGTGCACAGATACAGATTTAAATCTGACACAGGACTCACTGTTACTTTAAAAAGCATTTTAGAGCCAGTTGAACTTAAACACACACACACACACACACACACACACACACACACTGACACACACACTCACATGCACACACACACTCACACGCACACACACACTCACACGCACACACACATACACACAGGGAGGAGGGAAATTCTCAGAAAGATTTTCTGGCTCAGAAAAATTAATCAGTGAGGACAAAGAGAAGAAGAAAAATAAAAACAAAACAGTTTCTGCTCCCACTGCCTGAAGCTTGAACCCAGAACCCTGAACCCAGAACCCTCAAGTCAAACAACAGCCGAGCAGACAAAAGCAGCTGCAGGGGTGACTTTATGTCTCTGTAAGGTATTTTTTTTTGGCCTTTTCATGCCTTTATTGGACAGTGACAGGAAAGGTGGGTAGAGAGAGAGTGGATGACACGCAGCAAAGGGACGCAGGCTGGATTTGAACCCTGGGCCGCTGCAGCAAATCGGTATATGGGTCCCAAGCTCTACTGACTGAGCTAATCAGGCGCCCCTTTACATCTCTTTTAAAAGCACAGAAATCAATCAGTGGATCAATATTCAGTGAGTGATCAGCAGCGATGGGCCTTTCTTTACAGTTACATCACAGTCAGCTGTGTTCATCACTGCCCGACAGTCAGACAGTCAAACAGTCAGACAGTCAGACAGTCAGACAGTCAGACAGTTAGATACAGTCGGACAAAGTCAGATAAAGTCAGATACAGTCAGACACAGTCAGACGGTCAGATAAAGTCAGACACAGTCAGACGGTCAGATAGAGTCAGACACAGTCAGATACAGTCAGACGGTCAGATAAAGTCAGATACAGTCAGACAGTCAGACAGTTAGATACAGTCGGACAAAGTCAGATAAAGTCAGATACAGTCAGATAAAGTCAGATAAAGTCAGACACAGTCAGACGGTCAGATAGAGTCAGACACAGTCAGATACAGTCAGACGGTCAGATAAAGTCAGATACAGTCAGACAGTCAGACAGTTAGATACAGTCGGACAAAGTCAGATAAAGTCAGATACAGTCAGATAAAGTCAGATGAAGTCAGACACAGTCAGATAAAGTCAGATAAAGTCAGACACAGTCAGATACTGTCAGACAGTCAAACAGTCAGACAGTTAGATACAGTCGGACAAAGTCAGATAAAGTCAGATACAGTCAGACACAGTCAGACGGTCAGATAAAGTCAGATACAGTCAGACGGTCAGATAAAGTCAGATACAGTCAGACACAGTCAGACGGTCAGATAAAGTCAGATACAGTCAGATGGTCAGATAAAGTCAGACACAGTCAGATAAAGTCAGACACAGTCAGATACAGTCAGACGGTCAGATAAAGTCAGATACAGTCAGATAAAGTCAGACATAGTCAGACACAGTCAGACGGTCAGATAAAGTCAGACACAGTCAGACACAGTCAGACGGTCAGATAGAGTCAGACACAGTCAGACACAGTCAGACGGTCAGATAAAGTCAGACACAGTCAGACACAGTCAGACACAGTCAGACGGTCAGATAAAGTCAGACACAGTCAGACAGTCAGATAGAGTCAGACACAGTCAGACGGTCAGATAAAGTCAGACACAGTCAGACACAGTCAGACGGTCAGATAAAGGCAGACACAGTCAGACACAGTCAGACACAGTCAGACGGTCAGATAAAGTCAGACACAGTCAGATAGATTCAGGCACAGTCAGACGATCAGATAAAGTCAGACACAGTCAGACACAGTCAGACGGTCAGATAGAGTCAGACACAGTCAGACACAGTCAGATAGAGTCAGACACAGTCAGACGGTCAGATAAAGTCAGACACAGTCAGACAGTCAGACGGTCAGATAGAGTCAGACACAGTCAGACACAGTCAGATAGAGTCAGACACAGTCAGACGGTCAGATAAAGTCAGACACAGTCAGACACAGTCAGACACAGTCAGACGGTCAGATAGAGTCAGACACAGTCAGACACAGTCAGATAGAGTCAGACACAGTCAGACGGTCAGATAAAGTCAGACACAGTCAGACAGTCAGACGGTCAGATAGAGTCAGACACAGTCAGACACAGTCAGATAGAGTCAGACACAGTCAGACGGTCAGATAAAGTCAGACACAGTCAGACACAGTCAGACACAGTCAGACGGTCAGATAGAGTCAGACACAGTCAGACACAGTCAGATAGAGTCAGACACAGTCAGACGGTCAGATAAAGTCAGACACAGTCAGACAGTCAGACGGTCAGATAGAGTCAGACACAGTCAGACACAGTCAGACACAGTCAGATAGAGTCAGACACAGTCAGACGGTCAGATAAAGTCAGACACAGTCAGACAGTCAGATAAAGTCAGACACAGTCAGACACAGTCAGATAGAGTCAGACACAGTCAGATAGAGTCAGACACAGTCAGACACAGTCAGATACAGTCAGACCGACTCTCTTCACCTCCAGACTGAAACCACCAACAGCAGCACCAGGTTGAGACACAAAACTACAAAGAACCTGTACAGGTTCTTGACTGATGCTTGCACAATGTCTTCACAGATTCCTGGTGAACTGCTTGTGTGGAGGTATTAGCGCTCATCTCTGCCTCAGTAATAAAGTTATAACACTGATGGTGGATTTTTCAGCTCCTTTGGTCCTTTACAGAGTTTGGGTCGGTCAGGAACTGCTGCTGAGACACAATGTGAAACACTGGACTGAACAAATAAAGTGGACTGGACTCAGCAGGACTGTAGTGTAAACAGGATCCACAGAGAATGGACTGAAACAGGAAAAACAACAGCCTTTAAAGTCGCTGTAAAGGACCTTTAAGATATCAAAGAGTCTGTGTGTTTAACTGAACACACAGTGCGAGCTGATAAGCAAAGTGCGGAGTCCGACGTGTTCACAGTCGGGGGAGGAAACATGAAGCTGCAGAGAAATACAAAATGTTCGTGAGGGAAACAGGAGGAGTGACGATACCCAGACAGACAGCAGAGAGGAGGCTCTAAAAATAACCAACATAAAGTCACTGTTCGATAAGCTCAAACACACTGATCAAACCCAACACACACAAGGTGCTAAAGAACAGCTGTCACAGTACACGTCTCCAACCTTAGCTATTG
>NW_026136715.1:824439-869439 GCF_905237075.1 Dicentrarchus labrax | reverse complement strand
GCTTTAATCAACCAGAGACTCGTTACTGCTGTATGTGAACTCATGTACTGACAGAGAGCAGCCAGCACCCCCTACAGGCTGCACCGCTCATTACAGACACATTATCGACAAACATCCTGCTGGCTCTCTCTCGCTCTGTTCTAGTACATTTACTCAAATACTGCTTCTGTACAAATTATTATCTACCCCGTATCTCCAGGTGTGTTGATGTTGAATATTGGGAGCAGCAGTAATATTAATCCAAAAACATCAGATATAATAGTGAAACTGCACTT
The DNA here is from genome assembly GCF_905237075.1 of Dicentrarchus labrax. NCBI lineage: Eukaryota > Metazoa > Chordata > Actinopteri > Moronidae > Dicentrarchus > Dicentrarchus labrax. The sequence continues at coordinate 869,164 of NW_026136715.1, read as the reverse complement.
TCATTATTTTTACTTTAAGTACATTTAGTGTTAATACTTACATACTATTTCAGGTAGGTTGCATATCTTTACTTTATGAGCAGATCCTCTCCATCTGTCCAGTTTAAGGCCTCACATACTCAAGCAAAGTTTCAGTCACCATCAGACTATTACCTCTATAAGAGGCCAAATCTTTTTCTTTAAAGCTCCAGTGTGTAACATTGAGGAGGATCTATTGTCATTACTTGAATATAATATTCATAGGTATGTTTCCATTAGAGTTTAGTGTGAGTCCACCATGTTGAATAGCTATGTTTCTATAGTAGCCCAGAACTGACAAACACTGGATCTAGATAAAGACTTTAGCAATTTTGTGAGTTTTGTAGCCACCGTAGTAGTTGGAGTATCAGTAGTAATTTACTTGTGGTGATCCTCGTGAAATCTTTTATTTGGTGTAAAACATATGTTTCTTGTCTCTCCCCTTTCCTCCTCCTCCTCTTCACAGGTCTTCTCTGATTCGCTACAACAGCAGCACTCTCCCCACCCTCTTCTCCTCCTCCCTCCTCCATCATCAGAGCTCCAAGTCTTCAGAGAGCGACTTGTCCACGTCAACACTCCCCATCTTCTCTCACACTGTTCTCAGGGTGTCAAATACAGACGCGAGTGGTGTTCAATTGATTGCAATTAAACGGAAGCATTTTGCATCAAATGTGTCATAACTTAATGAAACCAAACACACAGACTTTGTCCACACTGGCCCCTTTTCCATCAAATTAATTCTGGTTCTTGAACCGGTTCCATTAAAGATTCTTCTAACCTATCGTTCAATCTGCAGATCCAACCTGCATTTCCACCAGTTTTGAGTGGAACTATTGTAATAACAACCGAGCAGCGTTGCACAACGACCTTTAGAATATGACACACTCACTATGTTTTCCAAGGAAAACACGATATATTTCTTGGTTCCATGATGCAACAGAGATCAATAGCACCAAGATTCCATAGATGATCTATAACTTCAGATGTTTACTCATAATCAACACAATAAACATTTTCCTCAGCATCATATAAACTGTCCTTGAACATCCATTGTAACATTCACATGTTCCCAAACTCATGAACAATATATGACAGGTGGTGCCATCAACCTGTAAACAAACCGAACTGGACTTACCCCCGTTGGTCACTTCCTGAGAGGCGATGACAAATCCAAAGCCTTCTCCTGGCCTCCTCCTCAGCTCCACCTCCACTGTCTTTACTCCTCCTCTTGCGTCTTTGGACACTGCTCCCAGCGCTCCTTCCCCTCTGGTGGGAGGAGGCCCGCCGGCGCTCTCCTCTACTCCCAGCAAATCTCGAGGCTCTAAGGTCAGCATCACAGGAACCGAGTCCAAGAAGCTGGTGCTCTGGATGAGGGCTGAGGCCTGGGGCCCGTTTGGTGCCTGGGCAGGAGGGGCCCCTGGAAAACAAGGAGGAGTCAGACTGGTAGGAGCAGGAGGACAAGGAGGCGACAGGCCTGACAACTGATTGATAAGTAGGACTCAGTCAGTGTAGTAAAGTGAAGTGTTGTTTAAAGCCACCTGCCTTGCTCAAGGGCACACAGTGCAGTTACCTTGGTGGGTTCCTGGGGCTGGTAGGTGTTCCTCCTGGGGACTCTCCGGGGCCAAGCCGGCCTGGTTCAGTGGGGGGACGCCCCCCACCAAGGCACCCGTGGACTGGGAAGGCAAGTCGGCTAAAGTCTGGGGGTGGGAGGAAGAGGGGGAGACCTGGCTGTGTGGGGAGGGGAGGGGCTTGTAGAGGTTGGGGGTGACGGCTGGTGAAGAGACAGGACCTGGGGGGGTGAGACAGGTATTAGTGATATTTGTGGGTTCACAGAAACAGTTCTAAACCTGGACCAGTGTCATCTGTAGCACTACCCATGTTGTTATTGGTTCCATATGAATGGATTTTAGGGGTTCAGAAGTACCTCCTCTGTAGACCAGGAGCACCACCTCTCCCTGTTTGGTGTGTTCTTGCAGGACTCTCTGGACCTGAGGAAAGAGAGGCACCGGTGGTTATTATGTTTACTGGCTTTAAATGGAGACTAACATAGTGGCCCTGTATCCTATTTCAGAAGATCCTGGTGTGAGAGTGAGGAGCTCATGAGCACTGCTCCTTCAGGAAGCAGCTCATGATGAAACATTCACACTTGTGGCAACAACTCAATTCACGGCATCTAAAACAAATTTGCACCTGTTCACGCCCACTTCCACCTTTACACTGACTGTATACACACGTCTCATGGCATCGAAACGATAAAAAAGTTGTCAGAGAGATCCTGGAGTCAGCGGGATGCAGCCAGGAGGAGACTAGGAGTCCCTTCTTCTTGGGATTGTTGGAATTAAAAATGCCTGTTTTTACGGCAGCTTTTCTATTAAAACTGTGATGCATGTTGAGATGTTTTTCAGCATTTTTTTGCGATGAAATTGTGAGAGAAAGTGAACGTTGCAAAAATTTATCTATAAAGCAAGAAATCTCTGTCTGTCTGTCTGTCTGTGTGTGTGTGTGTCTGTGTGTGGCTCAAATATCTCTGCAGATCAGGATCAGACTGACCTGAGAGTTTCAACATGGCTGCTGTGTGGTTTAAGGGTGTGCAACGTCAGCTTTGTTTGGACTATAAAGATACCGTTAATAAATTATTTCATAAATTATTTCCGAATTCCGCTAGCATTGCCAACGACAGCCACCGTAGCCACGTGCGCACCAGAGCCAATCACTGCAGAGCCCAAACATCCTGGAAAGTGAAAGTAAACTGATGTCTCGGTCCGGAGGGCTGACGGTCGCGGTGATTTTTGATTTTTGATCACAAACACTTTCGCCGGTGACAGACGCTGTTTTTCGGGCAGAAATAATGACGAAGAGTTGGTAGGACATGCGGGAGGACAGACAGGAGGACAGACAGGAGGACAGACGCTTCTCCACATACAGCTGTGGTATTTTTTTTCCTCATATAAGTTTCAAAAGACAGTTACAGTTACTACGTTACTGTTGTTTGGTCCTGTAACGTTGCTTTGTGGGACATTTCTCTTTATTAAGTTGAGTGAGAGACCTGTACAGTTATCAGACTGTCTGACCGACACGCCCTCGCTCCGCGCCGTCAGCTTATCCGTTCACACTGTAGGCGGTTAAAAATAATGCGTCCCTTATACTACCTCCAGAGGAGGATCAGGGATGGAGCGACATTTCCCCCCACGCCGCATCTGAGCCTTTCACACAGAGGAGGGTGCGGAGAATTGGCGCTGGATCCCCAAATCTCTCTCTCTCTCTCTCTCTCTCTCTCTCTCTCTCTCTGATGTATGCTGGCCTATATTACAGGAGTAAATAATGTGTCCTAAATGTCCCTGACGTCCCACCTTCAAACACAACCTCATTTGGCCATCCATGAAAAAGCTACTTAACCTCCCACTTTTCTATAGCAATACATACTTCCTACGGGCAGTGCACTAGTACTATTAAAGGCAACTTGTTCCAATGAGAATAAAATCTAAATAAAGTCTGTAGGAGTTTGAAAAGACTCTAACCATGCAAGAATGGCGATACTTTTACTTTTATCTTTTACGATTCTGAATTAATTCACAACTTTCATAAATTGATTTTTAAAAACGTATAGTTAAAATGTTCTCTTTGCTGCTGGAAATGTTGACTTTCAGGCTTCCATAAAACACAGTTGCAGAAAGCAGTGTAGCTACTGGCTAGTTGGTTGCTGCTAACTTTAGCTCTCGTAGTCAGTAGCCTAGCTAAAATGTAGCAGCGAGAAAATCAGCCGCTCTCTTCTTCATTGAAGTTTGGATTCTAAAATCTCTCGGGGAAGAAGGAGCTTGAAAAGATATTCAATATCAATATTACATGCGAGGCTTTCTCAGCGCATTGAATCAACACAGAATTCAAAGGAATTTGTTGAATTTGCATTAATTGTTGACTTCCTGGAAGGACTGGGATGGACTGCAGATGTGGTTGGACCACACATTGTATGCTATTTTCTTCAAAACATGTTGAAGCCTTTAGAGTAACATCATTCAAAACTCTCCTTCCAGAAACAATAAGAACCTCTTTGAAATAGTTGCTGCTGAAACCCCCGTCGTTAAAAAAAATGGCACAGACACTGATTGAAATCCTGGATAGCTAGCTCAGATTCTGGAGGTTTTATGAGACGATCTCGAACCTGACTGGTTGCATAATCTCTTACCTGGGAGAAGCTGAGGCTCTGTACGTCTGCTCCGTTGATCTTTACGATAGCATCCCCCGGCTGCAGAGAGGGGCAGTGCCTTCGATCCCAGACCCGCCTTACCACCGCCAGCTGACCTCCTTGCCCCCCTGCCGTTACGCTGAACCCCAGCCCTCCACTCTCGCTGCGTCCGAGAGCCACCGGTACGAGCTCCCCACCAGGAGTTGACGCAGGAGACCCCACACCAAGGGGAAGCACCAGCCCTGGGTTTCCTCTGGACGCTGGGGAGGGTGATTGGTGATTGGCTGGACAACCGTTAAAGCCGCAAGGTGGGACGTCTCTGGGTGGGGTCAGGGCGAGGGTAGTCTGGGGCATCAGTGGGCGCTGCACAGGAGCACCAGAAGGTGTGGAGGAGGAGGTGGGGTTGTTAGCAGTAGTGGGGCTGGTAGAGTTTTGGAGGAGACCCGTCTCTGGTTGAGAAAGGGGAAGTTTGGACAGAGTGTGGGAGGATGAGGAGGCGATGGGGAGTGTGGAAGAGGAGATGGGGAGTGTTGACGTGGACAAGTCGCTCTCTGAAGATTTGGAGCTCTGATGGTGGAAGAGGGAGGAGGAGGAGAGGGCGGGGAGAGTGCTGCTGTTGTAGGGAATCAGAGAAGACCTGTGAAGAGGGGGAGGAGCACAGGGGAGAGACAAGAAACATATGTTTTACAGCAAAATAAAAGATTTCACAAGGATCACCACAAGTAAATTACTACGGATACTCCTACTACTATTAGTACCCTGGTTGTAGAGATGTCACAATACCAGAAATGTTGTAGCAAGAAAACATGTGGGAACCAGTGCTTCCACCTTTGACAAGTCCAAGTCAAAGAGTCCTAAGAGGTTCCCAAGCAGCTTCCTTGGGAGACGCCATAATATACCATCTTTGATTCAGAATAACTACCACTGATCATCCATCTGCAATAAAATTGTGCTAGTAGGAAGATGTTTTTGTAATACTTCAACTATGGCGCCTGGGGTTCAAATCCGACCTGCGGCCCTTTGCTGCGTGTTATCCCCTGTCTCTGCCCCCCTTTCCTGTCTATCTTCAGCTGTCACTATGCCATAAAGGCAATAAAAGCCCCCCCCAAAAAAGTAATACTTCAACTATCGTTGCTAACACTGCTAATGCTAACACTGGAGTTCCTCTCACCTTCGTGTTCCAGCATTGGACACGCCGCCATCAGAGTCACTGTGATTGGCTGCTGTCCTTTCTGGAAGGGGTGGTGGACCCAGTGGGGCATCAGAGGAAGTGGGTGTCGGTGGGCCGGTCAGCCCGTTTGTCATTGGAGAGGAGTAGGAGGGCGGGGTTTGGCACAGTCCTGGATTCCAGAGTGAAGGAGTTAAAAATTCAACATATATATAAGAAGCATTTTCCTTATTATTTCTGCTGCCTGTGGACTGATTTCTATGTGTTTCTATGTAGGGATGAGGGTCAAAGGATGTGACCTTTATGCTCCCGAGTGCCTTCTCTCTCACCTGGTGTACTGCCATTGGCGTCGAGCGTTCGGCTGTAGGTGAGGTGTGTCAGGCCACGATTCATATTGGGGGGGTTGGGGGGCTCGTTGGAAGTTTGTGGCTGCTGAAAGGATTAAGTAGTCAGATTCAAGGTTAGAGATTTATAAAGGGTCATTGTTCAAGCAAAATAGTCAGAGTAAATAAACCGCACCGTCTCCAGACTCTGTTTTGGACATCCATCGGGGTTATAAAGCATCGGGTATCCTCTCCTCAGCACCACGTCCACGCTCTGACCCATCGGCACTGACTTCAGCATCTCCACCACCTCTTTATGAGAGCGACCCAGCACACAGCTGTCATTGATGTAGACGAGGATGTCCGCTGGAGGACCAGAGCCAGGAGACACAGTCAGTCTACAGGTTATTATAATATTATAATCTGATGTGCAGTTGTTGGGGTCAAAGATTGCGACCCTGTCAGCAGTAATGTGCACTGGACTGTCGGTTGTTAAGATATACGTAGAGGTCCAACCCTCAGCTGCAGTCGAGCATTGATGAAAGAATGAGTTTGCAGACAGAAGTGACCATTATTTTACTTTGCAGTGTGTCTGTGTTCACCGTTAAAGCCCTGATATACTTTAGAAGGGACACGGAAACGAATGCCTTGGTAGCCGAATGGTTATAGTGCATACCCTATAACTGCAGCGTTGCTGTTTGACTCCAGCCAGCAACCTCTCTCTCTCTGGCCTTAATAAAATAATATAAAAAGGGATGTGATCAAGACATCAGGTACTGTATGTATTCCAAACAGAGGGCCTGTAGATGTGTAATATGGCCCCATCCAAAATATTGATAGTCAAATCTTTATTAATTGTCTCTGAAAGACAATGTCACTGTCAAATTATTGGACTTATCTACAGCACAGAACTCTGCCCTGTATCTACAACACTGACCTATATAACAATTTCATCATTAGTTACTATTATATAACTCACATTAACAGTACAGATCTCTGACCTGTATCTAGAGCATTGACCTCTGCACTGTATGTACAGCACTGACCTATGCTCTGTATCTATAGCACTGACCTCTGTCCTGTATCCATCCTGCCCTCAGTAACTATCCAGCTATGATTGTCAAATGGACTCAATCTTCACAAATCTTAATTGTTTCTAAAAGACAATTAGTGTCAAATTATTGGACTTCACTAAAACTTATGAAATAAAGTTAATATTAATATCACTTTTTAGATAGTACAGACCTTTGAGCTGTATCTACAGCACTGACCTATATAACAAAATCATTGTTCTTTCTAATATATGAATTGGATAAACAGTACAGACCTCTGACCTGTACCCACAGCACTTACCTATAACGTCTCTGAAAGACAGTACGACACTAAAAGGCTTTATATGTGAACAACTGCATCTACAAAAATGTCAGCGTTATAACCATCGAAAACATATACGGAAGAAGAAAAATAATAATAAGCAAAATAAAGGCTGAAGATTGGGCCAATCACACAATAAATAAAAGCACAGGAAGGGACCATGGGAGGAGGGTTTCCCTTCATGGATAAACTCACAGAATAGTTGAGGCATTATGGCCGCTGTCATAGTGGCTTTTGCAGCCAGCAGTGATGACGTACTGTGAGTTGAGCTGCTTTCATTGGCTGCTCTTATTTCAAAATGTTTGTAAGCTAGTACGCTAGTGTTTTGCTACAGACCAAAACGCTAGCTAAGTAGCTAGCTAATCTACATTAATCGTTGGCTATCTAGTTACATCTGATAGCTAATGTTAGCAAAGCACATAGTACAGTACAGGAAAGGAGGAAGTTGACCGAGGTTCTGACCGTGGCTTGCTCAACTGTGATTGGAGCACAGAACAAAAGGGTTGGGGCTTAGGAAGGGACAATAATAGTAATAAATAGTAAGTATTAGTAAGTATTAAGTAGTAATATAAGCTCTGTGTGTTTTCCACCATTTTGAGTTTTTATTTTACAGTGTTGGTGAGTTTCTGGGGAACTAGTTTTTTTGTTGTTACTGTTTTCTACTCTTCTGTTGTTTGTCCTCAGATTTTTGTTCTCTGATGTTGATCAGTGCTCAGGAGTTTTCTGCTGCCTGTTGAACTCTGGACTCTCTTTCCCAGGAGATTTCATGACCTGTGTGTGTGTGAGTTACATTCCTGAGTATTTATCCTCAGTGCATGTGAGCAGGTCTGACAGTGTGGGAGAGAAAGGAGGCTGTGTGTGTTGGACAGATTAAACAGAGTGTGTGTGTGTGTGTGTGTGTGTGTGTGTGTGTGTGTGTGTGTGTGTGTGTGTGTGTGTGTGTGTGTGTGGATTAGCTGTAGATCATGAGATTTTGTCTCAGAGAAAAATACAGACCTGAGAACCAAACAGAAACATAATCCTCCAGAGAGAGAGAGCGAGCCTGTGTTTTATAACTGATATCAGTCTGTGTTACTGTGTATAACTGCAGTGGGAGCCACTTGTATAACGTGAACAGACATTTTTACATTACAGGTGGAACTAATAACATCATTATTGCTGCAGTGCAGAGCAGCGTTCTGTTATTACTTGAACTGATCTGATGATTTATAATATTATTTTTTTCATGTGATTGTCAATTTCTTTGTTATATTCATGCTTTTTGACTTGCAGAACTTCCTTTCATCTTTGTTCATATTTTTCTTGTTCTATGTTAATTATTCTTACATACACTAAAGCAAATTCCTCGTTTGTGAAAACTTTATTGGCAAAAAAACCCCAAATCTTATTCTGATTAGTATGGATGCCTATTTCTGGCATTAAAATAATCAAATAAGATGAAAACTTAGCCCTGAGTATAAAAAATGTCATGTTAAGTCAAAATTTAAAACATTAGTTAGATAGAAGTTATGAAATAAAAAGTTGAAATTATGAGATACCATCCAGCTCTTTGTAAACAGTATCAGTACCTGTGTTCAGTGCTGGCGGGCCTCCAGGTGTGACACTGTACACCTGCAGGAACTCCCTGGGTCGACTTCCTCCCACGATGTTAAAGCCGAAACCTCTAGGACCTTTGGAGAGCCGAGTGTGGATGGAGTAACCCTTCAGCTGACTAGGCTGCTCTGTGAACTCTGGGACTGACACACAGGACAGAGACATTTATAGTCAATCACATTAACGAATGGACATCTAATAAGTCCATTATAAAGTGGGGTACCACAGGGATTTGTTCTTGGACCACTCATATTCCCTCTATATCAATGACCTGGCATCCTCCATGTACACAGTACTTTTGCAGACGATACTAATTTATTTCTCTCACATTATAATCTCTCTAAGCAAACTCTGCCCTAGCAAGAATTTCAAAATGGTTCCAATTGAACAAGTTGTCTCTCAATGTAAAAAAATCTAATTTTATCATATTTACATAAAAAATTAAACATATTGTAAATCTAACTTTTGTCTCTTCATTGGAAATGACCCAATAACCAGCTCTCTTCCACACGTTTTCTTGAAGTCCAAATTGATGAAAGTCAAGAAGACTTAAATAGAACTCACATTCAGTTTATCTGCAATGAAATATCCAAATGTATTGGCATCATTGGTTGGTCTGGTCTTGTTCACCAGAAGTGTCTATTAACTCTTTATTACAGCTTCATTTGTCCTTACCTCACAAACTGCAACATCATTTGGGGTGCTACTTGTCCCACTCACTTATGTAAGCTTTATATTTTACAATAAAGGTTTTGCAGAATCGCCACATCTAGCAGCAGAGCTGAACACTCTTTAATCAGCTCAATATTTTAAAAGTATTAAGTATAAATATATATCAAACTTTTTATTTATTTAAATAGATGGGGCAGGTACACCAGATAATACATTTCCCTTAATGCAGCTGGGTGGACTCATTTAAAGTACAGGAGTAAAATTACACACAGTGCAGTACATTGTCTCTGAGTCTATGTGTCAGGACTAGATTGTTAATCAGTGTCAATCAATAATCAATGTTAAAGCAGCATTGTTCAGTTTGAACTACTTTATATACAATGGCAGGATAAAAAGTTCTCTGATCAGATCTGAATTCAATGAGTCTGTTTACTTTAGTGAGTCTGTGCTGCCTCCTGCTGGCTGTCAAAATAAAAGTCCACATACAGTAACAGGAAGTTTCTCTGATCAGAAAAACAACTTCCAACCAGAAAAATCAATATAGGAAACATTGGAAATACTAATAAAAATATAATAACTGTACCAAATTTACAACTTTAGCCTTTAGAGGAGATTATTTGTTTTAATGAAAATAATAGGTTTACTAAAAATACTGATAAATTAATAAATAACAACAAAAATAAAAAACCCTAACCCTAAACCCTAAAATGTGTATAAATAAAAGAAAATAAATAAAAATTGATTAACAATAAATAGAAAATACTGATTGCATCCACTGATGTTGGTTTGAACAGTTAATGCAGCAAACAGCAGCTGTTGCTAAGTTCAGACAGATAATCAATCAATAGATCAAACAGACTTACGTTCTGTACAGGAAGTAGTCTCTTTGTTCTGAGTTCGAGGATCCAGCCAGCTGGTCGTCTTTGAGTTATGACTGAAAGAGAGAGGCCATCATTATCATCATCTGCATGAATTCTGGGTAATGTAGGAACAGTGGAACTCATCAGAACGTGACTGTAAGTAAAATTCAGGGTTTTTTTTCTGCCTGGTTTGGTTGAAACATTCACTTACTAAAGTCGCACATTAAACTAAACTGAGTATCAGATAAAAAGGCATTTTACAGGGACATTTGGCTCCTATTTATGTGGATATTCAAATAAGTGTTGATGGTAAATGTAGTTAATCGCAGCAATTAACTACATATGTGACACATTTTCCCATTAAGGTTAAAATCATTCCCATGCACCAGACTCCATTGAAAAAACATTACATTTTAAGCTTTTAACACCATTAGTATCCACAACTCACCCAAACATATTTTGTCCAACAGTCAGAATCAAAAAGTCCAATTCAGCTGAGACCAAAATAATACTCAATCAATAGAAATCTGATTATCGATGTTTGTAATCAATCAATCAATCATAAGTATCATTACTTACTCAATGTAGTACGGCTCTCCTGAATCACTGAACGCCAGCTCCCAGTTTTCAGGCAGCGGACCTCCTGCTCCTCCTGCTCCTCTTCCTCTTCCTCTCCCTCCTCCTCTTCCTCCTCCTCCGTTCTCTGTTCCCTCCCGACTCCCCACCGCCGACTCCCACGATTGGCTGAGAGGCAGGTTGGTGGGCGGGACTCTGGCTGAACCCCCTGAGAGAGAGACAGAGAGAGTGAGACAGTTATCCTACAGTGATGTAACAGACTGTCTCCAACTAATTATTAATTAATTCTCGTTTCCTCTACCTGCTCTGGTAAATACATTTAATTTGATTTGATGTGATAAAGATCCGTGATCAGACTGCAGGGACTTAATATTGATCAGAATCAATATTGATCAGAATCAATATTGATCAGATATTATAATTATACCCACCTGTTTACCAGAGTGTTGAACAATTCAAACATATATTTTAATTTGAAGTCAATGTAAAGCCTTGGCTTCAACATTAACCAACGGCCTGTAAGTGGTCCCGATTTGTTTTATTGCCATACAGCGAGAAAGTATAAAACATGATATTTCCTGTTGCCAGTAGGTGGTGCTATCACTATATCTGAATATTATCATGCAGACGTGTTCACGGCGGGTGTGAAGCTTCGTTGAGATCGGATCATGTACGCTAAGTCACAACAACTTCCTTTTTCATGGCGAGTCGTCGAAATTGAACAGTCACAAATAGTACGACTTTTAATCGTGAAGGTATTTACATCATACTGACCAAATTTGAAGTTGAGCTGATAAATTCCCTAGGAGAAGTTTGTTCAAATTCAACGCCAAAAATGACCGGTAAATCCAAAATGGCAGACTTCCTATTGGGTTTGGGATATGGCTCCAAGAGGATTTTTGTACATCAGGAGGTGATCAACATGTGCACTGTGGGCTGCTCAGTGTCGAGCTACTTTTTTGCGCACATATGTCCAAGACCCATAAAATACACGACTGACATGTGCGCAAAGTTTCAGGACTTTTCGAATATGATAAGGCCTCCAAAAAGGCATTTGAAATGTCTGAATAATAATAATAATAATTCCTACAGATACAATAGGGCCTTTGCACGGTCAGTATCTCAGATACAGCCAATGAGAGCCAGAGTTTGTGCAGCAGGAGGAGATAGAGAGAGTCTATACTGCAGTCAGTCACCAGGGGGAGATAGAGAGAGATAGAGAGAGAGAGAGTCTATACTGCAGCCCAGGATAAGAGAGAGTCTATACTGCAGTCAGCCACCAGGGGGAGATAGATAGAGAGAGAGAGAGAGTCTATACTGCAGTCAGCCACAAGGGGGAGATAGAAAGAGAGTCTATACTGCAGTCAGCCACCAGGGGGAAATAGAGAGAGTCTATACTGCAGTCAGCCACCAGGGAAATAGATAAGTCTATACTGCAGTCAGCCACCAGGGGGAAATAGAGAGAGTCTATACTGCAGTCAGCCACCAGGGGGAGATAGAAAGAGAGTCTATACTGCAGTCAGCCACCAGGGGGAGCTGTCATGTCGTCCATCGTTGTTTATGTGGAAGCTTTACATACTCACATTGTGGGGACTAGCATTCCTTATGGGGACTAAATCCCTCATAAAGTGAATCATTAAATGTTAGGGTGAAGTCTTGGTTAGGGTTAATGTAAGTCATTAATTATTATAATGTAAAGTGTGTCTGTGTTTGTACCCGACAGTCCGCTGTCCTCCTCACTGTTGTCTCCTTCCTCCACAGCTTTCTCCAGGTTGCTCAGAGATTTGCTCCTCGTCCTGAAGTTCCTCAGCAGGTTTCGGTGTTCCTGGTACGTGATTGGTGGACTCTCCGGACCGATGTGGACCGGGCGGGGTGTCCCATAGTAGTTCCCTGTGATTGGATGGAGAGAAAAGATTTTTAATTTTTTATTTTTTTGCCAAAAATTAACCCGTCAGTCTCACACTGTAAAGTGCTTGGAGAGTAAATTAATCAGAACAGAACAGAAAATAATAAATGACTCATTTTACTAATTTAACAGAAGTTCAGTTTCATCACATTGTTCAGTGCGAACAGAGATATTTATGTGTGAAATCAGTTTCTATTTTAGTCTCATTAATCCCATCAGATTAATACTGCAGAGAGAGAGAGGGACAGAGAGAGAGAGACAGAGAGAGACACAGAGACAGAGAGACAGAGAAAGAGAGAGAGAGAGAGAGAGAGAGAGAGAGAGAGAGAGAGGGAGGGGGGGTTAAACAGAGATGTAGGACAGACTGAGGCAGGTTTCCTTTTTGAAGGATTAGTGACAGAAAATCCTCTTTTCCTCCTGAACACTATTAAAAAAACTGCCTCCATCAGGTTGTGAAAACACAGAACCACATCCTCTGTGGCTTCAAATGAATCCAACAATGCAGTTCCTCTAACGACCACTAGAGGCTCCAACAGTGACTGTCCATAAGTGTGTTGGAGGTTCTGGATATTTCACACAGGCTACAATTCAACTCAATTCAATTTTATTTGTATAGCACCAATTCATAACAGAAGTTATCTCAGGACACTTTTCAAATAGAGCAGGTCTAGACCGAACTCTTTAACATTAATTACAGAGACCCAACAGTACCACCATGAGCAAGACCTTGGCGACAAGGGCAAGGAAACACTGCCTGTTAAAAGGCAGAAACCTTAGACAGATCCTCCGGCTCTAGGTGGGTGGGAGACTGTCTCGACCAGTTGGGTGAAAGAGAGAGAGAGAGAGAGAGACAGACAGACAGACAGACAGAGACAGACAGACAGACAGACAGACAGACAGACAGGTGCACAGCAACAACAGTATTGGCAATGGCAATCTAGCAGGACCATGGCAGGAGGCTCCACCAGGATCCATGAGAACCTGCGAGACGAGAAAGCACAAGAACTCCGGGGAAGAAGTGAAGTTAGTAACATGCATTAAAGGGACATGAATGAGTGCAGAAAGAGAGAGGAAGAGAGGAGCTCAGTGCACCATGGGAAATCCCCGATAGTCTAGGCCTATAGCAGCATAACTAAGGGATGGTTCAGGACTCACCTGATCCAGCCCTAACTATAAGCTTTATCAAAGAGGAATGTCTTAAGCCTACTCTTGAATGTGGTGAGGGTGTCTGCCTCCCGAACCACAACTGGAAGCTGGTTCCACAGGAGAGGAGCTTGGTAACTGAAGGCTCTGGCTCCTGTTCTACTTTTAGAGACTATAGGAACCACAAGTAGCCCAGCATTCAGAGAACGTAGTGTTCTAGAGGGGTAATAGGGTACTATGATCTCTTTAAGATATGAAGGGGCCTGACCATGAAGAGCTTTATAGGTGAGGAGGAGGATTTTAAATTCTATTCTACATTTTACAGGGAGCCAATGCAGAGAAGCTAGTGGATACAATGGATTCAAGGACCGTGGAACCAGGAGGGCGTTGGTCAGTTGTTTCATATCCATTATTTGTGATGACAGGATGTCGTAGATGCTGATTATCTGACCAAAGGTATCGCTGTTTGTTGTCTGCTGGTTGTTGTATTAATGGCAGGACACAAGTGTACAAATAAAGTTGTATTATGTGTGTGTTTGTATGAATAAAGTTGTGTTATGTGTGTGTTTGTATGAATAAAGTTGTATTATGTGTGTGTTTGTATGAATAAAGTTGTGTTATGTGTGTGTTGTATGAATAAAGTTGTGTTATGTGTGTGTTTGTATGAATAAAGTTGTATTATGTGTGTGTTTGTATGAATAAAGTTGTGTTATGTGTGTGTTTGTATGAATAAAGTTGTATTATGTGTGTGTTTGTATGAATAAAGTTGTGTTGTTGAGGGTGTGTTTGGTTTTCGTACCTTTGAACTTGCCGCTCTCCAGCAGAGCTCCGGACTCCTCCAGAGAGAAAAACTCCTCGATGGACACAAAGTTGTAGTCCACGCCTGAAATCTCGCCATCCCGAGGCTGCCGGGTCGTACCTGCGGAGCACAGTGATGTCATCACAGAGGGACGGATCTGTAGTCCGGTCACAGAATGAATTACTGAATACAACATGGAGAGTGTTAAATATCCCACTGTGTGTGTGTTTGTGTGTTCCTCTATTAATAACCTTCTCTCGCACACACTCAAACACACACTCACACACGTTTAGTTCACGTCCTGTAATCATTAACAGAGTTCATCAACTCTCAGAAGCCTGCTGCTCTGATCTTGTTTGCAGGTGACGTCATGTCGCTGCGTTCCAGTGGAAAACTCCAGATGGAGGACAGGAAGTGATTTTCTACGTTGGACCACAAACTCTGAATGCTGAAATTAATCAAACCGAGAAACCACGAAGAGCTTTTATTGAAAAGTTGTTCATAAGGAGAAATTCTGTGTTCTGTGAGTTAAAATCAGTGTTTTTATCAATGGAGTCTGGTGGCTTTGGAGAGAGACTTTCCTTCATCTCATCCGTTTAAAGAGTTCGGTCTAGACCTGCTCTATTTAAAGTCAAAATATTTTTTTTTTTTTTTTGGGTTTTTAAAAAAAAATTTAATTGAATTTAATTGAATTGAATCCGTTCTGCTTTTCACTTCCTGTCATCCAGCGGAATTTCATTAGGCATGTGACTGCAATCAATGAATCAATCAATCAATCAATCTGAACTTCAGCTCTAACATTCATTTAAAGGATCAAACGGGTGTTTTATTCATTTCACTACAAACATCACAGTGTGTGTGTACATCCATCTTTGTGAGGACTAGAGTTTGTGTTTATTAATCTACCTTTTTCTACGAGACCACAGAAGAAGAAAACAGGGGGGTTTATCTCCACTTCCTGTTACTTTCTGCTGTTTCCAAGGTTCATTATTAGAAGGTAGGTCAGCTCAGTTTATGGGAATTATTAAGGTTCAAATCCCCTCTGCTCCACACTGTCACACCAAACTCCATTCAAAAAACGGCTGTTTTAAGGAAGTAAAACCTTTATTTCCACCATCAGTGAGACTCTGATTCTCTTCAATCTACAGACACAATCTGCTCACATTGACTCAGTAACATCATTAACTAACCTGTGAGGAAGAGTTGGACACAGACACACTCACTGACTGTCTGTCATTAACTAACCTGTGAGGAAGAGTTGGACACAGACACACTCACTGACTGTCTGTCATTAACTAACCTGTGAGGAAGAGTTGGACACAGACACACTCACTGACTGTCTGTCATTAACTAACCTGTGAGGAAGAGTTGGACACAGACACACTCACTGACTGTCCCTCTTCATCCTCTCTGTGGATTAAAGCCACAGATCTTTTCTTTTACTGTCCTTTATTGATTAGGAAAGGGGGTGTGGTCATTCTAAAAACAAGTAAGTAGCGTACGGCTGCTCTCATGTCCAATGATTAAAAGTTCTGCTAAATGTGACCAGAGACAGAGAGCAGGAAACACAAAAAGGACTAGAGACGCAGTCCTGAGGCCGCCATGCTGCATGGGAATGTATTATGTCAACGAGGGTCCTCACAATGACAGAAGTACAAGGACATGTACAGGTGGGTGTGTACAGGTGAGAGTGTACTGGTGAGTGTTTACAGGTGATACAGGTGAGAGTGTACAGGTGAGAGTGTACAGGTGATACAGGTGAGAGTGCACAGGTGAGAGTGTACAGGTGATACAGGTGAGAGTGTACAGGTGAGAGTGATACAGGTGAGTACAGGTGAGGAGTGTACAGGTGATACAGGAGTGTACAGGTGAGTGTACAGGTGATACAGGTGAGTGTACAGGTGATACAGGTGAGAGTGTACAGGTGATACAGGTGAGAGTGTACAGGTGAGAGTGTACAGGTGATACAGGTGAGAGTGTACAGGTGAGAGTGTACAGGTGATACAGGTGAGAGTGCACAGGTGAGAGTGTACAGGTGATACAGGTGAGAGTGTACAGGTGAGAGTGTACAGGTGATACAGGTGAGAGTGTACAGGTGAGAGTGTACAGGTGATACAGGTGAGAGTGTACAGGTGAGAAGTGATACAGGTGAGTACAGGTGAGAGTGTACAGGTGATACAGGTGAGAGTGTACAGGTGAGAGTGTAAAGGTGTGTCTTACAGGGTACAGCTCGCAGGTACAGGTTCTCTCTGATGAGCTGCTGCAGCTGACTGTCCATGGAGCCCGGAGTGAAACACTTACTGAGGTACAACCTGAGGTCCTTACAGAGGGACGAACCTGACACACAGACAGACAGACAGACAGACAAAGGATATGAGCTCACAGTAATCAGACACTATATTTAGTTTTTAGTTTTAGTGAACTAAGGTTCAAAGATGGCGCCCCTTTCATTCTAATGACTCATCATGGGATTACCAGTGGTCATCCCCCTCTTTTTATTTATGACTGCAGCTCTCTTTCCACAGATAAAAATGACACTCTACACTACGCTTGTTGTTCTACAAAAGATGGGTTGATAATTAAGTGCCTTTTTGATTGTAAATCAGGGTTAGATATCCCTGAAATGTGTTTACATCTCTTTTAGTCTGACAGCTCCACCTCCCTTTGGAACTCACACATGGCACGCTGTAATCCTTTGTTTTAAAGAAGTAATTTATGAGAGGCCCATGTAAGAGCCCTGACATTCCAATACTGATAGCAGAAACGGCTCTGGCAGTGATATAGATTTAGTTCTAATTTAATACTATTGTAAAATTTCATCTCCTCCTAATTAACAGATTGCCATCCAGCATGAGAAGGTCGCAAATGTAATGTTTGTCTGATGTTCCTGTCTTCAGATTGGACTGAGTTACAAAACCATGTGTAAAATGTCTGAATGTTTGATGGAGCCACAGCGCCACCTTTTGGTAAGGTTCTGGTATAGCGTAAGGTATCTTCAAAACAGACTTTGTTTTATAATTGTGTAGTATTCCAAATAGTAAATGCCTGACACATAATTTTTATAACAAGGGTTAAGCTATTAACACTATACGAAATATGTACAATCCATCAGTGCTGCTTTATATGCATGTTTAATGAGTATGATTTAATGATTTTAATCAGTTCTACTTTTCCTTTACATCAAGTGATTTTGGTTATGTTATGTTAAAACATGTGAACTATGTATTAAGTCATGGTGGGTTCTGTGAACGGTGAATCATGATCTCGAAACTTTAAAACACGATAGGAATAAATTATAAAGTTACGTGAATTCAAAACAGGAAATCACCAGAGGAAGTGACGTGCGCGGTCAGCTCCTCTCGTCCAGTTCCGCCTCCAGAATAATAGATATAAGGGATAGACTCCGGTCACTCCTTCTCTTCTGATCTCTTCTAAACTTCGTTCTCTGCCTTTCTTCTTTCTAAGATCCATTTGTTATTTACTCTCGTTCTTACTTTTAATTTCAGTACTTTACTTTGTTTTGCGACATGTGTTGAATTTTTCTTCAAGTTATAAGTTGCGGTGCTGAAGTACTTTTCAAGTACTTTTATTTTGAAAGCTAAAGACACAAACAAATTTCTTCTTTTATATTTTTGTAGTCTTTTATATATATATATATATATATATATATACCGTCAAGTATTGTCGCCTTATTCACAGAAAGTGAATTTAGTTTTAATTTTAGTGACAACGGAGAATTTAGTTTTAATTTTAGTGACGACAGAGAATTCACCAGGCCAGCGTTTCATCCTCCAGTAATTTTCAAACAAGAAGCTGAATTAGTTTACAATCAAAGCTGAAGACCAACCACTCTAAGACATTTATCACCAGCCAGAAGGACGTCGCAGTAGTTGACTGCTCAAGAAGACGTACAAACGTTTTCAGCCGAACAAAGACATTATTATCCAGTGACTCTCTGCCTCCAACGCACTCAAGCGTAAAACTATGCGCTGGGCCTTTGAATTTAAGGGCCACTGGAACCAGGGACGAGACGCAACTTCCTTCGGCCTGTTGGACCAGTGATGCAAAGCTGCAGTTGAGGTAGGAGGAAAGCCAAGGGCCTGGAATCCTTCCAAGTTCCATCTACAAACAAAGTGGGCTGACTCTCTGGTACAGGACCGGATTCACACACATGAAAAAGAGCTGGTGTCTGTCTGTAAGCTTTGATTCCCATCTTTTAAGTTTAAGAGAATTTTGGATTAGGGCCTCGTAGTTCTAAAATTTACTCTCGTAATATTTTAAACTTACTGCCGCATCGCAAAATCCACCATCGCTCCTGAATCACCTAATAGTAATAATTCATATATTGTCCACATATTCTGTTACTTGTTGTCATTTGTTTGTTTATCATTTCATGCTATTTACTCTGCATTAGTTTAGTTAATAAACATATATAACCGTATGTCCTTGTTAGTGCAGGTTTGATTTGATGCGGGGAAATCGATGAATCGTGTAAAAGAAATCACTACTTCAGAATATGAGATTGAATATAGAATATGAGATTGAATATATATTTCGAAATTGAATATATATTTTGAAATTGAATAAATTGATTTGAAATTGATTTGATTAGATCTGTGGAATAATTTCCTCCGGATTATTCCAGTAGCTAAACAACAGAGGTGGTGCCCCATTTACGAGTGTATTATTAATCTTCAGTGATTAATTACCTTTATTATTAAGTAGTGTAACCCCTACAAGAATAAATCTTGTACAGTGTAAATATCTGACACGGACCTGGTGAGACAGTCTTGATTCTGATTGGATGAGGACAAGAGTTGAGGACTCCTCTGACATCACCGAGGGTCATCCCTAACACGGGCGTCCCCCCGATCTCTAAGATGATGTCGCCCACAGTGGCCCCGCCCCCGTGGGCTGCCGTGACGAATGGGAACTCGCCGTAGTCGGCCCCGCCCCCGATGGCCAGACCCAGCTCTCCGGAGCCGCCGCCCAGCGGGACGAAGCTCTCCTGGACCTGGAAGACAAATAAACATGGAGGATGGGCGGAGACGCTGCAGAGACAGTTCAGGTGTTCATTATAACGTCGTTTTCGCCGTTACCTTGGAGCGCCAGTGCAGCTTCTTCACCGTCGCTTTAGACATGGCGGCCGAGCTGCAGACAGGAAGAAACAAACAACGTCACTGAGCATGCTCAATAAATATAAACCTGTTCACACTTCACACCTCCTCGCTAACTGGCTAGGAAGCATTTTAAGCCCTTGGCTTCTCACAAAGAGACTTCTTTACCTGTTTCCTTACTAGGACGATTTCACTGCCAAACCAGGAATCATCTTTTTTTTTTTTCTGCGGCTCCTTTAGTAGGAGACAACTTAGGAAGCTTCCTCACTACCTAACCAGGAAGTTTGTTTACATCCACGCTAACTAGCTAGCGAAGAGGTAAACAAGAATTTTTAACTCCTTAATTTACTTTTTACGTCCTCACTACTTAAGTAGAAACCTTTGTTAACTTTTTATTACCTAACCAGAAAATGTCTTTACCTCTTTGTTTGCTTAGGAAGTTTGTTTACCTCTCTTGTTGCTAACTAGCTAGCTAGTATCTTTTTCTTCCTCCCTCTGAAGCTTCTCAACCAAACAGCAGACATTCACCAACAGACGGGTTTTCATTGTCTGTGCTTTTAATTGGTCTCCTAGCAACAGTGAAAGTGCCAAAATGTTTAATCAGCAGAGAACAGTTTCCTGTTTGGGATCAACTCATCAACTGCTTCAGTCTCACAGAACGGCAGATGGTGGCGGACAGCGGGGAGCCACACACACACACACTGTACACACACTGTACACACACACAAACACACAAACACATGCATTCAGCCACTGACACCATTTCATTATACACACACACACACACACTGTATTAAATATGGATGAGCATATGTGAAGGTGGCAGTCAGAGAGGAAACAAACAACAACGTCCCCGAGCAGCGTTTCAAACAATCCCACTCCTACAAATTACAAATAAAAACACCACAAAGGAAACAAGCTTTCTAGGAAACGGCGGCGTAACGTGGCTTCCTGAAAGAAAGAGTGGAGGTAAAGACACTTCCTGGTTTGGCAGTGAGGAGGTAAAGGTGCAAGGAGGTGCAGAGGCTTTCTGGTAAAAGTATTAATGTGGTGAAGAGGTATTAAAGGAGGTGGAGGTAAAGAAGCTTCCTTTTAAAAAAGTAATGGTAAATGGACTCGTACCTATATATTTTCCTTTCTAGTCTTCCGACCACTCAAAGCGCTTTTATACTACAGACACGTTCACTCAGTGATGGTAAAGCCCACCCAACAGAAACTAATGCATTCATACACATTCACTCAGTGATGCACGGCATCAGGAGCGAGTCGGGGTCCAGCATCCTGCTCAAGGACACTTTTACACGTGGGGATCGAACTAACAACCTTCTGATTAGGGGGCGACCCGCTCTGCCTCTGAGCCACAGCCGCCCTGTGTAGAGAAGAGACTCGTGTTTGGAGGCAAAGAGGAAAGAGGGTGATAGAAGCTTAAAGTCTCCAAATCGCTTACAGCAGCCAATAGCAGCTAGCGATGTGAGCTAACGTCAGCGTCTACCTTCCAGTGAACACAGCTGGACCCGGGATCGAACACAATCTCAGAGACCGACGGGTACTGAGGTGGTTTCCTTGCCAGGTTTGGCTCCTGGCATCCCGAAGCTGAGTCAGTTAGCTTAGCTGCACAGCTGACTGAGCTAACAGCAGTTAGTGGTTGGCTACTTATCAGTCTTTGTAAAGGATGTGGTGAGGAGGTTAGGAAGCTTCCTACGCAGGATGTGATATTGTTGTTTCCTAAGAAGAAAGCAAGTACAAACAGAGCTTCCTAGTTTGGCTGTGAAGGAGAGAGGAAGCGGAAGAGTTTGGTAGTGAGAAGATAAATCAGGAAGTGAGGAGGTAGAGAGGCCTCCTAGCTGAATATCAAGTTCAGTTGTATGACAGAGATGCTTCCTAGCTGTAGGAAAAATGAAGTTTCCTAGTAAGTAAGTAAGCAAAGACTCCTTATGTTAGGAGGTAAGGAAGCTTCCTTTCTACAAAGTGAGCAGAAGAGACTCGTGTTAGTAAGGAATCAAAAAGGAAACGGTTCTTTCAGGAGAGGGAGAGACGTTTCCTAGGTAACGAGAAGATAAAGAAGCTTGAAGTAAGTAGAGAGGATACCTCTTCGCCAACTAGGGAAAAGAAGTGTCCTAGGGAGGAAGCAAGGAAGTAAAGTAGCGTCCTTTCATGAAGGAGACGAGGAGTCATGATGATCTGCAGGAAGTGCAGTGATACTCGTCACAGTGAGAGCTCCTATTAACACATCATTAACACATGCTCGCTCGCCCTGTCTCTCTCTCTGCCACTAACTGTCTGTCAGTGTGTGTGTGTGTGTGTGTGTATGTGTGGTACCTCTAAAGATGGGTCGGTGTGTGTTCAGCTGCCATATTATCCTCAGTTATATCCTTTCTCTCTTCTTTCTGTTGGTATGTCTCTCGCCCTTCGTTTCCCTCTCACTCGCCCTCTCACTCTCTCTCTCTGATAAGAGTGGTCAGAGTACAAACTGTGATGTAAGTGTGTGTTCAGGGAGTGGACTTCATTTCTCTTTATGTGTAAAGGAATGTGTGTGTGTGTGTGTGGGGGTGTGTGTGTGTGTAAGAGTGTGTGTGTGTGTGTGTGTGTGTGTGTGTGTGTGTGTGTGTGTGTGTGTGTGAGAGAGAGAGAGAGAGAGAGAGAGAGAGAGAGAGAGAGAGAGAGTGTCAACAATAATGTGACCTTGAGTGTTTTTTATTTGTTGAAACAAACAGAAACCAGTACGTCCGGCTGTGATTGGCTCTCACACCTGTCAATCAATCTACCCACTAACCAGCTCAGTCTGACAGAAGAAGCTCAGTGAGTCAGTTGAAAGCTGAGCGGGACTTTATTCACTGTAGGTGGAATATTTTCATCCATTCACAGACGTGGATTAGAGTGAGGGGGTGAGGGAGCAAGGAGGAAAAGCATGTATTGACAGTGCTCTTGCTGTGTGTCTGCAGTCCTTATAAAAGAAGATATATATATATAGGATATATATATTAGATATATAATATCTATATAATATCTAATATCTATATATTATATAGTTATTATATAATATATATAATATATACAATAAATGTTTTGTCATTAACAATAATGACAAAACATTTATTGTCGGTGTACTCTATCGCCCACCAGACTCTGCTCTTGACACAGACAAACTGAATAAGCTAAAAAAAGATTGTATACTCCTTGGTGACCATAACATTGATATTTCCAAGGACGATGGGGCAAAACATGACTTTATGAACACATTGCACTCCTCCTCTTTCTTCCCCACCATTAATAGATTTACTAGAGTTACACAGACATCCAAAACAATTATTGACAATATCATTACTAATATTCAAAATACCAAACTGGAGACGGGAGTCGTGCAGTCTGACATCACAGACCATTTTCCCATTGCAATATTTTTTGGCTCGGGCAAATCGTTCTCTCCTCCACTCTCTAAAATTAAATCTAAAATCCTTAACGAGAGAACCTTACAGCATCTAATTGTGAACTTACAGGCCAAGTCGTGGGACTGTCTATTACAGTGGGACTCCTGATGCTGCATAAGACAGTCTGGTAAAGATCATTCTAGACTCCATCAAGGACACAATCCCTGAGAAGACTGTCAGATGCAGTACTACCCTCCAGAACCCTTGGATTACAAAGGGAATTTTAAAGTCTATTAAATATAAAAGTAGGCTTTACAAATCCTACATGAAAAATCCTTCTAGCTTAAATAAAGAGAAATATATTTCCTATAAAAATAAACACAGATCATAAGAAAGAGCAAAAGAAGTCATTACACAGAACTCTTACAAGCTTCACAGGGGGACTGCAGGAGGTCTTGGAATGTGTTAAATGAAGTCCTCAACAGGAGACATAAACCTACTGCTCTACCTGACCTTGGTGATGCCAAAGCTGATCTTGCACAGAGTTTTAATAATCATTTTGCCTCAATAGGTGTAAATCTGTCTAAGAAGATAAGTCAACCCCAGGGTGTCACCTTCAAGCATTTTCTTTCTGGTAGCTACATTTATTCATTTTTCATGATACCAAAAGACGGTACTGAACTCCTCAAGATCATTTTGGACTTGAAGAGCTCGTACACCGCTGGTTTAGATGGAATATGTAGTAAGATCATAAAGGCCATTGCAAACGTCATTGTAGAGCCACTGGCTCATTACATCAACCTTTCTTTACTTACTGGCACTGTACCTAAAATGACAAAAATTGCTAAGATAATTCCAATTTTTAAATTGGGCGACAGAAATGACATGAGCAATTACCGGCCCATATCAATTCTACCCACTTTCTCTAAAGTAATGGAGAAAGTAGTATACAATAGACTAAGTGGCTATCTTGATAAACTAGATATTCTTGTTCCATCTCAATACAGTTTTAGAAAAAAGAGCACAACCTGTATGGCAATACTTGACCTAATAGAACAAATTAATGACTGCATTGAAGAGGGAAAATGTGGTGTTGGTATTTTCTTGGACCTATCAAAAGCCTTTGATAACACTGACTTTGATATTTTATTGCACAAATTGCATCACTATGGTATCAGAGGTCTAGCACTTGAATGGTTCAGAAGTTATTTATACGAGAGGGAACAGTATGTCCATGTCAGTGATCTTAACTCTACTTGTAAGCCCATAATCTTTGGGGTCCCCCAGGGTTCCATTTAAGGGCCACTCTTATTCATTCTATATATAAATGATTATTTTTGCTGACGACACAAATTTGTTCACATCACACAGGAACCCACTTATCCTACAAGATATAGTAAACTCAGAGTTAACTAAAGTGGACTCCTGGTTTAAATGTAATAAACTGTTATTAAATGTCAGCAAAACAAATTTCATTTTATTCAAATTTAAATTTAAATTTAAAAGCACTGATCACTGCCTGATTAAAATTAATGGGCAGGAGATAAAAAGAGTGCATTCCACAAAATTCCTGGGGATTCTCATTGACGATTCGCTCAACTTTAAATGTCATATCGACCATCTTGTAAACAAACTGTCTAAGTATGTTGGCTTGTTCTATAACATCAGACATTTCCTTCCTCTGTCTGCCCTTCTCACGTTGTACAAAACAAAATGTGATATGGTGCAACACCTTCACCAGGCATCTTGAAAAACTTGTATCCTTGCAAAAGAAAGTCATACGGGCTCTGTCCTGGTCAGAGAGAAATTCCCCCACCCACCCTCTATTCCACCACTTTGAGTTACTAAGACTGGCTGAGCTAACTTAATATCATAATGCCTGCCTTATGTTTCAAATTGTCAACAGGCTGAACTCTAGATTGAGTAGTGTTGTGCCCATCTCCAGCCCCCAGCACACATACCAAACGAGAAGAAAACCACTTATATTAGGAAAATGTTGCCGACATGTGCGCGCCAGTATGAGTGTAGGGGGCCGCAGATCTGGAACGGGATTGATGATGGCCTCAAGGTGTTGCCCTCTATCTCCAACTTTAAAAGACAATTAAAATATAATTTCCTATTAACCTATATCTAATATAAAACTGTTTTCTCATGGACTACTGGGAGTATGTGTATGACTGTATGTGTATGTAATGTTATGTATGTTCTGGTGCGCTCTGTGCGTGCATTTACTCATCATCATCTGGTTACAGGTGGTAACTGTGTATACCATTGTCTGTACCACTACCCTTTCATGAACCATGGGCCCCCACCTATGAGCTTTCCTAGCTTCCTTGGGGGACCCATTCACACTACCCAATTGATTTTGTACCCCAACTGTATTATTGTATTATTGTAATGTTTGAAGTGGTATTGTGAATAAACTCAAACTCAAATTATATATATATATATATATATATTTATTATCTAATATATAGATATCATATATATATAATTATAGATATATATATATATATATGATATCTAATATATAGATATCATATATATAATTATAGATATTTATATATATATATATATTATCTAATATATAGATATCATATCTATATATAGAAGGGGGCTGCCACCTGCCTGTAGTTCCACTGAGGCAGCAGACACGAAGAAGCTCTGCAGACGCTGCTGGTGGGGTTTGATGTGTGTCTGCTAACACATGCTAACAGGCTAACACTGAGTTTGCTATGGTACATGAATGAATCCATAGAGAGAACCTTTACTGTGTGTGTGTGTGTGTGTGTGTGTGTGTGTGTGTGTGTGTGTGTGGCGAGTGTGTGCGTGTGCGTGTGTATCAGACAATTAACGAGCAGTTATTGTGCCGTGATGATGATGATGATGATGATGATGATGATGATGATGATGGACACAGCATTAGTTAGTAGACTGGACCTAATTTAGGATGAGAATGTGAATTTCCTGTTCACTAAGCCCCGCCCCCTGACCACTGACTGTCCAATCACAGCTCAGAAACAGAAACTAGTGACAGCAGACTCTGACCTTTGACCTTTGATTTCAATGTGATCCGATAGCGACCACTAGCATGCTCACCAGCTGGACGCTGTCTGTGTCCTCTCAAACATCATTCACACAACAAACACTGACTCCTCTGGGAGTTGTAGTCTTTTACATTAAAGAGGTTCTACACCAGCGGTTCCTTTGACTGCTTATTATTTACAAAAATTTAATTTATAAAATCCCAATAACACACCCAATTATATAATCAAAACTTAATTATCCAAATTGAAACATATTTTTGGTCCACATTTAAATTCATTAAGCTATTTATTACCTATTCAGTGCGTGTATGCGGGTTGGGGTTGGGGGGGCCTGACTTGGTTGGGAACCACTGATCTACCCTAACTGCTCAGAGCAGCTGAGAGCAAACAGAGAGTTCAGAGTCAACAGGTTGCTGCAACAGGTTGCTTTAATTTAATTAGCTGGCTACATTTGCTTGCTTGCTAACATGATAGCAAGCAAATGTAGCCAGCTAGCTGCAACCCAGCCATGCTGAATAACGCCAGCCAACAAAGAATCCTGCAAACAGCGAGCCAGCAAGATCAGCGTGGGAGTCTGGATGAAGCTAGCTGACAGTATTTTTTTGCATTTGTTGTGGTGGGTGTCGGTCGTTTGTAGACGTTAGCGGACTCCATTTATAAGCTAACGTTAGCTAGTGTTGCACACTGCAGGGCGGCTGTGGCTCAGAGGCAGAGGCTCGGAAGGTTGTGGGTTCGATCCCCGGCTCCTGGTGCCACATGTCAAGGACAAGTATCCCTGAGCAAGATACTGAACCCCAAATTGCTCCTGATGCTCCTCATCGGTGTGTGAGTGTGTGTGAAAGGGTGAGTGTGTGTGAAAGGGTGAGTGTGTGTGAAAGGGTGAGTGTGTGTGAAAGGGTGAATGTGTGTGAAAGGGTGAATGTGTGTGAAAGGGTGAATGTGTGTGAAAGGGTGAATGTGTCCGTAGTGTAAAAGTGCTTCGAGTGGTCGGAAGACGAGAAAGACACTATACAAGTACAGCTCCATTTACCATTTACCACTGTTGGCACTCGGGAGCATAAAGGTCACAACCTTTGACCCTCATCCTACATAGAGACACATAGAGATCAGTCCACAGACAGCAGAGGGACAAAGCTACACTACAACCTGTTCACTGTCTGTTCACACACACACACACACACACACACACACACACCACACACACACACACTGACTCATTATTTGTCTTTCAGAAATATTTGCTGACAAAACTAAACATTCGCACTGATTCTTCTTCTCTCCTCTCAGCTCCATCCAACCAGCAGGAAGGAGGTCAGAGGTCACTGCAGGCTGACAGGAAGATGTGAGTCTGGAGCTGTGATGAAAATGACGGAGGAGGAGGAGGAGGAGGAGGAGGAGGAGGAGGAGGTGGTTCCTGTCTGCTAACACTGAGCGTGTCTGACAGCAGCTGTCGCTCTCAATCTCTCTCAGGCTGCAGACACACAGCGGGCAGCGTCTGATGACATCATCAGCACACAGGTCCACTAAGTGTGTTTGTACCACCAGGGGTCAAAGGTCAGCAGTTTGAACATCACTTTATATGTAATTGTCTCAGTTTCATAAATCCAGAGTACAGTCCACCTCTGAATGAAACAGCGAGGCCGAGCGGTTCTCACCAGCACCGCAGATCAGCAGCGTGTTTCTCTCCGGGCCGTTAGCGATTATAATAATAATAATAATAATAATAATAATAATAATAATACATTTTATTTATAAGCGCTTTTCTAGATAGTCAAAGACACACACATTAAAACATAAAAGCAGCAAAACAACATCAGATAGTAAAACACTAAAAGAAACACATCAATCTAAGCTAAACATTAAAAGCAATTTTAAAAAGGTGAGTTTTTGTCAGAGATTTAAATTTTGGAGGGTCGGTGCAGTTTAGGATGTGTTTGGGGAGAGAGTTCCAGAGGGAGGAGGCAGCTACAGAAAAAGCTCTGTTGCCCCAGGTTCGGTGATGGGTCCTGGGTGGTGGAGTCAGGAGGTGGCATCGGCTGAGCGGAGGCTGCTGGATGGATTGTGGCGGTGGAGCAGGTCAGTGAGGTAGGAAGGGGCCTGGTTATGGAGGGCTTTGTGTGTAAGGAGGAAGATTTTGAATTGAATTTGTTGTGGGACCGGGAGCCAGTGGAGGTTCTGGAGGACAGGGGTGATGTGGTCACGGGTGCAGGTGTAGGTGAGCAGACAAGCAGCAGAGTTCTGGATGTACTGGAGTTTATTTAAGGTTTTGGATGGTGTGCCGTAGAGGATGCTGTTGCAGTAATCGATTCTGGAGGTGATGAAGGCGTGATTGAGGGTTTCTGTGGCAGAGAAAGAGAGTGATGGGCGGAGTCGGGCGATGTTTTTGAGGTGAAAAAAGGCAGTTCTGGTGATTTGGTTTATGTGGTGTTCAAAGGAGAGGTCATTGTCAAAGATGACTCGAAGGTTGGGACTGTGAGGCGATGGAGACAGGGTGGAGGTGTCGACAGTGAGGGAGAAACTGTGAATGGTTTTAGTGATGGATTTGGGGCCAATGATGATGATGTCTGTTTTGTTGCAGTTAAGTTTGAGGAAGTTGGTGGAAGTTGGTGTGCATCCAGGATTTAATATCAGTGAGGCAGTTGGAGAGAGTGGAGTGAGTGGCGGAGTTGATGGATTTGGTGGAGATGGAAAGCTGGACGTCATTGGCATAACAGTGAAAGTTGAGACCATGGTGGCGAATGACGTTGCCAAGGGGAAGCAGGTAGAGTATGAAGAGGAGAGGACCAAGCACCGAGCCCTGGGGGATGCCTTGGGACAGCGGAGCGGTGGAGGAGGTGCAGTTGTTGATGTGGATGAACTGTTGTCTGTCTGTGAGCTAAGATTGGAGCCAGGAGAGGGCTATGCCGGTGATGCTGAGGGAAGATTTGAGGCGGGAGAGAAGAATGGTGTGGTTGATGGTGTCAAAAGCTGCAGTGAGGTCCAGGAGGATGAGGATGCTGAGGTGACCAGAGTCTGCAGAGAGGAGGATGTCGTTGGTGACTTTGAGGAGGGCTGTTTCAGTGCTGTGTTGTGAACGGAAGCTGTATTGAAATGGTTCGAACAGGTCATTTGAGCAGAGGTGGGTTTTGAGTTGTTTGGCGACAGTGCGTTCCAGTATCTTAGACAGAAATGGGAGATTGGAAATTTGGTATTTTGCTGCCAAGAGAGGCTGAAAGGGCAGAAGGGGAGATGGATTTGAGATTTCTGAAAGAAATTGTCCGTTTGTCCTTGGTGGTAGAAATGGGAAGATCAATGTCTATGGTGATTGCCAGGTGGTCAGAGATGTTGAGGTTGAGGCTGGAGAGGTGAGGTATGGTGAGCCCAGTAGAGCAGACCAGATCCAAGATGCGACCACGGCTGTGGGTGGGAAAGTTGACGTGTTGGGTGAAGTTGAAGCAGTGTAAGGTTAGAACAGAAGGTGAGATGGCAGATAACTGAGTTAAAAAGTCAGAAAAGTCGGAGAGAAAGGAAGGATTTGGTTTTGGGGGGCAGTAGATTATGGCAGTGACCAGAGGAGTGGAACCTGTGGGTGTGGTCTGGTTGAGTGAGAAATAGTCCAGAGGTTTGTGCCAGGTTTCAGTGATACAGAGGAAATCCAGGTTATTGTCAGTTATGAATTCACTTAAAATGAGGCTTTTATTGTTAAGTGAGCGGGTGTTGAGCAAAGCCAGTTTCAGGTGACGTTGCTTCGTGATGGGTTGTGAGGACCAAGGAAGGGGGTGGAGATTAGATAGGTGCATGTGACGTTTGTTGTGCTGACGTAATGAGGAAGTTGCGGTGCGCGAGCAGGACCAGATGGATGGAATAGAGTTTGGGGTTGAAAAGTTGTGAACATACGACCAGAGCCTCTGTGGAGGATGGCGAAGTAGTCCAATTTCTCAGAGGATGTCAATGCAGTCCGGGCGGAGGTGGTTGCTGAGTGAGTGGAGGTCATCGGTGGAGTAGAGCGGTGGCATGATCCAGGTGTGGAGCTTCTGCCCAGAAGCCAGGTATCTGTGGATGAAGAGGTGACGTGTACCCCAGGAGTATCCACGGGATAATCCACAGCTTAACCGCAGCCAATAATCCGATGAGGAGGAGAGGGGCCACCAGCCTGCTAGCCCGGCGGTCCAGGTGAGGAGAGGAGGTTGTCAGCCTGATGCGGTGGTGGCCAGCACAGGAAGCCAAAGCCAGAGAAGCCGACCACATCGGGACGGAAAGATCCTGGCAGGACGGGCAGGTGGGCTCGAATAATGTCAGAGGCCCCCTAGTGGCAGAAACTAGAGCTTCATATGTGTAAATAAACTGTTTACTGGATGATTTACTGACAGCGGTCCTCCTGGCTCCAGCAGCCACATTCAGGCTTTAAAGCAACAAAGACTGAAACGTCTCTCTGTTTCCTTCTTCAGACCTCACAAACAAACAGACATACAAACAAACAAACAAACAAACAAACAGACATACAAACAAACAAACAAACAAACAAACAAACAAACAAACAAACAGACAAACCGCCGTCTGCTGATCTGAATGATCCACATCAGCTGAGTCAGACTGCAGAGACCGGATCTGCTGACAGACCAGATCCACTTCAGACCCCCGACTGTATTCACTGTAGATTTCAGAACCGTTGACAGCTGAGATACAGAACCACATCTTTAGGAACCAGTGGTCTGGTACCCGGTGGGTTCCGGGTTCAATCCCCAGCTCCTCCAGAGGGAGACGGCTGTTATTCTTCCAGTCTTTATGCTAAGCTAGGCTAAAGACAACACATGCTAAATGCTCTCCAACTGTATCAGACAGTTCTGGTGTCCATTATATCCTCATAATGTGCACCTCCAATCACACACACTCTCCAGTTGCATTGTGGGAAATGTAGGATCCAAAAACAATAACAACAACAACAACTGTGTGTGAGTGACACCTGGAGTCACCCTTTAATAACACCTCCTCATCCAAACAGCACCTCCTCTCCCCACTGTACATCTATAGTTCCCCCTGTAACCTCCTCCTCTCCAGCACCTCCTTCTCCTCAAATGTTTATCCCTTACTTCTTCCTGCCCACTCACCTGCTCCTCAGTAAGAAACAGCACCTCCTTACTCAATACACCACTAATGACACCTCCTCTTACTGCTTTAATACATTACAACAGCAACACCAAGACAGCACCTCCTCATCAGTACAGCACCTCCTCGTCAGTACAGAGCCTCCTCATCAGTACAGCGCCTCCTCATCAATACAGCACCTCCTCATCAGTACAGAGCCTCCTCATCAATACAGCACCTCCTCATCAGTACAGAGCCTCCTCATCAGTACAGCACCTCCTCATCAGTACAGCTCCACCTCATCAATACAGCTCCTCCTCATCAATACAGAGCCTCCTTACTCAATACACCACTAATGACACCTCCTCTCCTTCCTGTGCACTCCATTGTGTAGTCTCATACTGTAGCAGCTCCTCCTATGTATATACACCTCCTCCTCTCTAGTCATGCACAGTGTCTCCTTCTGTCCAATTATATACAATCACTGTAATATTTCCTCCTTTTTCAGGTATTATACCTCCTCCTGTGCACCTCCCTCTCCCCAAATGTCTATCCCTCATTTTGTGCTGCTTCGTCCTGCTCCATCACCTCTTCTTCGGTAAGAAACAGCACCTCCTTACTCCTCAATATACCACCAATGACACCTCCTCTTACTGCTTGAAAACATTACAACACATCTTCTCCTCCTCCTCACTACAGCACCTCCTCTTCTCAATGTACATCTATAGTTACCACTGTAACCTCTTGTGTGTATACACCTCCTCTCCAGCACCTCCTTCTCTCCAATTATATGCAATCATTGTAATACCTCTTCCTGTGCACCTCCTTCTGTTTATCCCCCACTTTGTGCTGCTGTTGCTCATTCACCTCCTCTTCATACCTCCTCTAATAAACAGAATATAACATTCATACAGCACCCCCTCTTTCATACAGTACCTCCTCATTCATACAGCACCTCTTCTGCTTACTGTGCACTCCATCAGTCAGTCTGATACAGTAGCTGCTCCTCCTGTGCACCTCCTCCTGCTGCTGTTCATTCTACCAGCAGACAAAGAGCAGCATATAGCGCAGATCCAGCTGCTGTCCACCATGTAAACACACACACACACACAGTCACACACACACACACACACACACACACACAACACAGTCACTCGCACGCACACGCACACGCACGGTGGATGATGGAGGAGTTGACCGACCCTCCGCTGCTCCTCAGCCCGGGCTGCAGGCTGCCTGTGTCGGCTGTGAATGTGCTGACGGCGCCGTTTGAACCTGCAGAGACTCAAACACAACAACCGGGTTTCTCGGTCAAACCGAGCGAGAACGCGCCCCGGTGCCCGGTGCCCCGTGCCACACACACACACACACACACACACCGGTACAAACACAGGTTTCCCGGTTCCGTTACCTTCATAATGCTGCCGTTCTTTCTCCGGTTCTCCTCCGTCCTCCGCTCCCGTTAAAATCCTCTCCGGGCTTTTAGTGTATTGATCGCTCCCTCGGTGCTGCTGCGTGCGTGAGCGTGCGTGCGCTGCGAGAGGCGCGTGCATGCGTGACAGTGCGTGATGTCCACTGCAGGTAAAAATGCAAAGATCACACACACACACACACACACACACACACACACACACACACACACACACAACTCATGTGTGTTTGCATATGTGTGTGCGTGTGCGTGCCCGCAGGTAGCAGCTTAATGGAGCTTTACTATACACTGAAAGCAATGACGAGTTAATGTCTCTCTACCATCCTCCCTCTCTCTCTCATACAGGCAATAAGTGTGTGCGTGTGTGTGTGTGTGTGTGTGTGTGTGTGTGTGGCACCAGGAAGGACAGAGGAAGTGAGAGAGAGCTCCGCCTTCAGAGGGAGGAGTCAGTGTGATGAGGGGGGTATTCAGGGTAATAAGGCTGACATCAGCGCGCGCGTGTGTGTGTGTGTGTGTGTGTGTGTGTGTGTGATAGATTACAGGAAACAGACATAAAGAGCTAATATAATATATAGATTATATATAAATACACTGATCAGGGTGGAAAACTTCACTTCTTCCCCGGAGTTCTTGTGCTTTCTCGGATCCTGGTGGAGCCTCCTACCATGGTCCTGCTAGACTGCCATTGCTAATATCACTGATATTATTATTATTATTGTTATTATTATTATTATTATTATTATTACTACAGCTACAATTATTACTATTCTCACTGCTCATTGTTCCCCTCACTACTATTAGTGTAGTTGTTGCTACTGTTGTTGCTGTGCACCTGTCTGTCTGTCTGTCTGTCTGTCTGTCTCTCTCTCTCTCTCTCTCTCTCTCACCCCAACTGGTCGAGACAGACGACCACCCACCTAGAGCCGGAGGATCTGTCCTAGGTTTCTGCCTTTTAACAGGCAGTGTTTCCTTGCCCTTGTCTCCAAGGTCTTGCTCATGGTGGTACTGTTGGGTCTCTGTAATTAATGTTATAAAGAGTTCGGTCTAGACCTGCTCTATTTGAAAAGTGTCCTGAGATAACTTCTGTTATGAATTGGTGCTATACAAATAAAACTGAGTTGAATTGAATATCATGGAACCACCTTTTTAAACACATTTTATTAATATTCCAGAACTGCCCCCATATCGAAAGTGCTCCATGTCAACTTCTCATCATGTTTCTGATATCACTGTATTGATTAGAACCTGTTAACCAGCAGTAATGATTGTGAATCAGAACAAGCAGTAACACAGTGTAACATCACACAGTCTGGTTGTTCAATAACTTCCAACTTCACTGAAACTGATCAGACTGATCGATACGATGGATGATGGATAACATTAACAGTTACTGATAATTAACTGGCTACAAACTGGCTCCTCTTCCTCCTCTTCCTCTCCTGTCGCTGCCTGAACCCGCCGAGTCTTCATCCCCTGAGTCAGAGTCCTGGTCGGAGCCGCTGGACATCAGCCGGCCTCCGTCGGTCCGCCCCACTCCGGTCTCGTGGCTCATTCGGGCCCCGCTCCCCAGCAGTATTCCCGAGGACGAGGAGCATCTCCTGAACGCAGTTTAATATCGGTTTGGTTCCTCTGAGACTGTCAGTCGACTGTTAGACCAAATAATTGATGTTTGAATGTATGAATAGTATTTTAGCTCCAGATAAACGTAGGTGGGTATATTGTTTATATTTATTTATATATTGTTTGAAAGTAAACTGGGGAGTTGGTTTTAACGTAGAAGTGACAACACTTTTATTTCAGCTCTCATTGTCAGTCTGTTGGACGAGGAGCAGCATCGGTTCAGCACCCGGTCTATTTCCTTCCAGAGAACTGACATACTGACATGTATACATCCTGTTAATGATCACTGTGGTTAAATACAGTCACAGGGGCGACCACCGACCTGTAATGAACATCACTGTGAACCTGCAGAGAGAGTCCATACTGCAGTCAGCCACCAGGGGGAGATAGAGAGAGAGAGTCCATACTGCAGTCAGCCACCAGGGGGAGATAGAGAGAGAGAGTCCATACTGCAGTCAGCCACCAGGGGGAGATAGAGAGAGAGAGAGTCTATACTGCAGTCAGCCACCAGGGGGAGAAAGAGAGAGAGAGAGTCTATACTGCAGTCAGCCACCAGGGGGAGATAGAGAGAGAGTCTATACTGCAGTCAGCCACCAGGGGGAGAGAGATAGAGTCTATACGCAGCCACCAGGGAAGAGAGAGAGAGGGTCTATACTGCAGTCAGCCACCAGGGGAGAGAGAGAGAGAGTCTATACTGCAGTCAGCCACCAGGGAGAGAGAGAGGTCCATACTGCAGTCAGCCACCAGGGGAGAAGAGAGAGAGTCTATACTGCAGTCAGCCACCAGGGGGAGATAGAGAGAGAGTCTATACTGCAGTCAGCCACCAGGGGGAGAGAGAGAGAGAGTCTATACTGCAGTCAGCCACCAGGGGGAGATAGAGAGAGAGAGGTCTATACTGCAGTCAGCCACCAGGGGGAAATAGAGAGAGAGAGAGGTCTATACTGCAGTCAGCCACCAGGGGGAGATAGAGAGAGAGAGAGAGAGAGAGAGTCTATACTGCAGTCAGCCACCAGGGGGAGATAGAGCTGCAATGGCGGCCATCTTTATATATGAGGAAAGTACTTCCTCCAACACCTCTGAGTCCTGAGGGAGCCTTTAATAAATCAATAGCTCTTCAGTTACTGTGGTTTGGAAATCTCGAGGGAAACACACACACACACACACCCACACACACACTCACACACACTCACACACACACACACACACACACACACACACACACACACACACACACACACACACACACACACACATAGTGCAGTGTGTGAGTTCATAGGAGCAACACTATATCCATTAAATCGGGGAAGGAGGAGGAGGAGAGGAGGAGGAGAAGAGGAGAAGAGGAGAAGAGAGGAGGAGGAGGAGAGGAGAGGAGGAGGAGGGGAGAGGAGGAGGAGGAGGAGGAGAGGAGAGGGAGGAGGAGGAGGAGGAGGAGGAGGAGGAGAGGAGAGGAGGAGGAGGAGGAGAGGAGAGGAGAGGAGGAGGAGGGGAGGAGGAGAGGAGAGGAGGAGGAGGAGGAGAAGAGAGGAGAGGAGAGGAGGGGGAGGAGGAGGAGGAGAGGAGGAGGAGGGGAGGAGGGGAGGAGGAGGGGAGGAGGAGGAGGAGGAGGAGGAGGAGGGAGAGGAGAGGAGAGGAGAGGAGGAGGAGGAGAGGAGGAGGAGGAGAGGAGGAGGAGAGGAGGAGGAGGAGGGGAGGGGAGAGAGGGAGGGGAGGAGGGGAGGGGAGAGGGGAGGAGGAGGAGGAGGAGGAGGAGGAGGAGGAGGAGGGGAGGGGAGAGGAGAGGAGGAGGAGGAGGAGGAGAGGAGGAGAGGAGGAGGAGAGGAGACCTCTGTGTGTGTAAAGCAGTGGATTCTCTGTTAGATTATATATTCAGTATTAATAGACATATTGATCACAGAGGGACTACGTTATACTATAGTACTTGAGTAAAAGTACTAAGTTACTTTCTAATTAGAATCACTTCTTCGTCTCCTTCCTGACCTCCTCTTCCTCCTCCTCCTCCTCCTCCTCCTCTGGCTGTAACGCTGTGTCCGTCCAGCAGGAGGCGACAGCGCTCCGTTTGCTGTCTGAGGGATGTGATATATGTATTATATTATATTATTTCTTATGATATTATATTAAGACTGCAATCTTCAGCTTTTTAAAACAATGTAGAAAAGAGAAGTATAAAATATATCAGAGATCAATTTAAGATATTGATTAATAACAATGGAACTTTTTTATATTGTTTTTGTTTCAATAATAAATCTTTCTATAAATAAATGTGATGTGCTACGGTAAGCTGATGACTCATTCCCGGTTTACTTCCTGCTCTGTGTACATAAATATGCATTAGTTTTACTCGTTACAGCGGTTATTTTCCCGCTTAACATTTAAACGTAGACTAGTTCTACCTAAGCACTCGGAGTTTCTCCTTCTTTTAGCGACTTTTCACTACTTTCAAACTGTTTCATACACGCTAGCTTCATTAGCATTAGAGTGGGTGACTGAGAGAAGGAAGAATAATGCTGCGATCCATTTGTGTCG
This sequence comes from Dicentrarchus labrax, assembly GCF_905237075.1. Taxonomy (NCBI): domain Eukaryota; kingdom Metazoa; phylum Chordata; class Actinopteri; family Moronidae; genus Dicentrarchus; species Dicentrarchus labrax. Next base: position 832,375 of record NW_026136715.1, on the reverse strand, counting down.
TGAACTCGGAACCCGAGTTGGAAAGTGTAAATCTCGCAGCTATCACGCGAGATTTCACAGAGACACGCCCCCTTTTGGTCGTAATTTCAGCCGTCCCACTCGGGGCTCCTCACAGTGGACCGAGCTGAACGGGGGGGCACGTACGGCCCGCAAAACAAAGATGGCTGCGCCCATATTAAGATGTATTTTCTTTGTTTTTGTGCTACGTTGGTCGTTTTAATGTCGACTTTAAATTCTCCTACAAACTGTTTACATTGCTGCTCTAGTCCGGTCACCAGTTTATGCATTGCACCGTGTTACTGTGAGTTCAATACAATGTAAAGGTTTGTTTTCGAGCTGGTCTGCTAAATAGGCTAATGTAGCTAACAATAACGCTAGCCCGCCACTGGTGGCCCCTGGTGGCCCCTGGAGGCCCCTGGAGGCTCCTGGAGGCCCCAAAATATTATTGAACTGTAAGACTTGCAATAACGGAATTACTTGAAATGTTAGTGTTTCTGTAGAAAAACATTATTATTTCACATTGAGCTTGTTTAGAGCCACAAACAATAACAACACAGCTGCTGCACTTCTTTCCGACTCGTAATGCCCAAAGACAACTGGAACGCTATAAGTGGTACAAGCCAGGCAATGACGTCACATTCTCGCGGCAGAACAACTCGGGTTCCGAGTTCACGAGACAAATGGAAAGCAGCATAAAACACCGAAGCCCACAGTTCACCACCAACCCATTCATGTTTCCAATTCATTTTCCCCACTCAGCGATACACCCGCTGAGGAACCAACTCTGGTTATTGGCAGCTCCATAGTCAGAAACGTGAAGTTAGTGAAGCCAGCGGCCATAGTTAAATGTATCCCTGGGGCCAGAGCGGGCGACATTGAATCAAATTTAAAACTGCTGGCTAAAGATAAACGTAAATACAGTAAGACTGTTATCCACGTCGGCGGTAATGACACCAGATTACGCGGTTTATGTGGAGTCGGTGTGTAATTATGCTAAAACAATGTCGGACTCCGTAGTTTTCTCTGGACCCCTGCCCAATGTGACCAGTGATGACATGTATAGACGCATGTCGTCAGTCCACCGCTGGCTGTCGAGGTGGTGTCCAGCAAACGATGTGGGCTTCATTGATAACTGGAAGCCTTTTTGGGGAAAACCTGGTCTGATTAGGAGAGACGGCATCCATCCCACTTTGGATGGAGCGGCTCTCTTATCTAGCAACATGGCGAAGTTTATTTCTAAAACCTGACAGTCCAGAGTTAGGACCAGGAAGCAGAGCTGCTGTCTTACACACTTCTCTGCGCTTTCTTTAGAACAGTCACCCACCCAAAACCCCATAGAGACTGTGTCTGTCCCCCGACCACCTACATTATTTAAAGAAATAAAAACAAGAGGAGTTCAACATAAAAACCTAATAAAAATTAAAACCAACTCCTCAGTAGCACAAAATAAGAGAATGAAATGTGGGCTGTTAAATATCAGGTCTCTGTCCTCTAAAGCTGTTTTAGTGAATGAATTAATATCAGATTATGATATTGATTTACTTTGTCTTACTGAGACCTGGTTGTCCCACGAGGAGTATGTTAGCCTAAATGAATCCACCCCCCCCAGTCATATTAATACTCACATTCCTCGAGGCACAGGCCGAGGAGGTGGAGTGGCAGCCATATATGATTCGAGCGTTTTAATGGACCCTAAAAGTAGTCGCCAAAGAGTTGTGTGACTTTCTACATAACAATAGTTTATTTGAGGATTTTCAGTCAGGATTTAGAGTTCATCATAGCACAGAGACAGCTCTGGTTAAAGTTAATAATGACCTTCGACTGCTTCGACAATGGACTTGTCTCTGTACTGTATTATTAGATCTTAGTGCTGCATTTGACACCATGACCATGATATTCTTTTACAGAGACTTGAGCATCAAATTGGCATTAAAGGAACTGCCCTAACCTGGTTTAAGTCATACTTATTAGATCGTTCTCAGTTTGTACATGTTAACGATGAATCCTCCATAAATACTAAAGTTAGTCATGGAGTTCCACAAGGTTCTGTACTTGGACCAATACTATTTACTTTATATATGCTCCCTTTAGGCAACATTATTAGGAATCACTCCATTAACTTTCACTGTTATGCAGATGATACGCAGTTATATCTATCAATCAAACCCAATGAAATTAATCAATTATCTAAATTACAAACATGTCTTAAGGACATAAAATCCTGGATGACCTGCAATTTTCTGATGTTAAACTCAGAAAAACGAAATTCTTGTTCTTGGCCCCAAAACCTTAGAGACTCATTGTCTAAAGATATAGTCACTCTAGATGGCATTAACTGGCCTCTAGCACCACTGTCAGGAATCTTGGAGTTATCTTTGATCAGGATTTGTCATTTAACTCCCACATAAAGCAGACCTCTAGGACTGCCTTCTTCATTACGTAATATTAGAAAAATTAGACACATCCTATCACAGACAGATGCAGAAAAACTAATCCATGCATTTGTTACTTCAAGGCTGGATTACTGCAACTCTTTATTATCAGGTTGCCCCAATAAGTCCATTAAAACGCTCCAATTAATTCAGAACGCTGCAGCACGAGTACTGACAGGAACTAGAAAAAGAGATCACATCTCTCCTGTACTAGCTACTCTGCATTGGCTCCCTATAAAATGTAGAATTGAATTTAAAATACTCCTCCTCACCTATAAAGCTCTTCATGGTCAGGCCCCTTCATATCTTAAAGAGCTCATAGTACCCTATTACCCCACTAGAACACTACGTTCTCTGAATGCTGGGCTACTTGTGGTTCCTATAGTCTCTAAAAGTAGAACAGGAGCCAGAGCCTTCAGTTACCAAGCTCCTCTCCTGTGGAACCAGCTTCCAGTTGTGGTTCGGGAGGCAGACACCCTCACCACATTCAAGAGTAGGCTTAAGACATTCCTCTTTGATAAAGCTTATAGTTAGGGCTGGATCAGGTGAGTCCTGAACCATCCCTTAGTTATGCTGCTATAGGCCTAGACTATCGGGGGATTTCCCATGGTGCACTGAGCTACTCTCTTCCTCTCTCTTTCTGCACTCATTCATGTCCCTTTAATGCATGTTACTAACTCCACTTCTTCCCCGGAGTTCTTGTGCTTTCTCGTCTCGCAGGTTCTCATGGATCCTGGTGGAGCCTCCTGCCATGGTCCTGCTTGACTGCCATTGCCAATACTGTTGTTGCTGTGCACCTGTCTGTCTGTCTGTCGCTCTCTCTCTCTCTCTCTCTCTCTCTCTCTCTCTCTCTCTCTCCACCCCAACTGGTCGAGACAGACGACCACCCACCTAGAGCCGGAGGATCTGTCCTAAGTTTCTGCCTTTTAACAGGCAGTTTTTCCTTGCCCTTGTCGCCAAGTGCTTGCTCATGGTGGTACTGTTGGGTCTCTGTAAATAATGTTAAAGAGTTCGGTCTAGACCTGCTCTATTTGAAAAGTGTCCTGAGATAACTTCTGTTATGAATTGGCGCTATACAAATAAAATGAATTTAATTGAATTGAATTGAATTAAACCTAAACTAAATTATAATTCATTTGAAAGCCTTGTTCTTAGTCTTTCTCACCCAAACTGGAAAACACTGCAGCCAGTTCTATTTGTTATAGTGTACCGCGCTCCTGGACCATACTCTGATTTTATATCTGAATTCTCAGAGTTTTTATCAAGCTTAGTCCTTAAATCAGATAAAGTAATTATTGTAGGTGATTTTAATATTCATGTGGATGTTGACAATGACAGCCTTAGTAACACATTTATATCATTAATAGACTCAATTGGCTCCTGTCAGAGTGTAAATAAACCAACTCATTGTTTTAATCACACTCTTGACCTTGTTTTATCATATGGCATTGATATTGAACATTTAATAGTCTTCCCACATAATCCTTTCCTATCTGACCATTATTTAATAACTTTTGAATTCATACTATTAGATTATAAGCCATTAGGCAAAACTTCCTACAGCAGATGTCTATCTGACAGTGCTGTAGCTAAATTTAAGGAGGAGATTCCTTCAGTGTTTAATTCAATGCCATGTCTGAATTTAACAGAGTCCTATAACGACTTTAGTCCCTCTGAAATTGATAATCTTGTCGATAGTGCTACAGGCTCACTACGATCAACATTAGACTCTATCGCTCCTATAAAAAGGAAATTATTAAAACATAGGAGACTAGCACCTTGGTATAACCACCAAACCCGCCAGTTAAAACAAATAGCTAGGAAATCTGAAAGGAAATGGCGCTCTTCCAAATTATCAGAATATCGCTCAATTTGGCAAGATAATCTTAAAACTTATAGAAAGGCCCTTCGTAATGCCAGAGGAGCCTATTACTCAGCACTAATAGAAGAAAATAAGAATAACCCTAGGTTCCTCTTCAGCACTGTAGCCAGGCTGACAGAGAGTCACAGCTCTATTGAGCCACATATCCACATAAACTTAAGTAGCAATGACTTTATGAGCTTCTTCCACAATAAAATTATTACTATTAGACAGTGGTGTAGTGGTCCCTGGAGAAGCGAGTATACTCTCAATTTTTGCCCTCTTTTAACGCAGCCCAGAAAAACACCCTGTTTTAGAAACAGTGACATGTAAGACTACTCTATTTAGTTTACCCAAAAATCCGTCAGTAGTATTTGCTCATCGTCACATAATTTCTGCTGCTTGATCTCAGGGAGGAAGGATTATGAAATTACTAAACCAATACTGGCCCACAGACTAGTGAGAGACAACTATGCATTTTGAGTGAACTATTCCTTATTCCTAGAATGACACCTATTCTCTCACTTGGCAAGTCAGTAGTTTCTTTTGTAAACTGTGTCTTTGAACAGCTGATTTGCAACAGATAGTGTGGGCCAGAGTGTGCCACTATTATAAAATGAACATGACTTGATCAGGAGCAGTTTGTAGGTATAGATAGATAGATGGATAGATATTATATTATATATTATATTTATATTAGATATATAGGTATTACTGGTCAAACAGGCAGCCTGCATGAATGTAAAATATAGATGAGGCAAACATGGTGTTTCAGTTATTTTTTGAACATTTATTTAAATAAAATACTTCAAGTACCGGCATCTTTGGCTGTGGGTGAAGAGGCAGCATCTCCTTCACTGACAGCATCCTCTCCGACGGGGGTGGGGGGCAGAGCGGGCGCCAACGTTGGTCTTAACTGTGCCGGTGTAGCATCACTAACATTAGCTGAGCTGCTGGCTGATGTTGATTCGCGAGGACGTTTGAAATTGTCAAATTAAGTTTTTGTTTGGATAGCTCGCTTCATCTTAACAGTTCATTACAAATCCTAAAGGCAAATCATTTAAAGTAAACTTGTAAAAGTGAATTTGTCTTTAGCAATATTTACCTCGGCATGACCCGCCCTTCTCTGCCTCCGATTAGCTCATTCGTCATCATACCTAAAGTTAACCAATCCAATCAGTAAAGGCAGCGAGTACTAGCCAATTAGAGGCAGAGTAGCGTGGGTCATGGCTTCACCATCCTAGGGAAAAAATGGGCAATTTGGCTCGCAGATACTACTGAATGGTGTGCATCAGGGGGGGTTGAGAAGTGGGTATACGCAATGCTGACTGAAAAAAAAAAAATAGCACTGGACTACACCACTGCTATTAGAGACAAAATTATTCACCAACTGCCATCAACAGTTATCAGTGGCTCTCCAAGTTCAGGGACTTTTGCTAATGTAAACTTAGATATATATTTAGACTGTTTTTCTGCTATCGATCTTCATCAGTTAACTTCAATCATTTCTTCATCGAAGCCATCAACCTGTCTGTTAGACCCGATCCCAACTAGGCTGCTTAAAGAAGTTGTTCCCTTAATTGGCACTTCTTTACTGGATATGATTAATCTTTCTTTATTATCAGGATATGTACCACAGTCCTTTAAAGTAGCTGTAATTAAACCCCTTCTTAAAAAGCCCACTCTTGACCCAGGGGTTTTAGCCAACTATAGACCAATCTCTAACCTCCCCTTCCTCTCTAAGATTCTGGAGAAGGTAGTCGCCAAACAGTTGTGTGACTTTCTACATAACAATAGTTTATTTGAGGATTTTCAGTCAGGATAATAATGACCTTCTGATTGCTTCTGACAATGGACTTGTCTCTGTACTTGTATTATTAGATCTTAGTGCTGCATTTGACACCATTGACCATAATATTCTTTTACAGAGACTTGAGCATCAAATTGGCATTAAAGGAACCGCACTAAGCTGGTTTAAGTCATATTTATCAGATCGTTCGCAGTTTGTACATGTTAACGATGAATCTTCAATAAATACTACAGTTAGTCATGGAGTTCCACAAGGTTCTGTACTTGGACCAATACTATTTACTTTATATATGCTCCCTTTAGGCAACATTATTAGGAATCACTCCATTAACTTTCACTGTTATGCAGATGATACGCAGTTATATCTATCGATCAAGCCCGATGAAATTAATCAATTATCTAAATTACAAACATGTCTTAAGGACATAAAATCCTGGATGACCTGCAATTTTCTGATGTTAAACTCAGAAAAAAATGAAATTCTTGTTCTTGGCCCCAAAAACCTTAGAGACTCACTGTCTAAAGATATAGTTACTCTAGATGGCATTACCTTGGCCTCTAGCACCACTGTCAGGAATCTTGGAGTTATCTTTGATCAGGATTTGTCTTTTAACTCCTACATGAAGCAGACCTCCAGGACTGCCTTCTTCCATTTACGTCATATTACAAAAATTAGACACATACTATCACAGACAGATGCAGAAAAACTAATCCATGTATTTGTTACTTCAAGGCTGGATTACTGCAACTCTTTATTATCAGGTTGCCCCAATAAGTCCATTAAAACGCTCCAATTAATTCAGAACGCTGCAGCACGAGTACTGACAGGAACTAGAAAAAGAGATCACATCTCTCCTGTACTAGCTACTCTGCATTGGCTCCCTGTAAAATGTAGAATAGAATTTAAAATCCTCCTCCTCACCTATAAAGCTCTTCATGGTCAGGCCCCTTCATATCTTAAAGAGCTCGTAGTACCCTATTACCCCTCTAGAACACTACGTTCTCTGAATGCTGGGCTACTTGTGGTTCCTATAGTCTCTAAAAAGTAGAACAGGAGCCAGAGCCTTCAGTTACCAAGCTCCTCTCCTGTGGAACCAGCTTCCAGTTGTGGTTCGGGAGGCAGACACCCTCACCACATTCAAGAGTAGGCTTAAGACATTCCTCTTTAATAAAGCTTATAGTTAGGGCTGGATCAGGTGAGTCCTGAACCATCCCTTAGTTATGCTGCTATAGGCCTAGACTATCGGGGGATTTCCCATGGTGCACTGAGCTCCTCTCTTCCTCTCTCTTTCTGCACTCATTCATGTTCCATTAATGCATGTTACTAACTTCACTTCTTCCCCGGAGTTCTTGTGCTTTCTCGTCTCGCAGGTTCTTATCGATCCTGGTGGAGCCTCCTGCCATGGTCCTGCTAGATTGCCATTGTCAATACTGTTGTTGCTGTGCACCTGTCTGTCTGTCTGTCTGTCTGTCTGTCTGTCTCTCTCTCTCTCTCTCTCTCTCTTTCACCCCAACTGGTCGAGACAGACGACCACCCACCTAGAGCCGGAGGATCTGTCCTAGGTTTCTGCCTTTTAACAGGCAGTGTTTCCTTGCCCTTGTCGCCAAGGTCTTGCTCATGGTGGTACTGATGGGTCTCTGTAATTAATGTTATAAAGAGTTCGGTCTAGACCTGCTCTATTTGAAAAGTGTCCTGAGATAACTTCTGTTATGAATTGGCGCTATACAAATAAAACTGAACTGAATTGAATAAAATGTAATATTCTAATAATCATGGTTATGATTACAGTCAGAACAAGTTCCCGCTCTGTGTGTTTGAGCAGAAGCTCACAGG
>NW_026136715.1:814439-819439 GCF_905237075.1 Dicentrarchus labrax | reverse complement strand
GCTTCAGACATCAAAGGAGCGTGTTCGTCCTGATCGATCGGCTGCAATGTGCATTAGTAGTTTGTGAAAGAGAAGAAGGGAAAGTGATCGATTAGAGATGATGATCTGGAGCTGAGAGCAGCAGCGAGATGTACGAGGACAGAAACAAAAGTAAGATTTTATCTGCAAAAGTTTTTATTTTACAGCTGAGACTCAATCATAAACATCTGGAGTCAATCAATCAATCAATCAATTCATCTGTTTCCATTTCTGATTCAGTACTCAATTCAGGGAAATATTTATTGTAACAAGTAACTTTGATAAATAAAATGAAAATATAATAACTGATTTCAAATGTGTTGACAGAATTTATCTGAAGATCAAATTCTTTATTTAAATGTTCAGTTGAATTTACTTAAATGATTAATTACCTGTAAAACAGTCATATTATTATTTTATTGTTGTTATAATTATTGTGAACCATCAGAAATGTCTGATAATGAAATCAGAGACATATTTTTATATTAATAATCTCACATTGTCTTTATCTCAATATTTCATGTTGTATAATCCAAAAGTAATTGAAAGTAATCAAATTACTTAAGCATTGTGATATTTGTATCAGTTCAGTCACTTTATTCTGTCAACCTAAACAACAACTACACTGATACAGTCATTATTCAAAGAAACACCATTTATACAGTAAATATTAGACATACAGTAAATATACACACAGTAAATATTAGACATACAGTAAATATTAGACATACAGTAAATATACACACAGTAAATATACAAACAGTAAATATACATACAGTAAATATTAGACATACAGTAAATATACACACAGTAAATATACAAACAGTAAATATACATACAGTAAATATTAGACATACAGTAAATATTAGACACAGTAAATATTAGACATACAGTAAATATTAGACACACAGTAAATATTAGACATACAGTAAATATACATAAAGTAAATATTAGACATACAGTAAATATACACACAGTAAATATTACACATACAACAATATTAAAATGTCTTTTTAAGTTTTTAAAATCACATTCTCAGTTATATTTAACAATGTATGACAATGTACAAAAATCTATTTATTTTTATTTTTATATAAAATCCAATCATTGTGTCTTCCTGTAAAACTAAATGTGACGTGTGCTTACGTCAGCATGATCTAACTGATTTCAACCAATAATATCCTGACATTCACCCGTCAATCAAGCTGCAACTTTTAGTGACACAGAGCTCACTGATTACTGTACGAACACAACTTTATTTACACTGTACAAACACACAACTTTATTAACACTGTACAAACACAACTTTATAAACACTGTACAAACACACAACTTTATTAACACTGTACAAACACAACTTTATTAACACTGTACAAACACAACTTTATTATCACTGTACAAACACACAACTTCTTTCCTTCTGAAATATTTTTATTTGAAGGATTTGAGAGTGTTGAATATGTAAATGTGTTCAGTGTTTTATATGTTTTTACCTTTCAATATAGTTTTGACTTCCCAGATTTATCTTTAGACCCTGCAGGGGGTCCCAACCTCAGGTTGGGAACCACTCATTTAGATAGATGACTGACAGAAATGATGGACTGCACAGTCAAAATAAGAGCCTGGATGTTTTGTCTCACTGAGCAGGGACACACCTGTGTGTCTGTGTGACCTTTGACCTCAGTGAGTTTAACAGAGGTCACAACCTCCAACATTTAGATAGGGACTCGGTTTAATCCTCCCAATCCTGACAGAGGATCAGACTTCCTGCTCTCTGAATTAAGATGGCCCCCGCGGACCTTCTGATAACGTTGTCATGGAAATGAGCATTAACATACGTGACATCATCGGTTACCGTGGCAGCAGAGTTAATCCGCCCCTTTGTCCCCTCCATGAAACGATGAGCCTTATTTTAATTTTATCTAAACCTCAAAGAAACCTTTAAAGAGGATGTCCTTTATTCCCAACAGTCACGTTGTGAATTTGTCAGATTTAAGATGTCTGACTGTCCACAAATGCACCAACAGGGAGAAAATTAGGACAAACTGATAAGAAATCTTTGACAGAAAACCTCCTAAACAATGATTGAAAATCTCCAACCATCGGTAATGTCAGAAATAAACTTAAATAAACTTCTTTTACACAGTTTATTCTTTTAATGTCGACAGCAGTGCGTTTAAATAAATTATGAAATTTGGTGTACCACAAGGCTCAATGCTGGGTCCTCTAATCTTCTGATTTATATATATCTAAAACAAAGACTCCTGAACATTGATTATGTTTGATTAGTTTATGTTTTATATAAATTAAGGAGGGTTTGGAAAATAGGCTGCCTCCAAAGTCTGAGAAACCTTTTTGTTTTTCATCTTTTGTGAATCATATATACGAGAAAAGTGACAAAAAACATTGTTTTGATGGATTATTTTTTCTGAAAGTGAAACTGAAACAAAATAAGAAGAAACGCCTGAAAACAAAAACTACTGCACATATAAAAACTAAATAATAATGAATGACAACTGTAGCTACTGCCATCTTGTGGTGCTTGTATGTTACTACACAATACAGTCACAGTGACAGTGACTGACAAGACAATAATTTTATATGAATGATCCAGAACAATAAAGTGCCGAAAATAACATGATTATATGATTGAATTTATTAAACTGAGGAGATGGAAATGTACCATATAAATGAATCTATAATCCGTTAAGACTGAAGATAAACTTTATTTTATAACCTGCAAATGACAATTCAGCCAGATCAGCCTGGATGATGACGTTAACCACTCGTGTTGTGGGGCGGCCTGATAACATTATTCAGCGTGGCTGGGTTGCTGCTGGCTGGCTAACCTTATCCCTAGCAAAATACTATCTGGAGTCCGCTAACATCTACAAAAAACCCACACCGACCACAGAGTCCAAAAGTCAAAGCTAACATTACTGCTACAATACATGACAACATATAGAAGATTGAAATAAGACATGGGAATCATTTATTGTTGGCTGAAATCAAGGAACATTTACTCAGATATATATATTGTAATTTGTTAGCGAGCAGGCGAGCTAACGTTAGCCAACCGGCTGCAACTCAGCCTCACTGTGAACTGAGCAGAGGAAGAAGAAGAAAAACTGCCCCAATGTTCACTAAATGAACTGATGACCTTCCAGCTGGACCAGGCTGGAGGGCAGCGTGACACACACATCATCATCATCATCATCATCAACACACACACACACACACAGGAAGCTAACAAGGCGGATGCAGGGTTGTGTGCGAGTGATGCCCCACTACACCACCATTACACACACACGCGCTGTTGTCGTGGCGATGTGAGTCGACTCGGGGTAATTCGGAGATAATTAGTCGGTTCTTGTGGTCCTGCGGGTGAAGCAGCTCCTCCACAGGAAGAAACAACGTGACCCTCAGTCATGTGACCTGCGCCGTCCAAACCTCAGCTGCTCATTGGATGGCTGACAAACCTGCTGGGACGCCGCCAGCTCTGAGTTCACTGGAAGACTTTAAAGGACCATTCTGCTAAATCCTGTTTCCTTTATTTCTTAGTACAGCCTCAGTAATCAATACTCCCATTATTAAAGCATTAATCCAACTAATACCGTCAGTATCCATACAGATACAGTGTATACTGATCAATATCATCCATACAGATACAGTGTATACTGATCAATATCATCCATACAGATACAGTGTATACTGATCAATATCATCCATACAGATACAGTGTATACTGATCAATATGATCAATAAAGTTACAGTGTATTCTGGATGTATACCATAGTAACTACCCGGTAATGTAAAGTTAGCTAGCATTTTGCTAACATTAGCTTTTATGATTAACTGTCATTATTTGGAGGTACTTATAAAGACTAGCAGAATCCTTTTTTGTCCGTCACATTGTTGTAAATGGACTTACTGATTACTCTATCAGTAGTCTATTACTCTACTGTCTACATGCATATATAAAAAAAAACAACAGCTGGACACAACAGCAAGGCATTCTGGGAAACAGGAAATCTAGGAAATCACTAAACAAAGAGAGAGAGAGATCATGTAATCACACTGTGCTGTCATCACTGAGTTTGTCTGTGTGTGGTGTGTTCAGGGTCCTCAGGTACTAACACATAAATCACGGCCCAGATCACAAACACACACACACACACACACACAGATCTAGGTCACAGCTGTTCACTACAATATTTCTGTTTCCACTTCCTCTGGAAACTGTCATCTCTCTCCTCCTCTTCCTCTTTGACCTTGATGACAAACAGAAGCAAAAGTCCTTAAAGCTTCCAGATGTTTAATGCATCCCTACATAGAGACACATAGAGACACATAGAGACACATAGTTGTGTTATGACAAGATGGCGCCACGTACAGCCGCCTCAGTGTGTTGGTGCACTTTGTTTTTTCTTGTTTTGTTTGTTAATTCAGTTTTCGGCTGTGATACCCAGAACTCTTTCACTAGAGAAGAGCTCATGAACATCAGGGGAACAACTCCAGCTGATCTCTTTCCCACTTTTCTTCTTTCTTCCATGGAATTATTGGACATTGTGGTCAAAGGTGCGCTCACCTTTGCTCACGCAGTGAAACGCAGGAGGAAAGGGAAACGTGCCAGTGCGCTTGTGCGTCTCCGCCAGCGTGGACATCACACACCATTACCTGGAATATTCCTCTCCAATGTGCGTTCAATGTGCAACAAAATGGACGAACTTCAGCTACTTCTGGGGAAAAACAGTGACTTTTCTTCATCCTCTGTTTTATGCTTCACGGAGACGTGGCTGTGTGGATCGGTACCGGACTCTGCGCTGCAGCTGGCAGGCTTTCAACTCCTCAGAGCGGATCGTAACACGGAACTCTCCGGCAAAACAAAGGGTGGAGGTATCTGTTTTTATACCAACAGTAGCTGGTGCAATGATGTGACAGTGATCCAACAGCACTGCTCTTCTACTCTGGAATCTTTCATC
>NW_026136715.1:799439-809439 GCF_905237075.1 Dicentrarchus labrax | reverse complement strand
GTGTTCTGAAAAAGACGTCCAAAATAGGGCTATATTTGGACAAAGCACAGTCCAGTTGTGAATGCCTGTTTTGGGTTAAATAAGGTGTGACAAGCCGACCAGATTTAGCCCAAAAATAGATGTCCATATGACTTTGCCACTTGTTAGCTTTGTTTAAGACACATAAACAGATTTTATTTCGTAGAACAAAAAATTCTCTCAAGCTTAACCACAGACCTTATTTCTCCATTATCTAAAATGCTAACTCAGTTCAGAACTCGATATGGGCAAAAAAATAACCGACTAATCAGGCAACTGCTGTTCCTCTGCTCCATCTCGACAAAATTAAGGTTGCTGGTTTGATTCCCAGTGTTTCTGAGCAGCTAACAGAAGGATTTATAGAGCGGACGAGAGACGGACATCTGAGGGCGAGTACAGCTCTGTAAGTGTGTTTGCTATTTTTACGAGCACCAGTTTGGATTTTAACACTGTTAGAGGGACATTGAACCATCTTCACAGAGCTGTGTGGAGTTCAGAGCTGATTTTAAGGTTGCGGTTGCTGTTAGACGTTCAGTTGAGATTGAAGTGAGCGTTGTATAAATATTTGAGTATTATGTCAGTGAGAGTCCTCACTGGTGCAGAAAGACCAACATGTTTGTGTGTTTGTGGACCAGGGATGATGACAGATTGGTAATCCTCTGAAATGCTCACAAATTCTCCACATCCACGTTTACCAGGTCACACACACACACAAGCTTTCTGATTTATTGTGTAAACCCTATAAATGTCCTCCAGTGTTCATAAAGCATTAAAGGTTCAGTTCACCCAAATTACTAAAAACACATTTTCTCATTCTTCTCTACCGGGTTCAAATCATCGTCAGTCGTCACTTTCTCCAGTGTGTTCTGTGGAGTTTTTCAGACTTGTAGTTTATTCCCACAAAACACAAAAAAAATATGACCAAAGTTTTCACCTTGTTTTACTTGCAGGAGTAACGCAAAGGTATTCTCCCTCTAATAGCCCAGAATGAACAGATGTTTCTGTGATTTAATTTCAAAACAGATCAAAATGATGCTGAAATAACGACATCATGATGGCGATTTATAAAAAGTCTGAATTCAGACTCGGGTCTGTCCGGGAGACGACGAGCAAACAACTCTTAAAATGCTTGTTTTCTGAATGGAGTGCATTAGACACAGGGCAGAGGTCAGATCTGTGTGGGTACATGAGGCAGTCAGAACTAGCTGTCCCAGGATCTTAGGCTTTTAAGGATGAGTCAGGGACAGTTTGACAATCGTCAATCGTTGGACTGTTGGGCTTTTGTCTGCTCATATCCTCGGATATGAGGTGGAACCGGATTCAGTGTTGCTTCCGCGGTGGTTCACAAACGTTTTAGCTCGCAGATTAATTCTTTTGAACTAAAAAAGGGCTCAACTCCCACTTTCACCATGTTGATCAAAGATGTTATGCAACACCTTAAACTGCGCCATAAAAAAAGGTTAACGGTAAAATTCCAGCAGCTGGGCGCCTAAAACATAACAAAAAATAACTGATGAAGAGTTCTGTTATTATTTGATTTTCTTATTTTAATCTGAAAGTTATAGAACTATAATTTTCACAACACAGCTTAAGGCTGAGCAAAGAAGGGAACACAGAACTAAAAATATGTTTATTTTACATAACTAAAAGAGAAATGAAGCTAAAGACAGATTGCTGGAGCCGATTGCCTCCAGCTTATATAGTGTTGTCACCAGACCCGACTCCGCCCACCAGGCTCTTGGGAGAGACCTGCTCCGAGCATCGTCACAGTAATAAAAGTCATTATCTGTGAAATTACAGTAATTTTTGCTGTTTTCACTTATAAAAAACATTTATTCAACGTTTTTGTTGTCCAGACTTCTACAATTATACAAGATATCTGTCAATTAACAAACAAATCCATGTAAAATTACACAACAAATACTGGTTTACTGTTAATGTCACAAATTTGACATCATTTTAGATTATTTCATTATTCAATCTTTTTATGTGAAAAAAAGGAAATTTTCTTTAAATAAGCAGTAATTTTATGATTGTTTACAGTTACATATTTTTCATGTTATTTTACATTAGACATGTAAATATACAGGATATTTATGTAACTGTATTAACAATTACATGTATTTAAAAAATACAGAAAAAATCTATAAAATAAACGGGAAAACTTACAGAGAATGGCATAAATCTACACACTTGAACCCATAAACCTATCAGACTGGACCGATAGAGACACCGACTGTTACATAAATATATCATAAAATCTGATTATAATATGTCAGCTGATATTTATTTAGTTTTTACATCATGAAGAAAATAATAAAATAAATGTATTGTTTATTATGGGCTGACATATGGGCTGATATATCTGTCTTACACACTGTGGACAGTAAGGTTTCTGAATGATGAGCTGGAGGTAAGTGAGACAGTGTTTATGTAGGATGGAGGTTTTTGGGTGAACTGACCCTTTAAGACCTCAACCAGCACTCAGTGTTTATGTTCTTTGAGTGGAACACGTTCTCTGTGCTTCAGGAACAAGTGGAGTACATCTTCCTCATCATCTTCACTGTGGAGACCTTCCTGAAGATCCTGGCCTATGGTCTGGTGATGCACCCGAGTTCCTACATCCGCAACGGCTGGAACCTGCTGGACTTCGTCATCGTCATCGTCGGGTGAGAAAACGCGAGAACCGGCGGATGTGTCGGTTCTCTGTTATATACTGATACAGGTCTTTTTTAGATAATGACTTTGTTTGGAGTAGGGCTGTCAAAATTAACGCGTTAATGCGAGATGATTAATTTCTGGAATTAACAGCGATCATTTTTCTAGCGCATTAATGCATTCCCGCCCTGTTTTACCCACAATTCAACCCCCGCCAAGTTCATCCCTCGTCACGTAAACAGCATGGCTGACACAAGCGAGATGGAGGAGTCCAAAGAACCCGTTGGCCCTCTGGATGGACAGTTCGAGTATAAAAAAAACAAAGATGGAACAGTAAACAAACATGTTGTGGTTTGTTCACACTGCAGGAAGGACTTTTTTATTAAAAAACAAATGTAATATCTGCTTCCTGTCATTTATCTTTCTATTCTGAGAACAGTACACAGAAAATGTGAATTTTTCAGTCATATTTAGGATTGTGATTAATCGAAATTAATTCAAGAAACCTTGTGATTAATTAGATTAAAAAATTTAATCGTTTGACAGCCCTAGTTTGGAGACATTGATTCTCAGTAGACCCTGGTTCTGACTTCAGACCCTGGTTCTGTCTTTAGACTCTGGTTCTGTCTTCAGACCTGGGTTCTTCAGACCCCGGTTCTTCAGACCTCAGTTCTTCAGACTCTGGTTCTTCAGACTCTGGTTCTGCCTTTACACTCTGGTTCTGTCTTCAGACCCCAGTTCTTTAGACTCTGGTTCTTCAGACTCTGGTTTTTTAGACCCTGGTTCTGACTTCAGACTCTGGTTCTATCTTCAGACTCTGGTTCTTCAGACTCTGGTTCTTAAGACCCTGGTTCTGACTTCAGACTCTGGTTCTGTCTTCAGACCTGGGTTCTTCGGAACCAGGTTCTTCAGACCCCGGTTCTTCAGACTCTGGTTCTTCAGACTCTGGTTCTGTCTTTAGACTCTGGTTGTGTCTTTACACTCTGGTTCTGTCTTAAGACCCCGGTTCTTTAGACTCTGGTTCTGACTTCAGACCCTGGCTCTGTCTTAAGACTCTGGTTCTGTCTTCGGACCCCGGTTCTTCAGACTCTGGTTCTTAAGACCCTGGTTCTGACTTCAGACTCTGATTCTGTCTTCAGACTCTGGTTCTGTCTTCAGACTCTGGTTCTTTAGACCCTGGTTCTGACTTTAGACTCTGGTTCTGTCTTCAGACTCTGGTTCTTTAGACTGTGGTTGTTTGTTTGCACTCTGGTTCTTTGGACTGTGTTCCTTTGCTGCTCTCTGTGTGCAGTTAGGTTAGCACTGTTGTAAGATCAGCAGTAAATGAGAAGTGACTGCAGTAAACTCTTCTGTCTCAGTGGAGGAACAAACCCTCCAGCGATGCCACAATTTATCTCATTTTACTGTTTTTGTGTCTAGTGTTTGTGACAGCCAACTAAATATACACCCCCACCCTCCTACAACCACTATATAATGGAATTAATACTACTAATTAAACTAATACAACTAATATTACTAATACTACCAATTAAACTAATACAACGAATACTACTAATACTACTAATATAGATAATACAACTAATACTACTAATATAACTAATCCAACTAATACTACTAATATAACTAATATAACTAAAACTACTGATATAACTAATACTACTAATATAACTTAAACTACTAATATAACTAATACTACTAAAATAACTAATACAACTAATACAACTAATAAAACTAATATAACTAGTAGAACTAATATAACTACTACAACTAATACAACTAATACTACTAATACAACTAATACAACTAATAGAACTAGTAGAATTAATAACTAACACTGTGTTCATGTTGGAGCTCATTCAATGAATGTATTCACTGTTGGGTTGCTTGTGAAAAGTTTTCAGATCAGATGTTTCTTTATTTATCCCTCATAACGAAACAGTACGTAGATGAGAGAGAATAAAATACAATACAATGTAATAAAATACAGCAAAATATATCCACTATGTACAATATTTGAATTCATTCAGATTTTTATAATAATACATCATCAGCATATATTTGTTGACTATATTTTATATCAAATTAAGTGATCAAATAAAGTATTAGCATTAGCATTAAAATTAGCATAAGTAGTACAAGATCTCAAAAAAATGTATTTCAGCATACTACTCAGTTTAATACTGATGTGGTTCTTACAAAAGAAATTATAAATGTGGTTAAATATAAAATGGACAATTAATCCGATAGAGTCACCTGCTGAGGTCACAGCAAGTCCTGCAGGTCCTGTCCTCCATGTCGTCCTTTAGCTTCCTCGCCACAGGGCGCCGACGTGACTCAGGATGACCTCGGGGGCCGCGATGATGAAACCTGTCGTCATGGCAATGCGGGCCGAGGACACTCTGATCCACTTTAGAGTTGGAGACGATGCACCGAGAGGCTGCTGGATGTGGGACGCTGAGAGGGAAAATGACTCTTCTGATTGATTTGAATAATGTTTCACTAACATTATATTATCCACATATTAAAGGAAACTAGAAGAATTAATCAATAAACATCAACATCAGAAATAATCAAAACCTCTGCAGTCTGGCACAGGACTGTTTCTAGCTTCATTGGGCCGTGTGTTGTTTGTGGGATTATTTTTAACACAATCATTTTTAAAATGTTCGGTGGAAGTGGCAGTAGCCTCAGCGGATGTTCTGTTTGCAGCTTAATGCCAGACTCCATTCACAATTCGTTTTAAGGCGCAGCAGTGAGAATTAAGAACAAAAGGAATAACAGTCATAATTTAAAGTTTCCATTCTTTAATTGTGCCAACATTAAATATGCGGCGCTGTGGTGATTGTACAGGTTTCTCCTGAAATGTCTGTGGCTAAAATTGCAGCTCTGGGGGCCAAAGCTTCTTGTTTCCCTTCAGACTGGAGCTTCATTTCTGTGAGCTGGATCTTAAACATCTGTCTCTTGTCTCTTGTTGTTCTTTCTGCAGGTTATTCAGCGTCGTCTTGGAGACGATGACTCATAAATCTGGTGAGCAGGCGACCAATCATCATGTGCCGGGGAAACCTGGAGGTCTAGACGTCAAAGCTCTGAGGGCCTTCAGAGTCCTGCGGCCCCTCAGACTGGTTTCGGGAGTTCCCAGTGAGTTTACTGGACTGGAAGCAGGGTGTGTGTGAGTGTCCTGTGTTGTTGGAAATGTGTAAAGCTTTGTGTGTCTGTCAGGTCTGCAGATTGTGTTGAACTCCATCATGAAGGCAATGGTTCCTCTGCTCCACATCGCTCTGCTGGTTCTCTTCGTCATCATCATCTACGCCATCATCGGTCTGGAGCTCTTCATAGGACGCATGCACAAGACCTGCTACCACATAGGAACAGGTACCCTCACGCAGTCCAGGGCGAGTATCTGCATGACCTAAAGAACAACAAGTTATACAACAAATTCAGTGTTTCAGAGGTCTGCTTGTGAAAAGGGTAACAGAATCACTTACTGCTGAGAAAATGTTTGAAGTAAAAACTTAAATAGTTGGATGGCCGATAATTGTAACGTGTGAAGACGTCAAACATTCAGCAGCAGCTGTTTACAGAACTGTTTGCCTGGGAAGAAGGTGAAGCTGTGACAGAAGTCTTCTTCTTTTAATGCACCAATATTAAAGTAAGCCTTCAAAGAAATATCATATTAGTTCCTCACAGGCACTCTGGAGTCTGATTGTCTACCTATAGAGGGAGCTGTAGTGCAAAGCATTTGGGCCCAAGATTAATTATCCTATGGGGACAATAAAGACTATCGTCTCGTGTCTTAAAGTATCGTATGGAGTTGTATCGGATCGGCTCCAGAGTAACTCATTACAAAGTAGTGCTCAACAATCGTTGAGTGACTTTCTTGCTTCCAATTAGGAAGATACAGCGTCCTTCAACTGTGACACTGAGGTCATTGAATATTTCAGATCCTGAACGTTTCCCTACAATATCCATGAATGAATCCAACACCGTAACGCCGTCTAGCGCCAGTGGAGGAGCTCTTCAGTCTGACCTGTGAGGAACATGTTAACTGACAAACAATCTGAGAGTCCATCTTATAGAACCACTTCTTTAGTGATAAACTAATATCGGAATGTAATACATCGGCGTCATACCGTATCGTATTCAATCTAATTGTGTCATACAGTATGGTATCTTATCGCTCTGTACTGGATCAAATCAAACCGAACTGTTCAGTATGAGGTCAAGAAAAGATCAAATATCAAAACAGGTTTCAAATATCAGTAACATGCAGAGCGTCAAATGAAGGAACGTGCTGAGAGCTTCCAATAAAATATTTTTATGTTCCAGATAATTACGTGGAAGACGACCCGGTGCCGTGTGCATTTGCGGGTCACGGTCGGCAGTGTGTGATTAACGGCTCAGAGTGTCGGGGGAGATGGGACGGTCCAAACGGAGGAATCACCAACTTTGACAACTTCTTCTTTGCCATGTTGACCGTGTTCCAGTGCATCACGATGGAGGGATGGACCGACGTACTCTACTGGGTAAGAGCTTCCTTCATCAGGCGATTGGAAGTGAAAGAAGCTCTTGGTCCTGACAGCGATGTTTCCGTCTGTGTCTGCAGATGAATGACGCCATCGGGTTCGAGCTGCCCTGGGTTTATTTCGTCAGTCTGGTGATCTTCGGCTCGTTCTTCGTTCTCAACCTGGTTCTGGGAGTCCTCAGCGGGTTTGTCACAACATCTACTGTCCTAAAAATGGTCATATTCTAGCAGCTTCACAGTAAAATCACAAAATATAATTGACTCTAGAAAATACAGCAATTTTCTAGAATTAAAATACAGGTTTTAGTTTTAATTTTACATGAAATATAAATAATTACACTGTAAAACCAATGCAATGATCTATAAATATAGGTGAACCCTGCTATAATACAAATAATCAGGCTTACATTTACAGCAGAGTGCTGTTATTATTGGATTGTTAATTTGAATGTTAAAAGTTGTAGTAACTGTAATAAAACTCATTATCTGTGAGATTACAGTAATTATTGCTTGTTACACTGATAAAAACTGTATTTGGACAGTTTACCAATGCTTATACACTGATAAACAACATTTATTCAACGTTTGTGTTGTGAAAACTTTCACAAGATATCTGTTATATACTGTTAATTTAACAGATTTTAGATACTTATATGTATTAACAGTATTATACTTGAATTTAACAGTTTAATCTATTAAATAAAAAGTAAATATAGTTTATAGATTTCCAAATGTTAAAAACTGTAATTTTATGATTATTTACAGTTACAGATCTTTCATGTTATTTTACATTACACATGTAAATTCACAGGATATTTATGTAATTTTATTAATATTTCCATTCATTAAAAAAATTCAGAAGAAAATAATTAAAATAAACGGGAAAAACCCGTAAACGTATGAAGGCTGTGTGATCGCTGTGTGATGGGTGTGTGATGGTTGTGTGATGGGTGTGATGGGTGTGTGATGGTTGTGTGATGGGTGTGTGATGGTTGTGTGATGGATGTGTGATGGTTGTGTGATGGGTGTGATGGGTGTGTGATGGTTGTGTGATGGGTGTGTGATGGTTGTGTGATGGATGTGTGAACGCTGTGTGATGGTTGTGTGAACGCTGTGTGATGGTTGTGTGATGGATGTGTGATGGTTGTGTGATGGGTGTGATGGGTGTGTGATGGTTGTGTGATGGATGTGTGAACGCTGTGTGATGGTTGTGTGAACGCTGTGTGATGGTTGTGTGAACGCTGTGTGATGGTTGTTTGAACGCTGTGTGATGGGTGTGTGATGGTTGTGTGATGGGTGAGTGATGGTTGTGTGATGGATGTGTGAACGCTGTGTGATGGTTGTGTGAACGCTGTGTGATGGTTGTGTGAACGCTGTGTGATGGGTGTGTGATGGTCGTGTGATGGTTGTGTGATGGTTGTGTGATGGTTGTGTGATGGTCGTGTGATGGTCGTGTGATGAGTGTGTGATCGTTGTGTGAACGCTGTGTGAACGCTGTGTGATGGTGGTGTGATGGTTGTGTGAACGCTGTGTGATGGGTGTGTGAACGCTGTTTGATGGGTGTGTGATGGTCGTGTGATGGTTGTGTGATGGTCGTGTGATGGTCGTGTGATGAGTGTGTGATGAGTGTGTGATCGTTGTGTGATGGTCGTGTGATGAGTGTGTGATGGTTGTGTGAACGCTGTGTGATGGTTGTGGGTTGGGTGTGTGATGGTCGTGTGATGGTCGTGTGATGGTTGTGTGAACGCTGTGTGATGGTTGTGTGATGGTTGTGTGATGGTTGTGTGATGGTCGTGTGATGGTTGTGTGATGGTTGAGTGATGGTTGTGTGATGGTTGTGTGATGGTTGTGTGAACGCTGTGTGATGGTTGTATGAACGCTGTGTGATGGTTGTGTGAACGCTGTGTGATGGGTGTGTGATGGTCGTGTGATGGTCGTGTGATGAGTGTGTGATGAGTGTGTGATCGTTGTGTGATGGTCGTGTGATGAGTGTGTGATGGTTGTGTGAACGCTGTGTGATGGTTGTGGGTTGGGTGTGTGATGGTCGTGTGATGGTCGTGTGATGGTTGTGTGAACGCTGTGTGATGGTTGTGTGATGGTTGTGTGATGGTTGTGTGATGGTCGTGTGATGGTTGTGTGATGGTTGTGTGATGGTTGTGTGATGGGTGTGATGGGTGTGTGATGGTTGTGTGATGGGTGTGTGATGGTTGTGTGATGGATGTGTGAACGCTGTGTGATGGTTGTGTGAACGCTGTGTGATGGTTGTGTGATGGATGTGTGATGGTTGTGTGATGGGTGTGATGGGTGTGTGATGGTTGTGTGATGGATGTGTGAACGCTGTGTGATGGTTGTGTGAACGCTGTGTGATGGTTGTGTGAACGCTGTGTGATATTTGTGTGAACGCTGTGTGATGGGTGTGTGATGGTCGTGTGATGGTTGTGTGATGGTTGTGTGAACGCTGTGTGATGGTTGTATGAACGCTGTGTGATGGGTGTGTGATGGTTGTGTGATGGTCGTGTGATGGTCGTGTGATGGTCGTGTGATGGTTGTGTGATGGTCGTGTGATGGTCGTGTGATGGTTGTGTGAACGCTGTGTGATGGTTGTGTGATGGTTGTGTGATGGTTGTGTGATGGTCGTGTGATGGTTGTGTGATGGTTGTGTGATGGTCGTGTGATGGTTGTGTGAACGCTGTGTGATGGTTGTGTGTTGGGTGTGTGATGGTCGTGTGATGGTCGTGTGATGGTTGTGTGATGGTCGTGTGATGGGTGTGTGAACGCTGTGTGATGGTTGTGTGATGGTTG
>NW_026136715.1:774439-794439 GCF_905237075.1 Dicentrarchus labrax | reverse complement strand
TGATGTCACTCTCTGTCTGCTCAGCCATTGGACGGCTCTGTCCAATCTGGTGGCGTCCCTGTTGAACTCCATGAAGTCCATCGCCTCCCTGCTGCTGCTGCTGTTCCTCTTCCTCATCATCTTCGCTCTGCTCGGCATGCAGCTGTTTGGAGGGAAGTTCAACTTCGACGAGACGCAGACCAAACGCAGCACCTTCGACGCCTTCCCGCAGGCGCTGCTCACCTGCTTCCAGGTAACCTTCAACCAGCGCCGCTACATAGACTGTAACTGTCATTGAACTGCAGCTAACAGCGCCCCCAGTGGCCCTTCAGTGAACTGCACTCAGCGTCCTGTTGCTCGTTCGTTTATCCTCAATATTTTTATATTTATGGAGGATTTTCCTGAAACTATTTTTTTTCACAAGAAAAGAAAAATCTGACATTTTATTGATTGTTATTGGACATTTTTATTGATTCTTATTGGACATTTTATTGATTCTTATTGGATTGTTATTGGACATTTTATTGATTGTTATTGGACATTTTATTGATTGTTATTGGATTGTTATTGGATATTTTATTGATTGTTATTGGACATTTTATTGATTGTTATTGGACATTTTATTGGATATTTTATTGATTGTT
Organism: Dicentrarchus labrax; assembly: GCF_905237075.1. Lineage (NCBI taxonomy): Eukaryota > Metazoa > Chordata > Actinopteri > Moronidae > Dicentrarchus > Dicentrarchus labrax. The sequence goes on along the minus strand of NW_026136715.1, from coordinate 793,816 downwards.
ATTGGACATTTTATTGATTGTTATTGGATATTTTATTGATTGTTATTGGACATTTTATTGAATTTGTTTTGGATATTTACTGAAGTTTGCAGTTTTAGATTTTTCAGATATTTTACTCTTGGCTAGCAGAAAGCAACCGTTAGCTTTGTACTGTTAGCATCATGTTGCTGGCTAAAATCAACATTGTCAGAATACATAACTTAGTTACACGTTAGCTGGGGAACCTAACGTTAGCCAGCTAACATAGCCACTCAGAAATACTTTATTGATCCCAGTTGTTCTACTCACACATGTTAAAGAATATAAATAACACTTAATGTTACAATATCTAACAGTAAGTAATCAAATTTAAATATAATAAGAACCTATATACAAAGTAAAAGTAAATGTATTCCTCATTCCACAATATACTTTATTTATAGTATATTCTAAAATATATATAATATAGTATAAATAGTGTATTTTGCTAGCGATAACGTTAGCGAGCTGATCAGTGATGTCACTGCTGTGTGTTCAGATCCTGACGGGTGAAGACTGGAACGTGGTGATGTACGACGGCATCATGGCGTACGGCGGCCCCGTGTTTCCAGGGATGATCGTCTGCGTTTACTTCGTCATCCTCTTCATCTGCGGTAACTGTATCCTTCATCCAGCGGAGGAGGAAGTACTAACATACTTATACATACTCGATAAACTTACAATATCAGACGTAAAAGCTGATCAATCTGACAGTTCTGATTCATTTGAACATTTCTTGGACTCTCTTTGTGAACTATTTAACAAGTTTACCTCTTTGAGCCTCCAACAGTTATTCAGATGAAACCATGTGAGGCGTTTAGAGGTCAAATGTTAAAACTGAGAGATAAATGTGAGATCATGGTTTTATCTGCAGGACTAACGTCTGCAAAGGAATTAAAGCTGTCAGATAAAGTGGAGTCCAAGTGTACAGCAGCATAAAATGGAAATAACCAAGTAAAGAATTTCAAAGTAAAAAGTACTGGAGTAAATTTTGAATTTCAGCGTTTTGAATCATCTTTATTGACAGTAAATATGTGAAGACAGAACAAAGACAGTGAAAATAAACAATATAGTTATAAAAATAAGTGCATATATATAAATATATATAAACGCAACTGACTGTGATTGGCTGAAACTTCTGTTAATCAAGGAAAACGTTCCTCTGGTTAAGGTGCGTTCAGGTGCTGCAGGAAAGAAACCGTTCCTGTGCAATGTGAGTGTCATGTTGTTCTTAACGTGTGTCAGACATCCTGCTGAACGTCTTCTTGGCCATTGCTGTGGACAACCTGGCAGGGGGAGACGGAGACGACAAGAGTAAAGAGTGAGTGATGAAGGCACGGAGGGAAATAAAGAAAAAGAGGAGAGTTGTTTCTTATTTCCCGTCTGTTTCCTGTTTCACTAGGAAGAAGACGGAGGGAGCGGAGGAGGAGGAGGAGGAGGAGGAGGAGGAGGAGGAGGAGGCTGAAGAGGAAGAAGTGAAGGTGAACACAGAGGTCCGACTTTAAATCCTGAATCTTAAACGGTTGAGTCCATCAGTCTCACTGTTTGTCTCTCCAGGTTGACATCGATGGAGACACCGAGTACGAGGAGGAAGAGGAGCTCCCTGAAGGAGAGGAAGGTCAGTTCGGAAAACAACAAATGACGTAAAGAGAGAAAATAGGATGTCCTGCGGCTGCTCTGCATCAACTGTCAGTGCTTTACAGAGGTAGCAGTGCAGCTAACATAACTTCCTATGAGATGACTCTGTCCGGACGGGGAGCTCAGAGCATCGGGGCAGTGTCGGGGTTTAATCTCCAGCACAGGAGCGTTCACATCCCACTCTGTTAACAGTTAGTGGTTAGCTAATAGCTACCAGTAAACGTCCATCAGTAAACCTGAGAGTTGAGGCAGAGAAGCTGCCCAACAAAAAAAAGATAAATATGCAGATTTTTTTACAACCCCTGGGACTCCATTTGATCGATTTGAGAACCGTGAACCGAACAGTCGTTTAGAGAGTTTGTCCTCCTCCAATGGCGCCACAGGAACGCAGTGATATGTTGGACACCGTCAAAACCAAATGAATGCATTCAATGAAGGCAGAAAAGTGTCAACATGAAGAATCAATAAAGTTAAAAACAGGTTCTACAGATGAACATTAGCCTTTTAGCTTGCTGCACATTTACAGAGCTCTGTCCTGTATATGATAGATAGATAGATTCTTCATCGTTCTTTTCGGGAAATTTGTTGCCACAGTCTCTACATACACGTATAAACACCACATTACTACAGGATAGACATTTAAACACAGCACAAACATCTAAACACAACGACTACCGGAGGGTTTTGTTGAGCTCGCTTTGGCAGAAGGGATGAAACTTCTGAGCTTGTTTGCAGGCCAGTGATCTGTATCTGCGGTCGGCTGGGATAAAGGGGTTGAGGGGGTGCCTGGGGTCGTGTGCTCTGCGTGTGATTGCGTTGCTGTTGAGGTCTAATTGTTCCTATTGGAGGCAGTTAACAGGTTAAAGAAACAGGTAGAACAGTGGAGAATGGGTTGTACAATACTTTTATAGAGCAGCAGCAGAAGGTGACAGAAAGAGCTTTGAGTTTGCGGATGGCAGAGAGTCTTTGTTGGAAGCATTTATTATATTAATAATAATGCAATAATATATTATTTAATACAGCGAGGCGACATACTGAAGATATTGTTCAGTCTCTTACGATACTGACTGTCTCCCGTCTTCTCTCCTCTGGGCAGATGGAGGAGTCCAGCTAAAGATGGCCGACCTGGCTCCTCCTAAAGAGAAGATTCTTCCAATCCCAGAAGGCAGTGCGTTCTTCTGCCTGAGCAAGACAAACCCGTAAGTCTGACTACACCTGCTCAACCTGTGTTACTGTTAGCATTAGCATTAGCATAACAAGTAGAGTAACCTCTGTTACTGTCTGTGAAATGATGAAACCTCCATGTTTTATATTTCCTTTTGTCTTCTGACGTCATTGGACAACACATCTTACACTTGACACTACTTATTTTTGAGCGTAACCAGACCCTTTCTAAGCACTGATACATATTAATATTTTCATATATTTATATTCAACAATAAAGACTGCCTGCTTGCTTGGGGCAAGTAAAATGCCACACTGGGCTAGTAACTCTTTTCCTGGAACAGAATTCCTTAAATCACTGAGCTACCAGGAGCTGACCAATAGTGGACAAACTAGGCCATTTCTTTAGAGGAGCCCCCATTTAGTCACAAACCAGCTCAAAATCCAGAGCAAACATGGGAGACACAGGTAATCCTGGTTTAAAGTAAAACAAATGTTTTTTAACAATATTAAACTATGCACAAATTACATGTAAATCAGTATTATCAATAGTGCAGTGAGTGCATTGATGTGGGCGAGAGTAGTGCAGTTAAATATGTACACATTACCAGCTCTCTATGTAATCACTTTATTATTCTGTCCGCTGTTGAGAACCACTGCGTTACAGGTTGAGGGTGAAACTAACTTGCTTAAAGTTTCAGAGTGAGGTGGCGGTTTATGAAGTCGCTGTACTGAAGGGTTGACAGCATCCCACTGCTCTGGTCGAAACTACGGAGGACGTTATTTCATAATAAATAAAAAGGGGCAAGTAAAATTACCAGTAACAGTCTCTCTCTCTCTCTGTCTGTCTGTCTGTGTCTGTCTGTCTCCAGTATTCGTGTGGCCTGTCACACTCTGATCCACCACCACATCTTCACCAACCTCATCCTCGTCTTCATCATCCTCAGCAGCTGCTCATTGGCTGCTGAGGATCCAATCAGAGCCCACTCCTTCAGGAACAACGTGAGTCCACAACAACATCATCGCATGTGTCGACGTGTAGCTGCTAGCTGGAACATGCTAACATGTGATCTAATGGCTGTTGATTGGTTCCTGGTATGAAGAAGAGTTACATCACTTACAGATAAATCACAAAAGTTCAAATTAAATGCATTGAATAAAAACAAACTAGCATTGTTAAGCATGGTCAATGGCTAAGCTAACAATGAAAGTGAAAACTGAGGTGATGGAAGTTTTTTGCTCTGAATCGGAGCAGATTGTGGTCTGTGGTTTGAGCCGGGGGGGGCTTCAGCAGATTACACAGCAGAAGTGGGTCAGTGACTAACCGGGTTAAAGAGGGAAACACGTGGAAACGCACGGAGAGAGAAAATCACCAGTTTACTGTCTGATGCTGAGAAAACTGTACACACACACACACACACACACACACACACACTGGCTGTGCAGCAGCTGTCGTCATGCAAGACGTAGCAATTAGCAGCAGCTGAGGAGACAAATTACTTACAACATACCATTAACACACACACACACTGTATGAACACACACTCGAACGTTAACCCTGTATGAGCCTCCTCTGTTCTGGACAAAAACTCTTATCAAAGAATTGTATTATCATTATACAACAGAAGATTGCATCATGAAAAATGTTTAGTTCCTAAATGCTACACAAACAGAAAAATACTGTATAGTTAAATGCACAAAATAACGTATAAAATCAATAAAATCAATAAATACAGTTATTTATATTTATGTCCATACAGGAAATAGTTGTGCAGATCATCTTTTTAATTTGAGTAACAGCAGCAACAAGATATGGATGATAATATGGTTTCATCTTCATTTAAAAGGAAGTTTTCCTTGCCGCTGTCACCAAGGTCTTGCTCATGGTGGAACTGTTGGGTCTCTGTAAATAATGTTATAAGGAGTTCGGTCTAGACCTGCTCTATTTGAAAAGTGTCCTGAGATAACTTCTGTTATGAATTGGTGATATACAAATAAAACTGAATTGAATTGAACATAAAAATAGTGTCAGGACCGAGCATTATCAATGTAAACACAGAGCCCGCCATCTCTCCTCCTGCGCTTGGTCGGAGAGGAACATGGTCCGACTGCCGAGGATCTGGGATGTTGATGGAGCAGCCTCTGATGACTAGCCTGAGTCCCATTTGGTCCGGACTGGACTTGCCAGGAGCAACCTTAAGTCCAAGCTCTCTTCCTCTCCTCTTGGGGCTGATCTGGCTCAAAGTCCGCTATTCTGTAATCCAAACCCCAGCTTCTTTTTCTGATGACTGTAGGCTGTTTCTGTCTGAGGTAATACTTGATTCAGCCATAAAACAAAAAAAATCAAAACTTAAAACAGAAATTTGAAGGAACTAGCCTAGCGACTGCAGCCGTTACCATAGTCAAAATCTCCTGATCCAGTCGATGTGAACAATTTTGGTTTAAAATCAATTCCAATCAGACATCATTCAATGTTTTCAGCAATAAAGCGGAGGCAGTCGCTTCTTTTTTGTAAAGTAGGCTGAATAATATGATGACCCTGTCACGTATTTTATTCAGAAATGTCTTGCTTCTTATTTGGTAACAACATTTAGACCCAATATATGTATAATGTAACATTATGAAATTCTGGATATTTTAAGTTTTGCTTTAATTTAAAAATAGTAATTTAAAATAATTTAAGAGATATACGAGCACGCAGTCTCAACAAATCTTTGGGACTTGTTGTTCATGCCTTAGGACTTACCTGTCTGTACAAGGAACTCATCTGTCTTGGGACTTGATAGTATTCAGTAGGGACTTACTGGTCTGGACCAGAGATGTGCTGGTCTTGGGACTTTCCCCTTTTGACTTGTTGATTCTTTAACTGGACTCTTGACTTTAACTTACCTTTTGTAAATTTTGACTCATCTGTTTGGGCTTCGGTTGTGTTGGTCCTGACCTGAGACTTCCCTGTGTTGATGTAAGACAGTCTGAGCTCAAGACCAAAGATTGTGTCCCCACTCTGTGTTTAAGATCTCAGAGCCTAGAGATTGTGATGGGAAGACACATTTCTGAACCCCCTTATAGACAAACCCTGGGGCAGATTTTGGGGTTATTTTCCATTCTGTAGTAAAACTTAAAATAATCTGGAACTGTTTACTTTCTATCTCTGTTTATGTGTTGTGTGTATTTACTAGTGTATTTGTGTTTGTTTGTGTAGATTCTGGGTTATGCAGACTACGCCTTCACCTCCATCTTCACTGTGGAGATTCTGTTAAAGGTAAAAATCACCTTCAGTTAGGATGAAATAATAAAATGTCCTGTGCTCTGGATGTAATGCTGACGTTATATCTCTCTGTCAGATGACCGTCCACGGAGCGTTCCTCCACCAGGGCTCGTTCTGCAGAAACTGGTTTAACTTGTTGGATCTGCTGGTCGTCAGCGTCTCACTGGTCTCCTTCTTCCTTCAGTCAGTATCTGATTAACTTTTCAACACCAGCAGCCTTGTTACACACAGAGAAACAATTTGGGCAAAAGGTGGATGATTTGCTGGTTTAGGAGGAGTTTGTGGAAGTAAAAAAGTAAGATATTTACCTCAAAATTATCCTTTTGTCAAAAGTCAAAGTCAAAGTCAGCTTTATTGTCAAATATGCTATACATGCATGACATACAGCACAGATGAAATTGCAGTCCTCTCTGACCCACGGTGCAAACAGGCAATAAAAAATTAAGTAAGTAATAATAGAAAAGACATAAAATAAACAGTCAACAATCAAGGGCACTTTACAGGATTTTATTTACATTTACTTTAAGTACTTAGGTACTTAGAGTAAATGTTGTGTATTTTTCCAGTTAATCTGAGCTGCCGACTGACTCTGTGTTGTTTTATGTCTGTAGCTCCAGTGCAATCTCTGTGGTGAAGATCCTCAGAGTACTCCGGGTGCTCCGACCTCTGAGAGCCATCAACAGAGCCAAAGGACTTAAGGTAGCTCGGTTCTTTTTTTCTAAGGGCTGTGTGGTCACCGTAGTTTCCCTTTCGCACTGGAAGGGGAGGGTGAAGTGAGGGAGTTGTGATCTGATGGCACTAAATCCTACACACAGATTCAGAGAGTGCTTTTTTTGTCTCAGACCAGAAGTCAGGATCAGCAGTTAGTCCAGAAAAGAAAGGCTAATGTCTTCAGAGGAAATATGAGAAACACTCCCTCATGTTTAATGTGTGTGTGTTGCAGCATGTGGTCCAGTGTGTGTTCGTGGCCATTAGGACGATCGGAAACATCATGATCGTCACAACTCTGCTACAGTTCATGTTCGCCTGCATCGGAGTCCAACTCTTCAAGGTGAGTTAGAATTTTGATTTCTCTTCACCTTCTTCCTTCTTCTCCTGTGACAACCCTCTGACTGCTGACTTCCTGTTTCTGACTCACCTGAGTTAATGCGTCACATTTCCTGTTTGTGTTTCAGGGTAAATTTTATCGCTGCACAGACGAGGCCAAAAACACTCCTGAACAGTGCAAGTAAGTTTTTAATTCTTCAACTCTGAAACCAACGTCAGTTTTAAACACTGAGATATATGCAATGTAAAGACGTTAGAGAATATCCTGTTAACACGTAAATTGTGGACATTTAAAGCCCAATTTAAAGGCATTTTAAATTGAGTGTGACTATTTCATAATTTTCTGAGGGGAAACCCACTCGACCTACCTTGTATTGAATGTGGTGTCTTCACCTATGTGACCACTACATGACAGTATTGGAGCACAAAAAGGGGTGGGTAAGTTGGTGCCAACCAATACCATGGAAGTCTAACGGTCCAAATGCCTTTAGACGTCCAAAATCGACGTGTTAACAAGGTATTTTCTGTTCCATAGAGATATGACGTTACTGTCTGTGTGTTCAGAGGGACCTTTGTGGTGTATAAAGACGGAGACGTGAGCCATCCGATGGTCAGAGAGAGAATCTGGCTGAACAGCGAATTTAACTTTGACAACGTGTTGATGGGGATGATGGCACTCTTCACCGTGTCCACCTTTGAGGGTTGGCCCGCGTGAGTATTATTCATTTCTAACAATTTTATTACCACCCCACTCAGAACAGAACCATTTAAGCCCTCTCTCTCCAGGCTGCTGTATAAAGCCATTGATGCTAACGGGGAGAACTCTGGTCCCATCTACAACTACCGAGTGGAGATCTCAATCTTCTTCATCGTCTACATCATCATCATCGCTTTCTTCATGATGAACATCTTCGTGGGTTTCGTCATCATCACCTTCAGGGAGCAGGGAGAGCAGGAGTACAAGAACTGTGAGCTGGACAAGAACCAGGTAAACTCTCACACCTGCATTGTAATCAACTTTAGTCAATCAAGTCCAAATAGAAAATGTCTTTTTAACCCTTCACACCTCCAGTCAGTCTGTACCTCTATTTAACAATGTATGCAAAACAGGTACAAAAAAATCTATTTCTTTGTATTTTTATATCAAAATCCAGTAATCTTTTCTTCCTGTAAAACAAAATGTGTCTTGCTCTTACGTAAGTATGAACTAAAGCAATTTCAACCTCTAATATCAGGACATCTACTCATCAATCAATCTTCAACTTTTAGACAAAAACACGATTTCATCTTGTACAAAAACACACTTCAGATGTCGGCTAGTCACCTAAAGAAGAAACAGAAGTTGGAAATGTTGTATCCAGAGAAACAGATACATTTCTGTCATTATTTGACACTTTGGCCTCATTTAATATCAACGTCCCACAGTGTAGCATTGTAGATATGACACTGAGGAAAAGCAGAACCCCTTTAACCCTTCCTGTCTGTCTCTCTGTAGAGGCAGTGTGTGGAGTACGCTCTGAAGGCTCAGCCACTGAAACTTTACATCCCAAAGAATCCAGTTCAGTATAAGTTCTGGTCCATCATTAACTCCACAGGATTCGAGTATGTCATGTTCGTCCTCATCCTGCTCAACACCGTAACTCTGGCTGTTCAGGTGAATAAAACCGTCTCACCTGATGAACACTAACAGTACTTGCTCTGCTGCCTCATGTTTTCTTACAACTGATATTTTCTCTCCTGCAGCATTATGAACAGTCCAAAACCTTTAGCCATGTCATGGACATCCTCAACATGGTGTTTACTGGACTCTTCACTGTGGAGATGCTGCTTAAGCTGCTCGCTCTCAGACTCAGGGTGAGAAAACCGAACACAGCTGCAAAATAACTACAACTCTGGTGATATTCTGTATATCTCTTTATGTTCAGTCAAACCAACAGTGAATGTATCTACTAACAACTATTGTTTTTTAAACTTTTTAAACACCAAACTATATAAGTCAGGAAGTCAGACAGTACTGAGAGATGGACCAACATTTTGTTGTTTGAGTGTAAACATGGAATTTGTTGACAGTAAAATTGAATAACAGCTTTAAGGTTTCTGTGATTATAAAAAAATACTACAGAGTCGTCTAAAAAATATATATATATGTATCAGATGTCAGTTTATGAACATTTAGTGGATCATTGAAATTAGGACCAAACATTGACCCCTGGGGTACACCAGGTTCAACTTATTGTTGGGTTAGACCTGAAGATAAATGTTCGTTCTGACACTGGACAAAAATTACCTGTATGCAGAAAGATCCAATGGTAAATGAGTTAATGGAAATATATCCAGATTTGTCACATCATATTATATTATATAAAAATAAAATATCTGAAACATCCCGACTGTAATCTTAGGCATACTGTCCGTATCTTTGACAGATACAAACGTATCACCATCTCGGATAGTCTCGTATTTTTGTGCATTTATTCCAGTGTGTCTCTTTTTTCTTCCAGCATTACTTTATAGACGCCTGGAACTCGTTCGATGCTCTCATTGTGGTCGGCAGTGTTGTCGACATTGTCGTCACCGAGTTCAGTGTGAGTACTCGATTCTGATTGGCTGTCAGCCGGTCTGTACACAACAGACATCAACAAGATGTTCCTGCTGGTAAAAGTTATGTATGCAGTCGAGGCTGTAATCTGTGCGCTGCCCTCTGCTGTTATTCAGTGTGTCACAAACACTATTAAAATACATCAAATAATTTATGTGAACTTGGAAATATATAACAGTGATTTTCACTCACTTGTTTTAGATTATTATGTTGTAAAACTGAGTTATAGTGGAGGAAACATGGAGCTGTTGATGCTAAATTGACCCTTCCTCAGTCCCTACCCTTTTATAACCGCTGTCGCTGTTCTTCTTTCCTGGCTAATCTACAGAAATTGTTAGCTGGCTAATTAGGTAGCATTTTTCTAACATTAACCATCAGAAATAACTAGCTAGCTAAAGATAAATATATAATATTATGTTAGTATGCTAGTGCTTTGCACTGTAGCAACTAGCCAACCAACTAGCTATCTAATGCTAACGATGTAACCGTCTTCAAAATGTGGTTGTCTTTTCAACATTGATTAGCCTAGCATATAGCATATCTAAGTACAGGAAAGGAGGAAGTTGACAGAGGCTTTCTCAACTTGGAGGACAGAGCAAAAAGGGGCGGGGTTTATGAAGTACTGTCAAATGATATTATGTTGAATTTGTTGGATGTAATTAAAGTTAAGAAGAAGAAGAAGATATACTTTATTAATCCCCAATGGGGAAATTCTTATAGTGAGACTCACTGTAAATGTCTGTCTGTCTGTCTGTCTGTCTGTCAGAGTGGGGAAGACAGCTCTCGGGTGTCGATCACCTTCTTCCGTCTGTTTCGAGTGATGCGATTGGTCAAGCTGCTGAGTAAAGGCGAGGGTATTCGTACACTGCTGTGGACATTCATCAAATCACTACAGGTCAGAGGGCGGGGCTAACCCGGGGCGGGGCTTATATGGAGTGCAGGGGAGGGGTAACCGGGAGAGGGGCGTGGCTTACAGGGAGGAGTGCAGCAGTCTAACCTCCTCTCTCTCTTTCTTAAGGCTCTGCCGTACGTCGCTCTGCTCATCGCCATGATCTTCTTCATCTACGCCGTCATCGGGATGCAGGTGAGTTCATATACAGGTGCTCCTGTAGGGGCGCACTGATCTGATCCACAACTGGGATCCAGATTTCAGACTTTGTGTTTATGGAAACTTCAGCAATCTAGCAGACAACGATGTTTCCTAAAGCAGTGGTTCTCAACCTGGGAGTCGCCAAAGGGTTGTGGAGGATAAAGTAAAATCATGTATGGCTGCGTGGACTGAGAGACAGGAAGCAGCTCTCAGCATCCCTTTAATGACATACCCTCTGTCTGTCTGTCTGTCTGTCTGTCTGTCTGCATGTCTGTCAGACGTTTGGAAAGGTCGCGATGCAGGATCACACTCAGATCAACAGGAACAACAACTTCCAGACATTTCCACAGGCTGTTCTCCTCCTCTTCAGGTCAGATCCTCTGTCTCTTCCTCTGGCTGACCTCTAATAAAAGACACTGTGCAGTAATGCATTATGGGAGTTGTAGAATTTAGTATTTTTGGACTAAAAGTCAAACTTTCTACCTCAGATTCGTGTTTTTAATCTCAACAACTTCATGAAGTACTCGATTACATGTCAGATGTACAAGAACAGACATCCAATAAGTTGAAGCTGCTACCTAACGGCTAACAGCTCAGTTACGCAGTTAACTCAGGCTTCAGGTTGTGGTCATTTCAGGGTATTCAATGCAATATGGTTTTCTCTTCGTTGTGGTTATTTTACCTGTGTGTGTGTGTGTACAGGTGTGCTACAGGTGAGGCGTGGCAGGAGATCATGTTGGCGAGCCTTCCGGGTAAACGCTGCGACCCTGAGTCCGACTATGAACCGGGAGAGGAGTTCAGCTGCGGCAGCAACTTCGCCATTGTTTACTTCATTAGCTTCTTCATGCTGTGTGCTTTCCTGGTCCGAACACACACACACACACACACACACACACACACACACACACACACACACACACACACAGCTATGGCTCAGAGGTAGAGAGGGTCGTCTACTAATCGGAAGGTTGTTGGTTCTACAGCCACACTCATCATCATGCTCTATGGAAGAAGACTGAAACTCATCAGGAAACCGTTTACTGAGATAATGAATCAACTTCTCCATAAGACTCAATACTATCAGAGTGGAGCCCTGCTGGCTTTAAGGCTACGTTCACACTGCAGGTCTTAATGCTCAATTCCGATTTTTTTGCGTGGTTGTTCACATTATAATTTAAAAGCGCCCGCCATCAGACTCCAATTCAATTCAATTCAATTCAATTCAATTTTATTTGTATAGCGCCAATTCATAACAGAAGTTATCTCAGGACACTTTTCAAATAGAGCAGGTCTAGACCGAACTCTTTATAACATTATTTACAGAGACCCAACAGTACCACCATGAGCAAGCACTTGGCGACAAGGGCAAGGAAAAACTGCCTGTTAAAAGGCAGAAACCTAGGACAGATCCTTTGGCTCCTGTGTGTCTACAAAGCCCCATGAAGCTGCCCGACATGATTGATGAAGTGAGCAGAGCTGTTAACGCTCAGACTGTGGGTATAAACCGCAACATGGAAAACACCTTGGAAAGAGCTGTCAGCGCACTGACGGTGGTTATACACCGCAACATGGAAAACATCTTGGATAGAGCTGTTAATGGAACGTCTTAAGCCTACTCTTAAATGTGGAGAGGGTGTCTGCCTCCCGAAGCACAACTGGAAGCTGGTTCCACAGGAGAGGAGCTTGGTATCTGAAGGCTCTGGCTCCTGTTCTACTTTTAGAGACTATAGGAACCACAAGTAGCCCAGCATTCAGAGAACGTAGTGTTCTAGAGGGGTAATAGGGTACTATGAGCTCTTTAAGATATGAAGGGGCCTGACCATGAAGAGCTTTATAGGTGAGGAGGAGGATTTTAAATTCTATTCAACATTTTACAGGGAGCCAGTGCAGAGAAGCTAGTACAGGAGAGATGTGATCTCTTTGCCTAGTTCCTGTCAGTACTCGTGCTGCAGCATTCTGAATTAATTGGAGCGTTTTAATGGACTTATTGGGGCAACCTGATAATAAAGAGTTGCAGTAATCCAGCCTTGAAGTAACAAATGCATGGATTAGTTTTTCTGCATCTGTCTGTGATAGTATGTGTCTAATTTTTGTAATATTACGTAAATGAAAGAAGGCTGTCCTAGAGGTCTGCTTCATGTAGGAGTTAAAAGACAAATCCTGATCAAAGATAACTCCAAGATTCCTGACAGTGGTGCTAGAGGCCAAGGTAATGCCATCTAGAGTAACTATATCTTTAGAAAGTGAGTCTCTAAGGTTTTTGGGGCCAAGAACAAGAATTTTGTTTTTTTCTGAGTTTAACATCAGAAAATTGCAGCTCATCCAGGATTTTATGTCCTTAAGACATGTTTGTAATTTAGATAATTGATTAATTTCATCGGGCTTGATCGATAGATATAACTGCGTATCATCTGCATAACAGTGAAAGTTAATGGAGTGATTCCAAATAATGTTGCCTAAAGGGAGCATATATAGAGTAAATAGTATTGGTCCAAGTACAGAACCTTGTGGAACTCCATGACTAACTGTAGTATTTATTGAAGATTCATCGTTAACATGTACAAACTGCGAACGATCTGATAAATATGACTTAAACCAGCTTAGTGTGCTTCCTTTAATGCCAATTTGATGCTCAAGTCTCTGTAAAAGAATATCATGGTCAATGGTGTCAAATGCAGCACTAAGATCTAATAATACAAGTACAGATACAAGTCCATTGTCAGAAGCAATCAGAAGGTCATTATTAACTTTAACCAGAGCTGTCTCTGTGCTATGATGAACTCTAAATCCTGACTGAAAATCCTCAAATAAACTATTGTTATGTAGAAAGTCACACAACTCTTTTGCGACTACTTTCTCCAGAATCTTAGAGAGGAAGGGGAGGTTAGAGATTGGTCTATAGTTGGCTAAAACCCCTGGGTCAAGAGTGGGCTTTTTAAGAAGGGGTTTAATTACAGCTACTTTAAAGGACTGTGGTACATATCCTGATAATAAAGAAAGATTAATCATATCCAGTAAAGAAGTGCCAATTAAGGGAACAACTTCTTTAAGCAGCCTAGTTGGGATCGGGTCTAACAGACAGGTTGATGGCTTCGATGAAGAAATGATTGAAGTTAACTGATAAAGATTGATAGCAGAAAAACAGTCTAAATACATATCTAAGTTTACATTAGTAAAAGTCCCTGAACTTGGAGAGCCACTGATAACTGTTGATGGCAGTTGGTGATTAATTTTCTCTCTAATAGTAATAATTTTATTGTGGAAGAAGGTTATTCTTATTTTCTTCTATTAGTGCTGAGTAATAGGCTCCTCTGGCGTTACGGAGGGCCTTTCTATAAGTTTTAAGATTATCTTGCCAAATTGAGCGATATTCTGATAATTTGGAAGAGCGCCATTTCCTTTCAGATTTCCTAGCTATTTGCTTTAACTGGCGGATTTGGTGGTTATACCAAGGTGCTAGTCTCCTATGTTTTAATAATTTCCCTTTTATAGGAGCGATAGAGTCTAATGTTGATCGTAGTGAGCCTGCAGCACTTTCGACAAGATTATCAATTTTAGAGGGACTAAAGTCGTTATAGGACTCTGTTAAATTCAGACATGGCATTGAATTAAACACTGAAGGAATCTCCTCCTTAAATTTTGCTACAGCACTGTCAGATAGACATCTGCTGTAGGAGGTTTTGCGCGGTACACTATAACAAATAGAACTGGCTGCAGTGTTTTCCAGTTTGGGTGAGAAAGACTAAGAACAAGGCTTTCAAATGAATTATAATTTAGTTTAGGTTTAGGGTCCATTAAAACGCTCGAATCATATATGGCTGCTACTCCACCTCCTCGGCCAGTGCCTCGAGGAATGTGAGTATTAATATGACTGGGGGGGGTGGATTCATTTAGGCTAACATACTCCTCGTGGGACGACCAGGTCTCAGTAAGACAAAGTAAATCAATATCATAATCTGATATTAATTCATTCACTAAAACAGCTTTAGAGACCTGATATTTAACAGCCCACATTTCATTCTCTTATTTAGTGCTACTGAGGAGTTGGTTTTAATTTTTATTAGATTTTTGTATTGTTATAAGGAGTTTGGTCTAGACCTGCTCTATTTGAAAAGTGTCCTGAGATAACTTCTGTTATGAATTGGCGCTATAAAAATAAAACTGTATCGTATTTGTGCTGTTCAGACTGTCACATTTACCTGCAGTCTGAATGTAGCCTTAGAGAGAATGCAGGTTTAACACACTTCCACATTGGCTTCACTTCACAGACCCAGAACTCTTTCTGTTATGTAAACTGTCAATGACAAACACACACACACTCACATACACTGTCTTAAAGTTTAATGATTTACACTGTATCCCCAAGGTTGGCAGGTACCCATAATGTGAGTGTGTAAGCAGATATATGTCCCACAACACGAGTAATACACATTTATACACAAACACTGACTGTTTGTTTCTCCTTCAGATCATTAACCTGTTTGTCGCCGTCATCATGGACAACTTTGACTATCTGACACGTGATTGGTCGATTCTGGGGCCGCATCATTTGGATGAGTTTAAGAGGATCTGGTCTGAATATGATCCAGAGGCCAAGTATGTTTATATATATGTATACGTATATATGATCAGATTATATAATACGATGACATAATTTATTTTTGTAAATGAGAATTTGTTCTAAATTTACTTAAATTGACTGAATAAAGAATAATAAAATAATAAAATAAGAAAATAAGAAAAACAGTGAGCACTGCCGGTGAATAACACTGATTATCTGGTTATCAGGGCTCCTGTCAGTGGGGGGGATATATAAGGGCTCCTGTCAGTGGGGGGGTATATCAGGGCTCCTGTCAGTGGGGGGGTATATCAGGGCTCCTGTCAGTGGGGGAGGGGGGGGTATATCAGGCAGACAGTGAACAGAGTTGATGTGTTAGAAGCAGGAAAAATGGGCAGCATGAGGATCTGATCCACTTTGACAAGAACCACATTGTGATGGACGACTGGGTCAGAACATCTCCAAACCTGCAGCTCTTGTGGGGGGTTCCTGGTCTGCAGAGGTCAGTACCTATCAAAAGTGGTCCAAGGAAGGAACAGAACCAGAGACAGGGTCATGGGGGGCCGAGGCTCATTGATGCAGGTGGGGAGTGAAGGCTGGCCCGTGTGGTCCGATCCAACAGACGAGCTACTGTAGCTCAAACTGCTGAAACATTTAATGCTGGTTCTGATAGAAAGGGGTCAGAACACAGTGCAGAGTAGTCTGCTGGTCTGGGACCAGTCAGGGAGTCCAGTGCTCACAGTTTTAGTGCTGATCAATATATCAGTGTATATATTGTTACTGCTGATCAATATATCACTGTATATACTGTTAGTGATCAGTATATCAGTGTATATACTGTTAGTGATCAATATATCAGTCTATATAATGTTAGTGATCAGTATATCAGTGTATATACTGTTAGTGATCAATATATCAGTCTATATACTGTTAGTGATCAATATATCAGTGTATATACTGTTACTGCTGATCAATTTATCAGTGTATATACTGTTAGTGATCAATATATCAGTCTATATACTGTTAGTGATCAATATGTCCTCTCTCAGGGGTCGTATCAAACATCTAGACGTTGTGGCTCTGCTCAGGAGGATTCAGCCTCCTCTGGGTTTTGGGAAGCTCTGTCCTCACCGAGTGGCCTGTAAGGTAAAATACGCGTGCTGTGAATTCTGGGTAATATACTGACTTGTGTGTATTAATATGTGGGATAAAATAACCCGGCCAAAATTAAAACGTGTCACATAACTGATGATTGAAAGCTTCTCGATGTAACTCCCATTAAACTGTAGCTAACAGCGCCACCATTGGCCATTCTGCAGAGTGGCCGTTTAGCTTAGCTACAGTTAGCTAGCTGGATGCCCCTGGCTTGCATCGCTCTAGCTAGTAGAAAACAACCGTTAGCTTTGTACAGCTACATTATTGTTGTTAAATCAACACTGTTATCAACAATCAACAACGTTAGCCAACTAGCAGGCTAATGTTATCCAGCTAAAAGCCCAATCAGAGTTGGACTCTGTGCTGGACTCTGTGCTGGACTCTGTGTTGGACTCTGTGTTGGACTCTGTGCTGGACTCTGTGTTGGACTCTGTGTTGTGGACTCTGTGTTGTGGACTCTGTGTTGGACTCTGTGTTGTGGACTCTGTGTTGTGGACTCTGTGTTGGACTCTGTGTTGTGGACTCTGTGTTGGACTCTGTGTTGGACTCTGTGTTGTGGACTCTGTGTTGGACTCTGTATTGTGGACTCTGTGTTGTGGACTCTGTGTTGTGGACTCTGTGATGGACTCTGTGTTGTGGACTCTGTGTTGTGGACTCTGTGTTGGACTCTGTGTTGTGGACTCTGTGTTGGACTCTGTGTTGGACTCTGTGTTGTGGACTCTGTGTTGGACTCTGTGTTGGACTCTGTGTTGGACTCTGTGGTGGACTCTTGTTGTGGACTCTGTGTTGGACTCTGTGTTGTGGACTCTGTGTTGGACTCTGTGCTGGACTCTGTGTTGGACTCTGTGTTGTGGACTCTGTGTTGGACTCTGTGTTGTGGACTCTGTGTTGTGGACTCTGTGTTGTGGACTCTGTGTTGTGGACTCTGTGTTGGACTCTGTGTTGGGGACTCTGTGTTGTGGACTCTGTGTTGGACTCTGTGTTGTGGACTCTGTGTTGTGACTCTGTGTTGGAGTCTGTGTTGGAGTCTGTGTTGGACTCTGTGTTGGACTCTGTGTTGTGGACTCTGTGTTGGACTCTGTGTTGGAGTCTGTGTTGTGGACTCTGTGTTGTGGACTCTGTGTTGGATTCTGCGTTGGACTCTGTGTTGGACTCTGTGTTGGACTCTGCGTTGGACTCTGTGTTGTGGACTCTGTGTTGGACTCTGTGTTGGACTCTGTGTTGTGGACTCTGTGTTGGACTCTGTGTTGGACTCTGCGTTGTGGACTCTGTGTTGGACTCTGTGTTGGACTCTGTGTTGTGGACTCTGTGTTGGACTCTGTGTTGTGGACTCTGTGATGGACTCTGTGTTGTGGACTCTGTGTTGGACTCTGTGCTGGACTCTGTGTTGTGGACTGCCCACTGTTGGCACTGTAGGGAAGCGGAGAGAGGAGGCACTCGGGAGCATAAAGGTCACACTGACTCTAAATCTGACATATTGAAGCTTTAATATAGAAACTGAAAACAGCCCGATGAAGGTTATGTGACGTGTTTTAATTTTGCTGAACGATGACAATCCTTTAACAGGTATTTGACCTCTGACCTTCCTGCAGTGGTTTAATTCTGAGTACAGTGACTGTAGAAGATCACATATTCTTCCTCTTCCTCTCCCAGCGTCTGGTGGCGATGAACATGCCTCTGAACGCTGACGGGATGGTGACGTTCAACGCCACGCTCTTTGCTTTGGTTCGCACCGCCCTCAAGATCAAGACCGAAGGTATGTGATTGGTCCAGGGCAGAAGTGGTAGTTGATGATGTCACTGTGTTGTGTGAGGGTTAAAATACTGCACAATGTAGCACGTCATAATATTCATTAAATATGAGTTTTACTACATTGAAAGATTGTTGATAATCGCTCTTTAATTACTATGAGTCTGACACAAACTGGCTCCACCCACTGTGTGCTGTTACTAGGTAACCCTGACCAGGAGAACGAGGAGCTGAGGGTGATCATCAAGAAGATCTGGAAGAGAATGAAACCAAAACTACTGGACGAAGTAATACCACCACATGAAGGTATAAATACAGCTAATGCTACAGCTAATATTGCTAATGCTACAGCTAATACTGCTAATGCTACAGCCACTACTTCTGCTTATACAGCTAATACTACTGCTAATACTACTACAAACACCACAACTACTAATAACTGTCTCACTGTGTGTCTCACTGTGTGTCTCACTGTGTGTCTCTCTGTGTCTCAGAGGAGGAAGTGACTGTGGGGAAGTTCTATGCGACCTTCCTGATCCAGGATTACTTCAGGAAGTTCAGGAAGAGGAAAGAAAAAGGAGACCTGACGGGAGAGTCTGACACTACCAACCCCTCGGCTGTCCAGGTCTGTCTGTCTGTCTGTACATTTGTGAGACACCATGAGAACTGGATCTTGGTTAAATAATTGTGTGTGTGT
The DNA here is from genome assembly GCF_905237075.1 of Dicentrarchus labrax. NCBI lineage: Eukaryota > Metazoa > Chordata > Actinopteri > Moronidae > Dicentrarchus > Dicentrarchus labrax. The sequence continues at coordinate 774,833 of NW_026136715.1, read as the reverse complement.
GTGTGTGTGTGTGTGTGTGTGTGTGTGTGGTGTAGTTGTGTAAAGCCGGTCTGAAGACTCTGCAGGATCTGGGTCCAGAGATGCGCCTGGCTCTGAACGAGGACCTGGAGGAGGACGAGGAGGAGGTTATGATGGAGGAGGAAGAGATGGAGGAGAACGCTGCGTACAAGGTCGTTATGACAACACATAGTTTGAAATAAAGTGCTTTAGAGTGCGGTCAGAGGTCAGATGTAACGGTCTGCGGTGTCTCGCTACAGGGTGAAAATGGTTTTGGACCAGACAAAGACAGACGAGGCTCCATACTGACCACGCCTACAGGTAGACCACGCCATTACATCATGTAATTATGGTTACATTAGATCGGCACTTCCCTACAGTGTCAACAGTGTGCAAC
>NW_026136715.1:759439-771939 GCF_905237075.1 Dicentrarchus labrax | reverse complement strand
ACAGAGTCCACAACACAGAGTCCACAACACAGAGTCCAACACAGAGTCCACAACACAGAGTCCACAACACAGAGTCCAACACAGAGTCCACAACACAGAGTCCAACACAGAGTCCACAACACAGAGTCCACAACACAGAGTCCACAACACAGAGTCCAACACAAAGTTGGGGACTTGGGGAACATTAGCTTTTGGCTAACATTATCGCCAGCAAAATACTATTTGATCGGATAAGTTAGTTGTCTAACATTAGCTGCGCAGTGTGGGTGTGGCGTTGGTTGCTTCGTGGTGTTGGCTGATGGGCTGATTTGTTAATTGCGAGCTAGCTAGAAGCATGGAGCTAACGGTCCAAATAAAATATAGGAACATTACAGATAGTAATGTTATTCTAAATATGATTGTCAGTTATTTTACAGCGTTCAGTGTTTGTCACCTATGGCCGACGCCCAGGATGATGCTCTTTGTGTTGATTGACAGGTCTCTCAGCCAATCACATTATCTTGTTCTGCAGGAGGGACTCGAGGGACAGATACTGGAGGAACGGAGACATGGAGGCGTACGGAGAGCAAGGTTACTACAGCAGAGAGGAAGACAACGACAGCATCACCTCCAGAGACAGGTAGACAGACAGACAGACAGACAGACAGGTGGACAGACCCTTTGTGTGTTATTCTGTGTGTTGATGTGTGTGTGTGTGTTGCAGACATTACCCCGACGAGCCTCCTCTGTACAGAGACCACTACGATGGCCACGCCCCCTACACCAACAGTGGCTATGGTAACGGCTACAGCGAGGGAAGGAGGACAACCCGGCGACGCCTACTTCCTGCCACACCCACAGGTGAGAGGAAGTCCCATAATGCTCTCTTCTACCCGCAAGCATGCTGTGATGTCACAGTTGAGAGGGTGCATTTGTTTCATTGTCGTCTGTCAGGTCGGAAGCCGTCTTTTAACATCCAGTGTCTGAGGAGGCAGGGCAGCAGCGACGACCTGCCGATCCCCGGGACGTACCACCCCACCTCGCCGCCACGCCGCACGTGCACACAGGTAACACACACACACAGGTGACACACACACACACACACAGGTAACACACACACACAGGTGAGACACACACACACAGGTAACACACACACACAGGTGACACACACACACACACACAGGTGACACACACACACACACACACACACAGGTAACACACACACACAGGTGAGACACACGCACAGGTAACACACACACACAGGTAACACACACTAAACACACAGGTAACACACACACAGATAACACACACACACACACAGGTAACACACACACAGTTTACACAGACACAGTTAACACACACACACACACAGTTAATACACACACAGATAACACACACACACACACACACACACGTAACACACACACAGTTAACACACACACAGTTAACACACGCACACACACACACACAGGTTACACACACACACACACACACAGGTAACACACACACAGTTAACACACACACACACACACAGGTAACACACACACACACACACACACAGGTACTATACTCAGAGGTCACACACACTAAACACACATACATACACACACAGGTTACACACACACATAGGTAACACACACACACAGGTAACACACACACATACAGGTAACACACACACTAAACACACACACACACACACACACACACAGGTAACATACACACACAGGTAACACACACTAAACACACACACACACACAAAGGTAATATAAACACATAGGTAACACACACTAAACACACACACACACACAGGTAATATACACACACAGGTAACACACACTAAACACACACACACACAGGTAACATACACACACACTAAACACACACACACACACACACAGGTAATATACACACACAGGTAAATCACACTAAACACACACACACACACAGGTAATATACACACACAGGTAACACACACTAAAACACACACACACACACACACACACAGGTAATATACACACACACTAAAACACACACACACACACAGGTAATATACACACACTAAACACACACACACAGGTAACACTCACACATAGGTAACACGCACACACTCTTCCTCAGTAACCCTCCTCTCGTCCTCCTCAGCAGACGTTCAGCAGTTATGAGTCTCGCCACTCTTCCGGTCACTCCTCAGCAGCCTCCTCAGCGTCCTGGGCGAACCCGTGTCCTCGCCGTGGTCGCCTCCTCTATGCTCCCCTCATCCTGGTGGAGGAGGAAGGCAGCCCTCCCTGGGGAGGAGGAGGGGCAGGAGGAGGAGGAGGAGGAGGAGGAGGAGGAGGAGGAGAATTGAAGAAGGGAGGAGCAGGAAGAGGTAAGGGGACTACTTCGCTGTGTTGGATAAAGTGATCGTAGCTTCTATTCTATGCTAGTCCAAGATGGCTACCCACATTGCTAGCCTCAGACAATATAAATAAAAATTAGGTGTAACGGAAACTGTGCTCCAATCACAGTTGAGCAAGCCTCAGTGAACTTCCCCCTTTCCCGGACTTAGACATGCTATGCTAGGCTAATAAATGTCAAAAAGACAACCTCATTTTGAAGATGGTTAAAAGATAAAAGCGACTATAGTTACATCTTAACATAGCTAATATAGGCAAAATGTTAGCAAACTAGCTAATCTACATCAGTCGCTAGTTGATGTAGTGGCGGGGCTTAGGAGGGTCACAAACTAAGAAACAGTTAGCTTACCTGTGTATGTATATCATCTTCATTATCAGCGTCATGAAACAGCTCTAAGACAAAACAAGAGACCACACAGATAATTCACCTCCCTCTGGAGGCACCCTGGAGGCATCCTCATCAGATGCCCGAACCATCTCAGCTGGCTCCTTTCTACGCAAAGGAGAAGCGGGTCTACGCCGAATCCCTCGCGGATGACTGAGCTTCTCACTCTATTGCTAAGGGAGACGCCGGCCACCCTCCTGAGGAAACCCATTTTGGCTGCTTGTACCTGCGATCTTGTTCTTTCGGTCATGACCCATCTCTCATGACCGTAGATGAGGGTAGGAACAAAGATCGACCAGTAGATCGAGAGCTTCGCCTTTCGGCTCCACTCTCTTTTTGTGACAACAGTGCGATAAAGGGATCGCAATACTGCCCCTGCTGCCCTTATTCTCCGGCCAATCTCCTGCTCCATTCTACCCTCACTCGTGAATAAAACCCCAAGGTACTTAAACTCCTTCACTTTGGGTAAGGACTCACTCCCTACCCGAAGTAGACAATCCACCGGTTTCCTGCTGAGAACCATGTCCTTTAGATTTAGAGGTGCTGATCCTCATTCCAGCTGCTTGATACTCAGCTGCGAACCAATCCAGTGAGTGCTGAAGGTCACAGGCTGATGATGCCATCAGGACCACATCATCCGCAAAAAGCAACAATGCAATCCTCAGCCCACCAAACTGCAACCCCTCCCCACCACAACTACGCCACGATATCCTGTCCATGAAAGTCACAAACAGGATTGGTGACAAAGTGCAGCCCTGGTGGAGGCCAACTCCCACTGGAAACGAGTCCGACTTACGACCAAGAATCCGGATACAACTCTCGCTTTGGAAATACAGGGATTGGATGGCCCTGAGAAGTGACCCCATCCCCCCATACTCCTGCAGCACTTCCCAAAGGATATCCTGGGGAACCCGGTCATAGCCTTCTCCAAATCCACAAAGCACATGTAAACCCCAGGCCCCTTCCAGGACACAGAGTTAGTCTGTTGTTCCACGACCAGGACGGAACCCGCACTGTTCCTCTTCAATCAAAGGTTCGACAATCAACCGAACCCTCCTTTCCAGCACCTTAGAGTAAACTTTCCCAGGGAGGCTGAGTAGTGTGATGCCTCTGTAGTTTGCACACGCCCTCTGGTCCCCCTTTTTAAATAGGGGAACCACCACCCCAGTCCACCACTCCTTTGGCGCTGACCCCGACTTCCATGCGATGTTTAAAAGGCGTGTCAACCAAGACAGCCCCTCAACACCCAGAGCCTTCAGCATTTATGGGCGAATCTCATCAATCCCTGGGCCTTTGCCACTGTGGAGTTGTTTGACTACCTCAGTGACCTCCCGCATGGAAATTGATGCAGATCCCCCATCACACTCCAGCCCTGCCTCTATCACAGAGGGCGGGTTTGTTGGTCTAGTCGGGTTTAGGAGTTCCCCAAAGTGTTCCTTCCACCGCCTCCTCAGTTGAGGTCAGCAGCATCCCATCCCCAATGTACACAGCTTGAATGGTTCCCCGCCTTCCCCTCTGGAGGTGTCAAAAGGGTTTTCCAGAAGCGCCTGCGTGCCATCTGAAAGTCTTTCTCCATGGCTTCTCCTAACTGCTCCCACACACGCTGTTTTGCTTCCCTCACAGCTGCGGCTGCAGTCCTTCGGGCCTGCCGGTACCCTGCAACTGCCTCAGGAGTTCCCCGGGATAACATATCCCGGAAATTCTCCTTCTTCAGTCGGACAGCTTCCCTGACCACCGGTGTCCACCACCGTGTTCGAGGGTTACCGCCCCTTAAGGCGTCCAAGACCTTAAGACCACAGCTCACAGCCGCAGCTTCAGTAATAGAAGCTTTGAACACCAACCACTCTGGTTCGATGTCCCCCGCCTCCACAGGAATGCCAGAGAAGCTCCACCGGAGGTGGGAGTTGAAGGTCTCTCAAACAGGGGCCTCCTCCAGAAGTTCCCAGTTCACTCGTACTACACGTTTGGGTAGGTCTGTCCTTTGGCTTCCCCCGCCACCTAACCCAACTCACCACCAGATGGTGATCAGTTGACAGCTCCGCCCCTCTCTTTACCCGAGTGTCCAATACATGCGGCCTCAGGTCTGATGATACGATCACAAAATCGATCATAGACCTTTGGCCTTGCTCTGGTACCACGTACACTTATGAGCATCCCTATGTACGAACATGGTGTTTGTTATGGATAATCCATGACTAGCACAGAAGTCCAGTAACAAAACACCGCTCGGGTTCAAACTGGGGAGGCCATTCCTCCCAATCATGCCCCTCCAAGTGTCTTCATCATTGCCCACATGTGTGTTGAAGTTTCCCAGGAGAACAATGGAGTCCCCTACTGGAGCCCTATACAGGACTTCATTCAGGGTCTCCAAGAAGGCCAAATATTCTGTCAGACAGTCAGAGTCCCCCCCCACAGATCGTAGGCGTAGGGAGGCGACCCTCTCATCCACCGGGGTGGACTCGAATGTAGTGGCGCTCAGCCGGGGGCTTGTTAGTATCCCCACACCAGCCCGGCGCCTCACACCTTGAGCAACTCCAGAGAAGAATAAGCTCCTATCCAGGAGTAAGGATCCAGAGTCTCGACTGTGCGTAGAAGTAAGCTCCACCAGATCTAATTGATAGCGCTCCACCTCCCGCACCAGGTCCTGCTCCTTCCCCCCCCAGCGAAGTGACATTCCGCGTCCCCAAAGCCAGCTTTTACTGCCCGGGTCTGGTCTGTCTAGGCCCTCTGCCTTCACTGCCACACATTTGGCATTTCACTCGACCCCGGTGGTTTCTGTGGGCCCACGTGATGAAGATGTGGCCATGTCACTCTTTTGGGCTATGCCCGGCCAGGCTCAATGGCAAGCCCGGCCACCAGGCGCTCTCTTTCGGGCCCCCCTCCAGGCCTGGCTCCAGATGGGGACCCCAGGTCTCTTGACATCTTCCACGTTCTTCAATGGGGTCTTCTGTGAACCATTCTTAGTCTGGCCCCTCACCTGAGACCACTTTGCCTTGGGAGATATTGCTCCGAACAACACAGCTCTCAGGTTCATAGAAGCACCCAAACCTCTCCACCACGGTAAGGTGATGGTTCCCGGAGAGGAACTGATAATTATGATTTTAAAAACACAATAAATGTGTTTGACCAATATTAAACTATACACCAAGGGAAAAAGCTAATGTGAACAACAAATTAAAAATTTCCTTAAGTAACAGTGGGCTCTATGATAACAGTGACAGCAGTCACATGCTAAAACAGTAAACATGTGACTGAACTTTAAACTCAGTCTTTTTCCTCCATCAGGTGTCAGTGTGACAGGCGCAGCACCCAGACCGGCCTGGTACAGAGGCCCTGCAGGGACATCAGGTAGGAAGGTTAAACTCACAGAATGACCTTTGACCTTTGACCAGAATGTTATCTTTATCTTTAGTGTCATGTGACTGTTGTTGTGTCGTAGCTCCGCCTCCGTACAGAGCGTACACCACCCTCAGAGTTCCCTCGCAGCTCGGCGCCCAGCTCACTGAGAAACGTGGCTCAGCCGACAGTCTGGTGGAGGCGGTAAGGAGAAGCTGATCAATCACTGATATTGATCCTCAACTCTCCCTCAGTCACTGATTGTTTGTTCCTCCGTCTGCAGGTTCTGATCTCCGAGGGTCTCGGCCTTTACGCTCGGGATCCAAAGTTTGTAGCGTTCGCCAAGCGGGAGATCGCTGATGCGTGTCACATGACGGTGGACGAGATGGAGTCGGCCGCCAGTGACCTCCTCGGCACGGGGAGCCACGGGTTCCTCAGCAACGCCCCGGCTGACCCCGCTGCGCTCTACAGCGACGAGGAGCCAATCAGGACAGGGCGAGACGAGGACGAGCTGGCCGACGAGATGACCTGCGTGACATCATTCTGATGGACTGAAGCTCTGGACCAATCAGGAATGAGACAGACTGGCAACAGTGATTGATAAGACATTTGACCAATCAGATGACGGGACAGGAAAAGGGAAAAGCGAGAGAATAAAGGATAAAGGTCATAATGGAGGTTTTTCTGTTGTCATTTCATGGACTGAGATGATCAGAGGAAAGAAGGAAGGAAGGATAGTCTCTAGAAGAAGAAGTGAAAAACCGATGGAAGATAGCAGAGTGTAACTCATTGCTGATGTCGTCACGGTGACGTGTCTTGTCAGCTTGTTGCCGTGGTGACACTGCTAAGCTGCACAGAATCACACTTTACCCACAATGCACTGATGAGAGTGTTACAGGTTGTCATTTCAAGTGTCTCGCTTTTACTAGCTAAACAAAGATCAGCATTACGCTAGTTAGCTTAGGATGCAAACTGTTTCCTCTGCCTGAAAATATAGCACTTAACAGCAAGCTAACTAAATGCTATATTTCTACGGCCACTCACTCAACAGTGTTAGCTTGTATTGATCTTTACCAGTAGCTAACTTTGCTACATCAAATGCGATAAAATGCTAACTAGTAGCACAGTAACCTGTGTAGTGGTAGCTGTGTATCATTAGCACAGGCTCAGAACTAATAGCACAACCTACTAACTGCTAACCTAATGCTCAACTCAGTCAGCATCATTAGCTTGTGTTGAGGCTTTTATCAAACCTAGCTACTTTGAATTACACCAACTAATAGCACAGTATCCTGTGTAGTGTTAGCTGTGTAGCGTTAGCTCAGAGCTAACAGCAGGAAATAGACACTGGTAGCTAACCATAGGGAGGAATTAGCAGGCAGTTGTTTTATTCAGATACAGTTAGCAGTAGCCCTGACGGTACCTGACCCGATTGGTACTGAGCATGTGCAAAGGAAACAGGATCTCTCACTAGTTAGCTACTTCAATTATCAGCTCTGGAAAAATTATATTTAGTGTAAAACTTCCTCTCAGCATTAGCTAAAGTAGCATTAATAGCTCAACAAAACTTTGGTGCCACTTTTGCTAATGTTTGTATCTGAAAACTGTTCTTCTTTGGGATCGTTGCGGTCTTAGAGGATTTCACTTGCACTGTGCAGCGAGCTAACTAAATGCATCAACGGGCACTGACAGTTAGCTCATTTATTTATACACTGTGTGATTTTATTCAAGTTAGCATTACCTCTAGCAGGCAGCTAGCCTCACTACATCGGAAGTGACAACAACTTAAGCTGTGTGACACTAATTAGCCTCGCTAATGAATATTAGCCAGCTACGTTGCTTGCATGTTAGCTGTAGTTTTCTTTTAGTCCAAAAGCCGTTTTTTTCTTTTACTGTTGCAATAATCGCTGACTACGAGCAACTACGAGTTTTCTATTATCCGTTTATCTTGTTTGCACGTGACGTCACGTCGCTGCGTTCCTGTGGCAAACTCCAGATGGCGGACAGGAAGTGATTGTATACGTTGGAAGCACTGTCACAAACTCTCTGAATGCTCAAATCGATCAAACCGGGAAACCACAACAAGCTTTTATATAGAGAAGTTGTTGTTCTTAAGGAGGAAAAAACGTCTTGTGAGTTTGTCTGTGGAAGCAAACGTAGCCTATTTCATAATCTATATCCGTTTAAGCTTTATTTATTTACACCACATTATTGATGTCAATTAGTTTGCTAAATTAGCTAGCATTTTACTAATGTTAGCTTTCAGATGTAACCAGCTAATTAACTATTTATGTAAATTAGCTAGTGTTTAGCTAACTTTAGCTTTCAGATGTACCTAGTTAGCTAATGATGGATGTTGATTAGCTAGCTGGTGTTTTTATCTGAAGCAAAACTAGCAATTGATATAGACTAGTTAGCTCGTTTGCTAGCAAGAAATTGACAAAGAACGCCGGAAAAGATGCAAGTTCTTCTGTGGAAGCAAACGTAGCCCATTTAAAAAAATTCTATTAGTTTAAGCTATATTTAAACTATTGTATATATTTATAATATTTCCGGCACTTCACCTCGCTGTCAGACAGCTCTTTCTGACGAGGAACTGAAGCTGCTCTCTTCAACGCCATCAGACTCACAAAACAGTCCTCTGGTCCACCGCTGCCTCGACCTGCAGCCGCTAACGTTAGTTCGGATCCAAATTAAAGTGTTAAACCACCAAAGTCACACAATGACACAAAACTCTGTTACAGCTAATGTTAGATAGGCTAATCTATGTTGAAAATACAACCACATTTTGAAGATGGTTAAAATATAAAAGAGACGTATATATAGTCACACTAACATTATCAGATGTAACGAGGTAACTAATGGTCGATGTAAATTAGCTAGCTAAAGTCAGATAAAAGAGACGTACCGGATATTCAGCTAGCTCAACCCTGGAAACCAGTTTGTGACCAACAAGTTGACCGATATCGAACTCCAGAACGCAGCCGATAACAAACGTCTTCCTGATGTGAAGTCTGCTCCCTGCTGAAGGTTGTTGAGGTTCAGTGTGATCTGTCAGCTTCAGTCTGATGAGTTTTATATGACTGCTGATGATGTGTGGAGGATTATATTCTCAGATTTTATTAATGTGTATTTTTATTCTCATAAATGAACTGAAAAGACTTTCTGTTTTTTATTGGACTGCGGAGTGTTTGTTCAGTGTGTTCAGCTTTTCTTTTTTTAAATGTTTTTTATTCGTTCTGACAGTTTGTTAATCAGACAGTCCGGTGGTGTTTCTGTCTCGTCTTAATTTTTGTGTCTTCTTTTAGTTTTTCCTTCCTGCAGTTTGGACAGTTTCCCAGCAGTTAAGGGCTTTTTGATTCCACGCCTGGATTCCCCAGAAACCTCCTCCTAAGACGCTGAGAACTCGTTTGCGTTCAGCTGAGAAACACAAACTCTGTCTGAACCCTCGTTTACCTCAAATAAACAATGGAAACAAGCTGCTGTCTGACTCTTTCATCACATCCTTATTTTTATTCTTTTCAGTCTTTAAACCGGCTCACAAACACAGGTTTATTTAAAAAAAGGCTCAGTTATGATCTAAAAGAGTTGGACACTGGTTAACCCTTCTGGTCTCCAATCACAGTTGAGCAAGTCTCTGTCAACTTCCTCCTTTCCTGTACTAAGATATGCTATATGCTAGGCAAATCTATGTTGAAAATACACATTTTGAAGATGGTTAAAAGATAAAAGAGAATATAGTCACTTCTTAAGATAGCTAATGTTAGCAAAACACTAGCTAACTAGGTAACTAACCTACCTTTCTAGCTAAATAAATAGTGTTTTGCTATCAGGTGTAAATAGCTGGTTAACAAGTAACAAAGATAGCTATTTAGTTAGTGTGATAACTAAACAGCAAATATACATGTATGTAGTCACAGCTTAGGTAAGATAATCAGCCAATCTATACCAATTGTTGCCAAGCTAATGTTAGCACAACACTAGCTAGCTATTTTAGGTCTACATCATTCATACATCACCGTTAGTTAGAGAAAAAAAAAGATTATCTTTGGAGCTTCAGTGTTCATGGTTCAGGAGGTTTCTACCGGGAGCCCAATGATCCACAGAGGTCTCCTCCTCTCCAACACAAACAGACCCGCTGATTAAAACCACTAAACACACTGAATAAAGCAGTTCCACCTTAAACACACTGAATAAAGCAGTTCCACCTTAACAATCACTGCTTCTCCCACGCTGTTGGACAGATAAAGGACGTCCCGGAGGGGCTGCGAGCCGAGCTAATGCTAATGTTAGCTCAGCTTGTTTCTCTGATAACTGGGAGTGGACCCCTATCTGGTGGACTGGATCAAATATTACCTCACTGACAGGCCACAGTACGTCAGGCTGAAGGACACCACGTCTGACACTGTGATCAACAGCACTGGAGCCCCCCAGGGCACAGTGCTGGCCCCTCTTCTCTTCACCCTGTACACCTCGGACTTTTGTTACAACTCGGAGCTGTGTCACATACAGAAGTACGCCGATGACACAGCCATCGTTGGGTGTATCAGGGGTGACAGAGAGGAGGAGTATCGGAGTCTGGTGGAGGACTTTGCTCTCTGGTGTCACACTAACCACCTACAGCTCAACACCTCTAAGACAAAGGAGCTGGTCATTGACTTTGGGAGGTCCAGACCAAGACCGCGACCAGTCCTGCTAGAGGGAGCTGAGGTGGAGGCTGTGCAATCATACAAATACCTCGGGCTGTGGCTGGATAATAAACTGGACTGGACAACACACACCAGACACCTGTACAGGAAGACACAAAGCAGGTTGTACTTCCTGAGGAGACCGCGGTCTTTCAACATCTGTTTTACCAGTCTGTGGTTACCAGCGTCCTCTTCTACACTGTGGTGTGCTGGGGGGGGACTGGATAAACTGATCAGGCGGGCCGGCTCTGTGGTCGGCATGAAGCTGGACTCACTGGTGACGGTGGCAGAGAGGAGGACACTGGACAAACTGCTGGACATTATTGACAACGCCAGCCACCCCCTGCACACCGTCCTCAGCAACCAGAGGAGCCTGTTCAGTGAAAGGCTGCTCCTCCCCAAGTGTAGGACCAACACACTCAAGAACTCCTTTGTCCCTATATTTATCCTCTATACAGTTCTCTACATTTATATTATTTCATTTTATTTTCCGTGAATTTTATTTTACTTTTATTCTTATACTTCCTATATTTAGCTAAAAGTTTATTGTTTACTGTTTATTGTTTACTTCCTATATTTAGCTAAGAGTTTATTGTTTACTGTTTATTGTTTACTTCCTATATTTAGCTAAGAGTTTATTGTTTACTGTTTATTGTTTACTTCCTATATTTAGCTAAGAGTTTATTGTTTACTTTCTATGTTTAGCTAAGAGTTTATTGTTTACTGTTTATTGTTTACTTTCTATGTTTAGCTAAGAGTTTATTGTTTATTGTTTACTGTTTATTGTTTACTTTCTATGTTTAGCTAAGAGTTTATTGTTTACTGTTTATTGTTTACTTTCTATGTTTAGCTAAGAGTTTATTGTTTACTGTTTACTGTTTATTGTTTACTTTCTATGTTTAGCTAAGAGTTTATTGTTTACTTTTTATTGTTTACTTTCTATATTTAGCTAAGAGTTTATTGTTTATATTATACTGTATTTTTTATACAAGTGTTTTGTAAGTTGCTGGAAACCCAATTTCCTTGCGGGAGTTCATCCCAAAAGGATCAATAAAGAGAAGTCTAAGTCTAACTTAAGATCCAGACGTCCGATGACTAAAATCCTTCATCCGGTTCAAATCTAGAGTTAAAAATCACCAAGATCTAAACAGTGGATGGTAAACTGTCAGTGTATGACAGCTTATTATCGATCAGCTCCATATAGAACATAGCTCTAGAGTTTATACACTGTTTAATGATTATTGATTATTGATTGAATCAACTACATATAGAACACAGATCTAGAGTTTATACACTGTTTATTGATTATTGATTACTGATTGAATCAACTCCATATAGAACACAGATCTAGAGTTTATACACTGTTTAATGAGGAAAAGTTTCACATTAGAGATTTAAATATTAACATTATTATTATTCTTCACACACGACCACTGAACCAGCTGATCTGAAGCAGACAGGAAGTTGGAGGTCAGTAGATTGTGACATTCTCTGTCAGTATCTCAGCTCCCTCTGCTGTCTGACTGCCGTCACTGCAGGAGCTTCAACATCTGGACACAGTGTTCACATCTGTGTGTGTGCTCTCTTTGTCAGAAACAATATTTTTCCTTCATTCTTTGTTGTTGTACTGTTAGCTGATATTGATTGTTTTTTAATAAAACTGACGGTTATTGAATAGTTATAAAGAGTTCGGTCTAGACCTGCTCTATTTGAAAA
>NW_026136715.1:744439-754439 GCF_905237075.1 Dicentrarchus labrax | reverse complement strand
AGTGAGAGCCAGTGAGCGTTGCTTGATTTTGACTTTACGAATGCATAAAATAAACATGTTGTCTGTGTCTCTTGCAGCTGGTGGCCCAGGGTCAGTTCAGGGTGCTGAAGGTTCCTCTGGGCTTCATTAAGGCCTTAGAATGGGTGAGTTCATCAGACCAACACCGGCACCGCAAACACCTCCTCTGTCAGTTGGACAGCAGCGCTCTAAATCCGCTGCAGACATCCACCTAACATCAGAGTGATTGGAGACTCTATTCTCTATTCCATTCTGTCCTTCAGCAGCAGCCAACAATACAAACAATACAAACAATAAAAAATAAAAAATAAGATCAGTCTGTATGCAGACGACACATCGCTGTTCTTCCTAAATGTATCTCTCGTCTGAATGAACCTTACAATAATCTTCATGGGAAGAAAAGCTACTGTTGAACTCACCTTGTTAGACTCCAGCATCTCCAGGTTCTACTGAAATAACAAGGTCCAATGTGCTTCAGAAGCACCTGTTTCTGTTTCACCACTGTCAGATCAAATATTGCTTCATCCACTAGTTTTCACTGAAATGTTCCACAGTTTTAAATGTTTCTATCGTTTTCTAAAGTAACTGTTCACTCAAGAGATGAAGGTGGGAATTAGACTGACACCATTTTAATAACGTGGCTCAGCAGATCTGATGGTTTGTGGTTTGATAAACTGTTTGAGAAGGTTTTAAAGTTTTTAAAGTCCTAAAAACCTTCTGACAATGTTCTTGAAATATTAAAAAACACACAGATCAAACACTACATTACACACTGAGAGATTCACTGTAATGATTATTATCATTGTATGCTATACGCACACACACTCACACACACACACACACACACACAAACACACACACATTCAATTCAATTCAATTCAATTCAATTTTATTTGTATAGCGCCAATTCATAACAGAAGTTATCTCAGGACACTTTTCAAATAGAGCAGGTCTAGACCGAACTCTTTAAAACACACACACACACACACACACTCACACACACACACACACACACACACACTCACACACACACACACACACACACACACACACACTCACACACACACACACACACACACACACACACACACTCACACACACACACACACACACACACACACACACATACACTCACACACACACTCAAACTGAGCAGATGGTCACAGTTGGACTTTCTGTCCAATCCTTGCTTGGAGTGTGTGTCCCCTCTGTAACTGGCCTCTCCATGATAAATATGGTGATGATGATGGTGAAGATGATGGTGATGTTGATGATGATGATGATGATGAAGATGATGGTGATGATTGTGATGGTGATGATGATAATGGTGATGGTGTACTGTAGAGCAGCTGAGCAGGGCACTAACACAGTGAGGGTTGTCGGTTAGAGTCTGTACTCACTGCAGTCTCTATAGATAGATGTGATGATGTGATGATGACTCATCGTCCTGCAGGAGTTTCACTCTTCATCACTAAATAACACCTCCTCTGCCTCAGCACAACCACATTAACGCACACACAGGCAGGTTGGTCATTAGTCTTCATAACTTTAAATACAAAGTTATTTTCCTGCTTGATTACTTTTCTTTGAATCTCCTGAAATATTGATGTTGTGTCTGAAATATCTGCTGATTTAATCTCAATCAATCACGGTTATCAATATTTGATCATAAAAGCCCTCAAATGAAGAACTCACAAACATTACTGTGGCACATTAATAAAGCACTGAAGACGCGGCCTTCAATAAATCAATACATTGTTTTGTTTTTTTACTGAACTGAAGCCGATGAAGGAGTCTAAAATGAAGCCATAACACATCATTAAGTTAATTTTTGTTCTTTAACACGTTATTATTAAAATAATCTTAATGAATGAGTTACTGTTGAAGTTGCCAGCAAGTTGTGTTTACTGCTTATTAGCAAATGTTAGCATTCTAATGTGCTAAACTAAGATTGTGAACATGGTAAACGCTGCACCTGCTAAACATCAGTGTGTCAGAATTGTAACTGAGAGAATATAAGCATGCTGATGCTAGTTGTTGCTAATGTGTCTTTAGACGTCGGTTGATTAGATGTTTCTGCATTATTTCTTAAATTTTTGTTGTTCCTCCTCCAGTTTTTCGCCATCTTTGCCTTCTCCACCTGTGGCAGTTATTCTGGGATGTTCAAGATGTCGGTGGAGTGTAAGAACCGGACCGACAGCGACCTGAATATTGATGTGGACTTTGAGTATCCGTTCAGGTCAGTGGCTGGGGTGTAGCTGGGTGGCTAACCGTAGCTTGCTTGCTAACTTTATCGTTTGCAAAATAGTATCTTAGTTGATATGTTAGTTGGCTAATGTTAGCTTCCCCAGCCAACGTGATCTATGATACTAACTTTCATTCCGTCTCATGTATGTATGTCTGTTTTGGCTGATGCCTTTGATTTTGCAAACTCTGCAGTTAGCTTAACACCACTAGCTACTCCAGAACTGTCTCTCTGACACCAGTAAGGCTCCCACAAAATTAGAGTAAGACCGACAAACTTTGAGTTGTTAATGTCGCTAAACTTCCTGTCCCTCTTTCAGACTCCACCAGGTGTACTTCGATGCGCCCACCTGTAACGGGGGAGAAAAGGAGCGTCTCTTCCTGATTGGCGACTACTCCTCCTCGGCTGAGTTCTTCGTCACCATCGGCGTCTTTGCCTTCCTCTACTCCACGGCGGCTCTAAGCATCTACATCTTCTTCTTCGAGAAGTACAAGGAGAACAACAAAGGTCCCCTGATTGTAAGTTTACACACCTGGCTGCGTTGCTCACAGGTGAATTGTGGGAAATGCGGCTCATAGACTGTGTTTGTGTGTTTAGGACCTGGGTGTGACCGGAGTGTTCGCCTTCATGTGGCTGGTGAGTTCGGCGGCCTGGGCCAAAGGTCTGTCCGACGTGAAGACAGCGACTGACCCAGGGAAAGTGGTCACTCTGATCTCCGCCTGCAATGCTGAAGTGAACCGCTGCCGTGAAGTCCACGACCCGGTCATGTCCGGACTCAACACCTCTGTGGTAAGACCATGACCAAAGACATGTCCAATCTGTGAGGACACTACTGAGGACGAGTTCCAAGATACTCCTTAACTGCAAAAACAGCCAAATATTCTTCAATATAATCACATTTTCTTGTCTTCTGCCAATGGGGTCAGACAGTTCTGCTTGACTAGAATTCTTACAACAAACAACAAACAAACCAGCCACTAAAAGACTGTAATGGAACTTAAAACTAGAAAAAATGCCAAAAATGTAAGCAAAAGCATCACAAACAATGAAAACTCTGTTTTAAGATATTTAGTATTTTGGTCACTTTATTGAGCTGAATTTAAGAATTTGTACCTCAATCTAAGATAATAATAAGATAATAATTAGCAAAATCTTACAATAAGACACAATTTCTTCAGAAAGCATAAAAAAGTGACTAATGGATATTATGCAACTATTGTTGTTACTGGTTAAATCGAGCTCAATATTAGCTGGAATATCTTATTAAGACAACGCTAGATTTTATTAAAACCCGATTACTTGTCTAATGTACCTTGACAAGATTATTTTTCTTTATAGACAAAAAAACAAGACTAATTTCCCAGAAACAAGACTTTTACTACTTTTACTTTCTTGAGATTCCTGTTTTGCAGTGTTCTGTTTTGGCAGTAATTTGGAACCAAGGTCTCAGATGTCAGTCTATGGTGTCAGGTAAAGGGTAATCTGATATTGATATCCAAATTCCCCGATAATTCCTAAAATGAGGTATCAGTATCAGCGAGTATGTGCACTGATCTGACACCACGTGGACCCTGTTACTTCCCAGCAGTGTACCTGAGCTAGGACATACAGACATTACAGCTGTACCGGATTAATAGTATATGCTTGTTCAAAATAATAATATATGCATTTTTTATCACAGTTGTATGGGCCAATACGCAAAGTTCGGGTATCAGAATCTGTATCAGGAAGGAAAACATGCATTGGAGAAACAGTGATTTTTAGGCCACTCAGGTATAGATATTGATATAGATACTCAGGTATCTGTTTATCTGACTGATAATGAATCTAGTAATGAGTCCCTTCATCCTCTCCTCTTCCAGGCTTTTGGTTTTATCAACCTGATCCTGTGGGTGGGAAACCTCTGGTTCGTCTTTAAGGAGACAGGCATCATTGCTCCCTTCATGCGAGCTCCACCTCCTCAGGAGAAACCTGCCGCACCAGAAGCCTACGGTCAGCAAGGGGCATACGAACAAGATCCCTACGCCAGCAACCAAGGAGGCTACCAACCTGACTACAACCAGCAAGGATACAACCAGGTGATCTGCTGAACTGCTAATACTCAAATGGGACCAAGAAAGGTGTCAGTACCCCAATTCAGCACAACAACAATAACATACCATACCAACCCTAACCCCAACCCCCAAGTCTAGGATGTAACCTAGCTTAGCAGTAAGACTGGAAACAAAGAGGAACCGCTAGCGCCATCTATACAGTGAAAAAAAAACAAATTTCACCTTCTAACAACTCTTCAAAAAACTACAAAAAATGTCTTAGAGAAAGCAAAAAACTGCACCAACAGTTAAAACAGCAAATAATTCAGATTAGACAGCTAACGATTAGTTTCCTTATCAATCAAGCCTCCGATTATTTTCTTGATTGATTGGTCAAAAACTCTCTCTGTCACAGTTTCCCAATTGTTCAAATACTTCTGAAAGCCAATAATGACTCTGAAACATTGCTCAGTTCTGTTCAGTAAACCAGAGATTGTTTTATTTTTGCTTAAAGGGTAAACTCAAGTGTACCAATAATATTAATTAAGGCTCTGATCCATTTAGTGTAGCAATGAGTCTTTCCAAACTGAATGGAATCAATGATAACACCTACTGTGAAAAAGGTCTATTAATGTTGCAAAACTTGCCAATTAAATTTCTCTGAATTGACTGTTTGAACTCTCAGACAGAGTGTACTGTGTAGTATTAGTATAGTATTATAAATCCACAGTGTTACTCTGTACTTCCAGATTGCAGTACTTTCAGTCTGTATACTGCAGTACTTTCAGTCTGTCTGCTGTTGTGTCTCCTCCAGGATGCAGAGTACGGTCAGGGCTACGGCCAGCAGGCAGCGCCCACTTCCTTCTCCAATCAGATGTGAACTGACAGTAAGCAGGTGAGTCACACAGGAAGCAGAGACTAGAGTGGCTTCCTGATTGGCCAGTTAAGTTCATGAAATTCACTTTAAATTATATTTTTCTTCGTGTTCAGACTGTGAATCTTCTCCATTGTGTATTAAAAGCTTGTTCATGTTCCTTCCTTATAAACAAACACTGTAGTTTATTTGAACTCCGTCCTGCTGCCACAAATAACACTACAACACCAAATGTGGATTCCTCCGCCGCTGAAAATAGTCCTCAACAAATTTCCTCCTGCTTGTTTGATAAAAACTTCAGATTTTTAAAACATGAAACTTCATATTTGTGAGATCTTCAGTAGGAACCAATGAGCTTTGAGCTGAGACCCACAGACAGGAAGTCAACAAGAACAAGATTAGTAGTCCAGAACTACATAACTTCATTATAAAGCTGTAAACATTTTACCGTTATCAACAAATTTCAGCATCTGTGATTCACATGTTGCACTTTGCCATATTTCAATTGCAGTAATATTTTGAATATTTGTGTAGCTGTAAATAATCATCAGTAATTGAACAGTGACAGGCGTTAGCGTTGGTTCAGGGGGCTCACTGAACCCCCTACCGGCCGTAGCCAAAAATACATGTAGGGATTTATGCAGTTGTTTACTTGTTTATGTATTAAAAATGTTGATTTAAACTCAGATATTATGAACTACTTAAATAATGATTCACATTATGAAGAAAGGAAAAATAATTTTTAACAGAAAGTAGTACAAGCCAGCTCCTAAATAGAGAGAGGTTTTGGGTTTTGGTCGGCCTAATAATCATGGAGATTCCTGTTATGATGTTTCCTAATATTAAATAATGATCGATAATTATGTAGTCTGGATTTATAGATTTGTCTTAACCTTGGTTATGAGTTATTAGTTATGTTTGAAGTGATGGTATTTGTGTACATTTTTCTGACTCGACTCTGCTCAGAACATTTGAACCACGGTAGAAACTTATTTGTGTAATCCTCGACATTTACAGTGAATGTGTATGTGACGCAGTGTATGACGTAGTGCAGAGGTCAGCAGCCTTTACTATCATAAGAGTCATTTTTCTGCCTGGACCCACAAAACATATTTGAGCCTTTTATGTAACGCTGCTTTCTTGACACAGAGCGGGCGTACCAATAAGCCAGCAGTGTTTGTGGTGGAAGTAAATAAATCTGTTCACACACAATTCAATTCTTTGTTTCCCTCCAAACCTGCTGGGGAGACTCAAGACTAGCAGCTGTTGAGGTTCAGCAAATATATCGAGGAAAGGCGCCATGTCAGGATATAACGTATGACACACATTTCACTTTCTTACAACCGCCACTGGAGACCCAGTGTACATACATCAATATATAGAACATATAAATCAAAGCAAAGTCCCCTCAAATTAATTTACTTAAACTGTTACAAAGTGAAGCAGATTGAGAATAAAAAGAGGAAAAGAGGAGTGAGTCGTCCTTTTAAGGATGTTTTCTGGTTTGTGCAGGAGCTGAACAAAACCTCAACCTGATGTTCCCTCTGGAATAATATCGACCTGATTCGCTTTTAGGTTCCTTACATGACAGTCGGGATATGAAAATGCAGCTGCTGGTATATTGACCTGAACCTCAGCCGGTCTAATAGTGACCTCATTACCTTCGGTGACCTTTTACCGTTGTTACCGTCAATACAGTCAGTACCGTCGGTGCCGTCGGCGCCGTCGGTGCCGTTAATATTAAGGGAAGAAGAAGTATTTTGGTCATTTTGTTAAAAATCATAAATCCTAATTCTCAGTTTTGATGTTTTTTTCTTTGTGAAAACAAAAAGTTGTCGACAGATATTTCCATTTGTTGACCTCGCTGTGTTTGTTTGTTTGTTCTTCACAGAGACCGTTGGAGTGAACCAACAGTGGGTCGCCTGCAACCTACCCACAATGCAACACTCCCATCTGTCTGCAGGGTTACCGGGTGGGGAGTGGGGGTGGGGGTGGGGGTTTAGATGTTCACTATAATGAATCGATGTGTAAATGATACAAAAGAGAGTTATAAATAACAAATCCACGACTTGAACAAAGTACCAAAACAACAACAACAACAACAACAACAACAACAACAACGCTGACGAATAGGAACCCTCTGAAACAAGTGATGATGTTGATAATTCATATTAATATAATCTGTGGAGAGAATGTATGTTTGTGTTGTATAGATATCACTTTGAACAGATATATAATATAGATCAACTGTTTATTCATGTTTCCTATCGGTCCCCATCCTAAGCCCCTCCCCCCTTGCACCAGCCAATCATAAAGCAGTTCAGACTGGGTTCAGATCAGATCCAAACCAGATTGAAACTACAATCAGATGAATCCCAACCGACCCTGCGTCCGCCGACGTCACCTCCCGGCTGTTTGCTGTTTGTCTTGCTGCATGTAAATATCAACACAGGAAGTGATGTCACTCTGAGGACGCAGTAAACCCAGTCTGGACTTCATGGTGGCGGCAGGTGGAAATTGGATCCAAAATGGCTCCTTGTCATTACAGTTTGCCCTGTTTGTGTGTTTGATTAACGAGCTTTGTTCTGCTGTCTGTTACATTCCTGCGGCGCAAACGTCCGTCTGAAACCAAACCGCCGCTGCTGCTGGTTTCTACTGGTTGCTACTGGTTGCTACTGGTTTCTACTGGTTGCTACTGGTTGCTACTGGTTTCTACTGGTTGCTACTGGTTGCTACTGGTTGCTACTGGTTTCTACTGGTTGCTACTGGTTGCTACTGGTTTCTACTGGTTGCTACTGGTTGCTACTGGTTGCTACTGGTTTCTACTGGTTGCTACTGGTTGCTACTGGTTGCTACTGGTTGCTACTGGTTGCTACTGGTTTCTACTGGTTGCTGGTTTCTGCTGGTTGCTACTGGTTTCTACTGGTTGCTACTGGTTTCTACTGGTTGCTACTGGTTTCTACTGGTTGCTACTGGTTTCTACTGGTTGCTACTGGTTGCTACTGGTTGCTACTGGTTGTTACTGGTTGCTGGTTTCTACTGGTTTGTACTGGTTTCTACTGGTTGTTACTACTTTCTACTGGTTTAGTAGAAGGGATACAAAAACAAGAATTAAAGGATGTTTCCCAAGTTTTAGAAGCTGGTGACTAGTTTAGTTAGTTAGCTAGCTAACAATTCCCCTTCCTAAAAATAATGTTAGCGGCTCCATAAACTACTGAGTCTACTGCTGGATGTTCTCCAGACAATTCAAATAAAAATTGGCAAAATTAAGTTTATTAGCTCTTGCTAGCTGGCTAGGCTACGTTAAACTTGCAGTGGATGAGATGTGAAATAAATCTGTCCAGAAAGCATGAAGACTTTAATCAAGTAAAACAAAATGGACGCCAGGGGAACTAGTCTAGTTAACGGTTTGCATTTTCAGATAACACTTAATGAACGAATCAGCTGTTAGCTTACGTTAGCTGTGCTGCACCAGGAGAACAAAAAGAGAGCCAGCATTAGCAACCTAAGGAAGCTTCCTGTGTGTCCTTAAACTTTAACCTCCTGCTTCCTCAGACGGACGTTTCCGTCGGAGCTCAACTTGCTGTTTATTTGTTTTGGGCTTTCAGCCAATCAGCTGTTTCTGTAAAAGTCTGGAAAGTTTCTGGGTCTGAAAAATAAGAAAAAAACTTGATGCTTCTTCTTCGGTTGTTTTTTTGTTTTTGGGAAAGTGAAGCTGTTTTTAGCGTCGGTATCTTCCTCCGCATGGTGACGTGTTTCTGCTCGTGTTGTACAGTAACTGATGATCAGTGTGATTCTACTTCCTGTTCTCCTGTACAGGTGTGTGTGTGTGTGTGTGTGTGTGTCTGTCCATACCTCTTCTATCTCTCTCTACCACTCACTCTCTTTTCTCTCCTCCTCCTCTTCATCACTTCTTTCCCTTTTATTGTCTCCTCTCTTTCTTTGTTTCTTTCCTTCTTCCTCCTCCTCACTTTCTCCTTTTCAATACTTCCCTTTCTCTACTTCTTTGCTCTAATTCGCTCCTTCTCCTCTTCCTCTTCCTCACCCTCCTCTGGTTCTTCTTCGTGACTCTCCTCTCTGCCTCTGTGATGTAACTTCCCGTGTGATGATCTATTCCAGCATAAGTAACCATGGCGACGGTGTTGACAGTGCTGATGATGAGTGTGTGACTTGTTGCTATGGAGACGCCCCCCCCCCCCGTGTTTATTCAGTGTAAAGTTTCAATAAACTGCGAACTCGTCTGTTTGTCTCTGATTCTGTTTCTAAACAAATAAACAAACATCTTCATCCACAGTAGCTCCTCCTCTCCTCCTCTCTCTCATCCCCTCTCTCTCCCCTCTCCTCCTCTCTCCTTTCTCTCCTCCTCTCCTTCTCTCTCTCCTCTCTTCTCCTCTCTCCTCCTCCCTTCTCTCCTCATCTCCTCTCCTCCTGTCTCTCCTCGTCTTTGTCTTTTCTGCTCCTCCCCCTTCTCTCACTCAATCTCTAATTTTCCTCCTCCCTCTCTCCTTGCATCCTTTCCTCTCTATTTCTCTCACCCCTTCCTCCCTCCATTTCATAGATCCTCCCTCTTTTTTCTTATTGATTCAGTCCCACTCTCCTCCTCTCCTTCGTCACAGCTCCTCCCCCCTCCCTGTCTCTCTCTCTCTCTCTCTCTCTCTCTCTCTCTCTCTCTCCCTCCCTCCGTCATTGTCGGACTCAGAGGAGACAGAGTCAGTCAGTAGCATGTCGTCCATCAGTCTCCTGCTGCTCGGTACCGCTCTCCTCCACAGCGTCCAGGTAAGGACGAGTCCCACTGACTCACAGAGAGAGAGAGTGTGTGTGTGTGTGTGT
>NW_026136715.1:721939-739439 GCF_905237075.1 Dicentrarchus labrax | reverse complement strand
AAGTTCACTGATGCTCTCTGCAGTTACATGTTACACTGATAAAAAAGTACGGTAAATATGGTAATATGGCAGCAGCGCCAAAAAAATACAGTAAAATAAAGGTGAACTCTGCTATAATACAAATAATCAGACTTACATTTACAGCAGAGTGCTGTTATTATTGGATTTGTATTATTTTAATCTGAATTTTAAAAGTTATAGAACTGTAATAAAAGTCATTATCTGTGAAATTACAGTAATTATTGCTGTTTACACTGATAACAACTGTATTTGGACAGTTTACCAATGCTTATGCTTATTTTATTACTTTTTTTTTACTGTTAATGTCATTAATTTTATATAATTTTATAAATATATTAACAGTTATAAACTTGAATTTAACAGTTTAATCTATTAAATAAACAGTAAATATAACTTATAGATTTGCAAAATGTATTTGAATCTTTTTATGTGAAAAAGGAAATGTTCTCTAAGCAGTAATTTTGTCATTTTATTCTGAAAGTGTCTGAAGAGTGAATAATCTGTTTATGCTGCTTTACTATTCTCTTTTTAATGTACATACTTATTTTTCTGTCTCTTGTGTATTTTATGAGTTTGCTGTATTTTAAAGGCCCATCCAGGTTTAATTATTACAGGTTCAGCCACAATATTCTCAGAGAGACGCAACAAGCACCCAAAGGAAACATGGGAAAAGGAAGTGAATGTCGATATTTCAGATAACCAATGGGATGACACTTGGGAGAAAACTATACAGAGCACATACATTATATCCCCTCCCATCGCTGTATGTTTGATTTAGAGCTTGGTTTGGTTTAGTTTTTGAACTGAAGACACATTTGAGCCGTTTAGTCTCAGAAATATAGAGCTGTGAATCATCTGCATAGACACTGAAACAGACCTTGTGTTTGTAGACCACCAAGGCTAATAGCAGCAGGTTTAAACCTTGGGGAAGGCCAGAAGAAATGTCTCCTGTTCAGTGCCTAACCCTAACCCTAACCCATAGGCAGTATAGGCAAATGCTAAGGGTGCCGCCCATCTAGGGGGCGCCAGAATGGGGGAAGGAAAAAAAGAAAAGAAGAGGAGGAAAAACGCGACAAAGACAGAGGTACAGTGAAGATAATGTCATGAAATGATTTGTCTGTTGCAGAACGATAGTAACCTTTAGCCTAACACGGTTTGCTAATCAATGAATAGCTTTAGCTCGTTTTAACGTCAGTTTATGTTATGGAGGGGCCTAACAGCTGTTATGGAAAAAAGTAATACTCCCACCTTATATTTCTCAGGGACATTTGTAAAGATTACAGTGTGTTTACATTTGTCTACTTTTTTATTTGTATTTATTATTGGTTAGCTAACGTTTGCTCTGGTTGTAACAGTCAGTCAAATGCTGTTCCTTTCACACACCTTTATATATTAGAGTTGTTTGTTGTGTTATAGTTCAGTATTATCTAAAGTGTGTTTATAGTGTTAAACTTTACATCCATGTTAAAGTGCACATCATTAATGTTAATACATTCCCATATGTTATTTTATACTGCAGTTTACATTCTGCTAATCAGCATTTCACTGTAATGACAATAATTAGATTCAATCTAATCTAATTAGCATATCAGAACAAATTTCACTGTATATCATTCATGTACAGTACAGTGAAAGTAATGCATCTCTTAGGTTTTTCATTTTTATTATTTAATTTTATTCTTGGAATTATTTATTTTATTATTAGACTGTAACACCCAACGGTGTCTCTTACTCCTCTTCTCTCTTCAGATGCGCTGTTGAAATATCTAAATCCACCTCCTGCAAATACTGGGCTATCTACAGTCATCGCCGCTTCAACAGCATCAAGTGATCCTCCTGTCCTGTCATTTCTTGTATTATTTATTTCTGATTTATTATTTTCTTGTTAACTGTTTTGATTGAGCAACTTGTTTCTTTAAAAATAAAATAAAATGTCAAAGACAAAGTTATTCAGTTTCTTGCGTGAGTGTATGTATGTATATAACTGGCAGTGAAATTTACTTCGATGCAAGGGGGGCGCCACCTAAAATCTTGCCTAGGGTGCCAAATTGGTTAGTGCCGGGCCTGCTCCTGTTGTATGGAGTCTTTGGCACACTCTCAAAGCCTCATGGGAACTGTAGTTGAAAAAAAACACAATAAAACCTGTTTTCATTTTTCACAAATATTGAGAGCGGAGGGGGCGGGGCTTCAGCTCTCTGTATTACTCTTCCTTTCCCTGGGTATTACAATCTTGTGGAGTACAGATAACAGGTCATTAATGCTCAGGTAGTGACCTTCTTCTTCCTCTCTCTCAGTCGCTTCCTGCAGCTCGCGGTGGGGGGCGTGGCCTGGATGTATCAGTGGGCGGAGCCAGACGGCAGCGTCGAGACCTTCGTAACCTGCTGCCTTATGAGGACCAGATGATGTCATATCCTGCCACTCAGGGAGGGGGCGGTGTCAATGACCTGTACTACCAATCAGATGACTGGAGGGGGCGTGGCTTGGACCAGGCTCTGCAGCGATTGGTGGAGAGGGACCAGATGCGGGAGCAAGAAGAGGAGCAGCGAGCAGGTTGGAGACCAGTCCCCTCTGACTGCATTTAGAAATATTACAACGTTTCTCTTTTGGAGAAATAAACTAATGAACCAATCAAACGTGTTCACAGCCTACCTCGCCGCTCTGCTCCGCCTACTGAGCGAGGCAGAGAGTACGGGATTGGTCAGCCCAGGTGACGTGGAGGTGGTGGAGGAAGAGGAGGACGAGGAGGACGATCAGGGGCCGCCAGGGGACTTCCAAGGCCCGGCACCTCCAGACTACGATGAGACAGGGCGGGGGCTGAACATGGGGAGGCCCCCGGCTGCCTGGTGGGGCCTACTGGAGCCCCAGCTGGCTCAGGCTCTGCTGGACAGGTGAACACCACTTCCTGTTTCTGTTTAGGCCAGCATGACGGGTTGGCGAACATTTTATTGAATCTTAATTCTTTTGTTTCACAAATCTCTTCATCTGTCAACATTTGTCAATCATTTGTTAAAGTTATCACTAATCATCTGTGATTGTCAGAATGGAGCCTCAGTTGGCTCAGACTCTGCTGGAGAGAGCGAGACAGGAGAGACTTCAACAGACTGGACGACTTTCATCAGGACTGAACCGAGGAGGGGACCAGGAGGCTCTGAGGTGAGTATCAGGAACATCCAACCAATCACTGATCAATATAACGATTTCTTTCTTCAGAAACGTGAGCACCAACGGTACCTGTATCTCCTCCTCAGACGTCTGGTTGCTAGGTTACTATCCAGCATCGGCCCTAACAATGCCCCGGTGATCTCCTCCGGTCGCAGAGCGAGGAGGGACCTGTCCGTCACTGCAGCCAAACCCGCCGGCCCCGCCCACAGGAGAGCCCGTCGTTCCCTTGACGACATGGTTCCACCGTCGCCTAGCAACGACCCCCCTCTGCTCAGAGTGAAGAGGCTGGAGGAGCAGGATGACGAGGAAGAGGAGAAGCCCCGCCCCCCTCCCGCCGGGCTGCAGAGGATGAAACGCATCGATAGCATGGCGATGGAAGAACTGAATCATGGGAGTCGTAGGCGTCGAAGGAGAGCCGCCCTGAACTACGACCCCCAAATACTGATCGATCAGATTGTGGAATACATGAGGGAGTGAGGAGGAGGAAGAGAGGAGAGGAGGAGGAGGAGGAGAGGAGGAAGAGAGGAGAGGAGGAGTATTTTGTTGTTGTCTTTAAGGACTTTTTTTTTCTTGTATTGTTTTAGTTTTTTTTGCAGCTTTTAGTAAAAAATGTATCAGATCAGTCGTTTGTTGCTAAAATGAGAAGAAAAGTGGACAGAGATTTACTTTGTGAAAACTGTAATTTCCTAAAAAAAAAAAAGATTCAAATTTCCTGGAAAGAACACCATTCGGTACTAATTATGAAAACAACATAATTTAAGTATAAAATAATATGTTTCCACTTAATTTGAGGTAATTATCTCATTTTCAAGAAGTCTGTGGAGAAAAATAAAGATAAAACTTTTCTCCTGGCATTTCGAGATACCCCAAGTCTTACACACATCACAATGATGAGTATCAAATGGATATCTCAAGATGAATCAGTCTAATTTTCAATAGTTAGGGACATTTCTGACATTTATTGTCAAAAAAAAACATCATATAAACAACATAAATAATATCCAGAGCCTGGTTTATATTTTCTAACAATATCTATGTTGAGATTAATCAATAATAACAGAGGTTTTTCATAGAGTCAGCATCAGATAAAGAATCCATCATTCCTGTATATTTGAGGTGCTAGAAGATTTATTTGTCTACAAAGCAGATCTGTATAGTGTCAAAATTGTGCTGAAGCTAATACTGAATTTGGGTTTTTTTTACAGTGTAAATAATTGCATCATCTGCAAAGAGACGGACTCAGTTAATGGATTATTAAACAGCTTATTAGTAAAATAAAGAAAATAGAAGCAGTCCCAGGGTTAAACCTTGGGGAACACCATTCTCTATGTTAACTAAATTGCATTAATTGTTGTCAAAATAAATTGCTGTTAAACCCTTTAAATCAGCTGAACATGTAAAAATGTATGGTGACCAGAAAATTCAACATGTATGAAAAATAATATTTATTATTATTTATTTGGTTTAAATTCTGGAAATCAACAAACTCAACAGACCTAACTAAACTGTCACAAAACTCTATAAAACACCTACGATTAGTACCAAATTACTTGTTTTTTGCAGGAAATCAGAAATGAAAAGTTCAACGTTTTAAAGTTACCATTAAAAACACATTTATTCTCCATCCTCCCTCTGTCAGTGTCCAATTTGGTGAAAGACAGACAGATGATGGACAATGAAGGTAACCGTGGAGAAAGCTCATCAGCTCTGTGATTGGTTCTTCTTGTATTCATGTACTTCAGCTTGTGTGCATCAGCTGTGTGTCTGTCTGTGGAGAAACAAAGATCTTTTATTTATCTCACACTCTGAATTAAAGTCAGTATCCACCACAAACGTCTCTGTATCGGTTTCTGTGTCTTGCATCTAAGTTGCAAAGAGATTGTTTTAAAGAAATCATCATGGCTCTTATTTACCCCAAAATCCAAGGAATGTCTTTTTCAGTAATTGTGTTTCTCGTTGTACCTCCACTGCACGAAGGGTTCAGACTGTACCTGGGACTGCTCCTGACGTCATCGCTCGCCCCTTCAATACCATTTGTTATATTATTGAAAGGTTGTTGGCTGAGCCACTGGTGCCCCCTTGTGGTGAGAGTGTACGACTTTACAGTTGAGAAAAACGATTGCTGAACGCTGGTCAGTTGTGAGAGAGAGTATAGCACTACGCTTTCATCATGCATAATGTGACAGGTAGCATACCCTCCTTCAACCAATCAGCAATCGTCTTCTGTCTGAGTCACACCAACGGACTCCTTTCTGAAGCCTGTCACATGACTGAGAGTACGCCAAATTTTTTTTTAAAAAGCGGACAAAGGTGGGAGAAGCTGATGGTGGGAAATTACAACTATTAACAAAGAAGCAGCGGCAACAAGAAGGTGGAGGAGCATCAGAGTCCCATACAAGAAGAATACTCCGTCGTAGACATTGCCAAACACTAACTTGACACACTTAAGAAATATTTATAGATCCCGACTGGTGCTTCTGCCTTCCCATCTCGTCTGTCATCAGCTCACGGGCCTCTGGATACCTACGACACAGTTTGGGGATAAGAGTTGAACTTCTCATCTGAGGATCATAACTTCTGTTCCCGCTAAGAAATTCTAAGCCGGCAGAAGCGACCTGGAAACGACCCGGAGACAGGTAAAGACTGTATATATAGAAGATGCTCGGATGGAAACAGGTGCCATGGTAATTTCAAAATAAAGTTGTATCTTGAAGATGATATGAATCGATGTTCTCACTTTGTATGAACAAACACTTACACTCTTCCTCCACGCCCTTGTAGTAAACCCAACCCCTTTTTTTGCCTCTGCCACAGTTTAACAACACATGCACACTTTTATTTTGACAACCGATATCTGACATCCTGGGGGAACAAACCCCCAAAGTCAGTCATCAAAGTAATTTGATAATTGACTTTTGGTTGATCACCTGGGGTCAAATGTTGAGAGAAACCTTTTTAATTCTATTTAAAATAACTCATAAAATAATGTGATTGTCATTAAGGGAAAACTATTATTTCTTATGTTGAATGTAATGAAACAATTTATGCACAATCTTTAACCTTTTTATTTTATTAGGGAAATTTAATATTTACAAAGCAAAATGTCTTAACTCCTGTTTAGAGTTATTTCTCATTGAAATTTAATGTTATTTTGAGTTTCTTAAATGTGTAACAAATAAGAACTGAATGTCAGTTCAAATGTATTCTGATATAATATAGATTCTCATATACTGCTTTTAATCTTATTTTTTATTGCTGCTAAGCTTTTTGTGTTTATGTGAAGGACTTCTGATCTGAATAGTTCCCACAGCCTGCAGGTAGCAACAGGACTGATGCTCCACACTCTATTAACAGTTAACTGTAACTAACTAACACCTGGTTAAACTGCAGAAATGACTGATAATCATTCATCTTTTGTCCAATCAGCAAAAGTTTCAGCACTCAGGTGCATCCTGAGAAGAAGAGATTTATCAGCTAGTAATGACAACAGAAACTTTGACTTTAAAGAAAAAAAAATACAGTAACATAACAGAAAATAACTGACTGGTACAAATACAGCAATCTTCTCTAGAAAATATAGTTTTTAGTTTTACATAAAATCTTTTTCTTTGTCTTTTTAATGTTTAACTAAAGATATTTAATTTAAACAATGATCAAATTCAAATTCAAATTGAAGAGAGGCTGTTATTTGTATAAGCGCCAATGTCATAACTTATGAAGTGTATCTCAGAGACACTTTTCTGTGAAATAGAGCAATTATTGCTGTCTAGACCGATAACTACTTTATTGACAGTTTACCAATGCTTATACACTGAGACCCAACAGTTACCATTTATATTAACCTTTACTGTTAAGCAAGACCTTGGAGACAAGGGCAAAGGTTTAATTTAAACTTCCTAGTAAAAACATTTCTTTAAATAGGCAGAAACCTTAGGACTTAGATCCTTACCGGCTCTAGAGTGGGTGGTACAAGTCTGATGCTCTTACCAGTCTGGGGACTGAGAGAGAGAGAGAGTAAGAGAGACCCGAGACATACTTGGCATGCAGAGAGAGATGAGACAGACAGACTCAAGACAGGTGCACTAGTCAATTCAATTCAATTCAATTCAATTTTATTTGTATAGCGCCAATTCATAACAGAAGTTATCTCAGGACACTTTTCAAATAGAGCAGGTCTAGACCGAACTCTTTAAAACATGGTGCTCATGGTGGTACTGTTGGGTCTCTGTAAATAATGTTTTAAAGAGTTCGGTCTAGACCTGCTCTATTTGAAAAGTGTCCTGAGATAACTTCTGTTATGAATTGGCGCTAAACAAATAAAATTGAATTGAATTGAATTGAATTGAACATTATTTACAGAGACCCAACAGTACCACCATGAGCAAGCACTTGGCAACAAGGGCAAGGAAAAACTGCCTGTTAAAAGGCAGAAACCTAGGACAGACCCTTCGGCTCTAGGTGGGTGGTCGTCTGCCTCGACCAGTTGGGGTGAGAGAGAGAGAGAGACAGACAGACAGACAGACAGACAGACAGACAGGTGGACAGCAACAACAGTATTGGCAATGGCAATCTAGCAGGACCATGGCAGGAGGCTCCACCAGGATCGATAAGAACCTGCAAGACGAGAAAGCACAAGAACTCCGGGGAAGAAGTGAAGTTAGTAACATGCATTAATGGAACATGAATGAGTGCAGAAAGAGAGAGGAAGGGAGGAGCTCAGTGCACCATGGGAAATCCCCCGATAGTCTAGGCCTATAGCAGCATAACTAAGGGATGGTTCAGGACTCACCTGATCCAGCCCTAACTATAAGCTTTATCAAAGAGGAATGTCTTAAGCCTACTCTTGAATGTGGAGAGGGTGTCTGCCTCCCGAACCACAACTGGAAGCTGGTTCCACAGGAGAGGAGCTTGGTAACTGAAGGCTCTGGCTCCTGTTCTACTTTTAATTATTATAATGGTCAGAAGATTGAACAATAATAAGTAATAATAACGTTTGACCTGTGACCTGTGTATCAGGATAGAGCTTCAGTTGGCTCAGACTCTGCTGGAGAGAGCAAGAAAGGACCAGACCAGGAGGCTCTGAGTATCAGGAACATCCAACCAATCAATGATCAATATAACGATTTACGAATTATTTTTTATGTAGTAATCACTTTTTACGCCATGAGATGTTTGTTTATGAAATGATAAATGTCTGGCTGTATATATTGTTCCTGGCCAGGCAACGTTACCTGTTCAGGTACCTGGTGAAGAAGTATTATGAGGTAATATCACAAGGCTGATAAAATCTATAATTTATTCTCAGTAAATAAAAACACACAAACATAAATAAATACTGTTTATGTTACTGTACAGCCTGACATGCATGATACAGTCTGTAAACAACAAACAACAACAACCTGAATACAAACATTTATCTACAAAATGATCCGACGTTATAAAATCGAGGTTATGGAAGGTGAAACTGTATGGAGACACGTTAGGGACAATTTTTATTCCACATGTTCACCTTCAGATTGTGTAACAAACCACACAAATACATAGCGCTGACACCGCTGTAACCACGGCAACTGATTTTCATTCTTGACCCAATGAATAACACATTGACTTTTTTTTCATCAGGATTTTGTTTTGGCACTAAAATATTGCCACAGTTACATTTTTATATTCACTAACCATTAGTTACAATACTAACTCCGGCAGATACATGTGACCTCTCATTATTAGATCCTATTAAACAAATCACTAAACTAATGTTCAGATTTTGAGCTGTTCTGTGTTGATAAAATACAGTCGTATACAGTTTTACATGTTTACATGTGCTATGAAAATAACAATTCCTACAGTCTGAACAGCTGAGCGTTGAGCCTGGAAGACACACTGCAGGGAAATACTGACCCAGGACAGGAAGCTTAAATCTAATTTTAGTTAAATCCCCTTGTTCCGTTTTCTCTGATGTAGCAGATGGATATCAATTTCATCTCTGTGTTTAGCCTAGCTTAGCACAAAAAATGGAAATTTAGCTATCATGTTAATCCCAAATCCATCCTGTTGGGTTTAGTCTAATTTGACCCAGAAGCTAACTCTAAGCAAACTTCACCTAGGAGCTAAATGTAAGCTAACTGGAGCTAAAGCTATACTAACTTGAGTCAGAGGCAAACCTGGAGCTAAATTGACCGAGAAGCTAACTCTAAGAGAGTGAGACCTACAGGCTAAATCTAAGCTAACTATACATAGCCAACAAGATACAACATTAAAATCAGACAGCTAAGCTAGGCTAAACACAAAGAGAGACTAAACTGTGTGACTGAAGATTAATCTAAAGACGACTGCTTTAACTGCATGTTTGTGGCTTTGTTACAGAGCCGCCATGTTGACGGAGAACAGAATGAAGCTCTCCTCTTCCTCTTCTCTTCATCTTCCTCTTTTTCTATTTTTCCGTCATACCACCTCCTCTCTCTCTTTCCTATTTCTTATTCACTTGCATCCACCCTCCTCGAACTAATCTTCACGCTTGCATAGCTCTGGAAACATGTTTTGAGGGGGACCATATGGAAAGCCAAAAGGGTCAAAAGTCACTTTTCAAACTTGATATGTTGTCACATTTGTGGTGTAAAACGCTGCCTTTTATGCCATAAAATTGCAAAACGTTTGACCTTACTGACTTTGCAAAACAGGAGCTATGGAAAAACCTTGCTACCCACCTGCACACAACCTTGGCTGGTAGCAATCTACCATTAGCTTTGTACCGCCGCATCATTTATTGTTGCTAAAGTCAACACTGTCAGAATACGTACGTTTGTATCATGGATCAAGTTAGCTGGGGAAGCTAATAATAGCCAACTAACACATCCACTCAGATAGTATTTTGCCAGCGATAACGTTAGCAAGCAAACAACCTAACGTTATCCAGCTGTGTTGGACTCTGTGTTGTGGACTCTGTGTTGGACTCTGTGTTGTGGACTCTGTGTTGGACTCTGTGTTGTGGACTCTGTGTTGGACTCTGTGTTGTGGACTCTGTGTTGTGGACTCTGTGTTGGACTCTGTGTTGTGGACTCTGTGTTGGACTCTGTGTTGTGGACTCTGTGTTGGACTCTGTGTTGGACTCTGTGTTGTGGACTCTGTGTTGTGGACTCTGTGTTGTGGACTCTGTGTTGTGACTCTGTGTTGTGGACTCTGTGTTGGACTCTGTGTTGTGGACTCTGTGTTGTGGACTCTGTGTTGTGGACTCTGTGTTGGACTCTGTGTTGTGGACTCTGTGTTGTGGACTCTGTGTTGGACTCTGTGTTGTGGACTCTGTGTTGGACTCTGTGTTGGACTCTGTGTTGTGGACTCTGTGTTGTGGACTCTGTGTTGTGGACTCTGTGTTGTGGACTCTGTGTTGTGGACTCTGTGTTGTGGACTCTGTGTTGTGGACTCTGTGTTGTGGACTCTGTGTTGGACTCTGTGTTGGACTCTGTGTTGGAGAGTGACAACCTTTGACTCTCTTAAGTGACATATTGTGACCCTTTTGGCTTTCCATATGTGCCTGACTCCTCCCCAACAAACACATGATGATAATATTAGACAAACATAATAAAATATTCACTATAAAACAGTAGTGCACTTTAATAATTAGGACAAACACAAATAGCTCTTTTGAGGTGCTGCTGTTGCATTTGAATTTTAGATAAAGAGGTTTTAAATTCTGTCCAAACCTTCCTGCCCCAACACATCAACACAGATTGGACCCAGAATCCTGTGGGGCAATATAGAGTATGATACAGCAGTCTAAGGTTCAGGTTATATGTACTTATAGCTTCTGTCTGGGAATATGTCCTGTACGTTTACTGTCTTCTCCATCCTTATTTTCTTTTCTTTATGAATTCGTACTGCTCGTCTTCATATTTTTTTCCTCGCCGTGGCGACCTTAAGGTGGATACGGTTGCTAGGAAACCAGGTGATGATGAGAGGAGAGGAGGAGGAATGTTGTATTCTTCTTCTGGCTCAGTTTGATATTTGTCTCTTCCTCTGATAATGATGATGATGATGATGATGATGATGAAGGATGGAGAGATCAAGAGGAGGAGAAGTGAAGATCACTGAACAAGAGGAGGAAAAACAAAGAAACCAAGAATTAATGTAACAAAAAGTTTATGTAAAGTTGTTTAAAGAGACAGTAGAAAAGAAAATACTCACCTGGCGACTCTACGCTGACAACAGCAGACCCGTGGTCACTGAAAAACATTATTATTGTTGTTGTTATTATTGTTATTATTGTTATTATTATTAGTGTTATTGGTGTTATTATTGTCATAGTTGTTATTATTGTTGTTGTTGTTGTTGTTGTTGTTGTTTATCTAAACTAAACCAAGCGGAGTTTGACTGGAACCGAAGCTAAGTTAACTATACCTGAAGCTAACTTTATGCTAACTATATCTAGAAGCTCAGTCTAAGCTAACTGTGTATGAAGCTAACTCTATGCTAACTGGGACCCCCAGATGCCCCGACCCCTCCCTCACCCTCCTTGGCGTCAGGTGGCAGCAGGGCGTCCTGTCTGTTGGCGAGGACGAAGGCTAACGTGGCCAAGATAGCAGCGTCCAGAACCCCCAGGATGGCCAGGATGTAGGCCCAGTGGACCGAACAGTTACCTGGAGAGAAACTGCCCACCTGGAGACAAATACAGGACCAGTGTTAACGCAGCTCACTGAGCACCTGGCGGAGGCCGTAATGCCGCCCATTAAACGCTGACTGAGAGTCGCTGATTGGTTTCTGTCTGAAGTGTGAGTCTGAGATGTTGGTGCTCTACAGCGACATCTAGTGGCAGCGAATTACGTTTAACCTTGGAGAGTGTAAGGACTTTCACAGAGCGGTATTAGTACTTTTACTGAAGTAAAGGATCTGAATACTCACAGAGTCTCCACAGAGAGCTCTCATCTCTGGACTCTCCCATGAGTCTGGAAACAGAAGACAAGCCAACGCCAGACAGAAACCTGAGGAGTGAAACAATAACCGAACAAAAATAATATTAATATATGTCTGCAGAATATCTAGTTCTGCTTTGGTAATCACTGAAGCTAGTGAGCTTTAATATATTCTTTTCACCATTATATAGCATTTTATTCTATAAAGACGTAGAAGGAGCTTAGCATGCTTGTTAGCTTAGCTTACAATAAGTCTCCACAATGTATTAAAAGCTGTATTAGTCTGATGTCCCCCTGTCCCCTGACTGACAGTCATTAGCTAACTAGTTAGCTTTTTGTTACAGACGAAAAGTTACCTAGCCTGCTAATCTACATCAATCATTAGTTAGACTCGTTCTGCCGCTAGACGAAGTTCAAGTATTTATGACACGTTTACTGTGTCTGACTGTGACACTAAAGCATTGTTTGATTTAGCTTCCTCCATTTTGGATTCTTCTCCATCACCTCAAAGGACGGTGTGCTGTTGGAACCAGTGGAACCAGTGGAACCAGTGGAACCAGTAACTGACCTGCAGTGAGCTGCAGCCATGCACAGATCTTGTAGACAGTTGCAGCGCTGCAGAACCTGAAGAGACAGAGACAGAGGACGCTGGTCCAAACTGCCCACAGAGACACTCCCACCAACACTGCCACCGACTGGAAGGACGGCAGAGGAGACAGACTGGACAGACCACCACGACAGTCCGTGACCGGCCAGTCCGACTCCACACACACCTGACAGGCAGACAGGCAGACAGACAGACAGACAGACAGACAGACAGACAGACAGACAGGGACAAATGATGAAACATCAGGTCGTTGATGTCAGACAGGACTAAAAGCAGCTGTTTGGTTTTAAAGTTTCTCACCTCAAACAATCCCAGGGTGCCGCTGGGTGGAGCCGGTCCCGCCCCCTGGTGGCGAGTGTCTGCTGTGCCGATCCATGACGGCTGCACCAGGACGACCACCTGGATGATGGCGAAGCAGAGTGTACAGACGGCCCAGAGGACGCCGACCGCCCGGGCGCTCCGAACAAACTCCGTCTGATAGAGACGAGAGAGATCGGCGAGGGCGGGAGACACTGACATCACTGGGAGAGAGTGAGACAGTGAGACAGTGAGAGAGAGAGACAGTGAGAGAGTTAGACAGTGAGAGAGTGAGATAGTGAGAGAGTGAGACAGTGAGACAGTGAGAGAGTGAGACAGTGAGACAGTGAGAGAGTGAGAGAGTGAGACAGTGAGACAGTGAGACAGTAGAAGTGAGAATAGACAGATGACAGAGATAACAATGAGTAGACGTGAGACAATGAGAGAGTGAGAGAGTGAGAGAGTGAGAGAGTGAGACAGTGAGAGAGTGAGACAGTGAGACAGTGAGAGAGTGAGAGAGTGAGACAGTGAGACAGTGAGACAATGAGAGAGTGAGAGAGTGAGACAGTGAGAGAGTGAGACAGTGAGACAGATAGACAGTGAGAGAGTGAGACAGATAGACAGTGAGAGAGTGAGAGAGTGAGACAGTGAGAGAGTGAGAGAGTGAGACAATGAGAGAGTTAGACAGTGAGAGAGTGAGACAGTGAGAGAGTGAGAGAGTGAGACAATGAGAGAGTTAGACAGTGAGAGAGTGAGACAGTGAGAGAGTGAGAGAGAGAGACAGTGAGAGAGTTAGACAGTGAGAGAGTGAGAGAGTGAGAGAGTGAGACAATGAGAGAGTGAGACAGTGAGAGAGTGAGACAGTGAGACAGTGAGAGAGTGAGACAATGAGAGAGTGAGAGAGTGAGACAGTGAGAGAGTGAGACAGTGAGACAGATAGACAGTGAGACAGATAGACAGTGAGAGATTGAGAGAGTGAGACAGTGAGACAGATAGACAGTGAGACAGTGAGACAGTGAGAGAGTGAGAGAGTGAGACAGTGAGAGAGTGAGACAGATAGACAGTGAGACAGACAGACAGTGAGACAGTGAGAGAGTGAGACAGTGAGAGTATATAAATATATATATTTATATTTATATATGTATACATATATAAATATAAATATATGTAAAGTCTTAAATGAGCTAATATTAGAAAACACATTGATGTAGATTAGTTAGCTAGTGTTGTGCTAAAATGAGCTAGCTGACTGTATCTTTCCAACATAGATTAGCCTAGCATAGCATATCTAAATACAGAGAAGGAGGGAGTTGACCGAGGCTTGCTCAACTGTGATTGGAGCACAGAGCAAAAGGGGGCGGGGCTTAGGACGGGTCAATGGACCAAAGTATCTGCAGACTGTGAGGAGGTGACTCAGACATCTGTCAGACATTATGATAATATTAATATTAATAATAAAGCTGCTATAGAATACTACTGAGACAGTAGTAACTGAGTACTGTTACTATAGTAACAGTACAAATGAAATGTTTGTCAACAACAGGATCGATCAGAGCAGGAATCAGCCAATCAGCGTCGAGATACAGAAACCATAAACAGTCCGCAGCTACAGACGGTTACATCATCACCTCCGTTACATCATCACCTCCGTTACATCATCACCTCCGTTACTCACCGACACTGACGGTCTTTAAAACCCTCCACCGAAACAGAAAGAAACCGGAAACAAACCTGCAGCTGGAGGAGATCCACCTGTCTGTCTGTCTGTGTGTGTGTGTCTGTCTGTGTGTGTGTGTGTGTGTGTGTGTGTGTGTGTGCTGCAGGATGAGAGGATGCAGCGGAGGAGGAGAGGATGGAGAGAGGAGGAGGATGCAGCTCTACATCCCCGGATGTGGCTCTTCCTGCGCCGACAATAATTTATATTTATTTACACACTGTTGTAATCAGACACACACACACACACACACACACACACACACACACACACACAGCTCCCGCCTCCTGCAGCAGGAAATATCCGCAGTGACTGCAGATGTTTTATTGTTTATAACTGTATCTATAAATATATAAATATATAAATATATAAATATATAGATTGACATTCACAGTGACAATTAGATTTATATTATATTGTATTATATTATATTTTATTTAATTGTATTGTTTTATTAATTATATATTATACTATATTATTATATTATATTGTATTATATCTCATTATATTATATTATATTTTATTATTTTATATTTTATTTTATTATATATTATATTTTATTTTATTATATTATATTGTATTATTAGTAATATTGGATCAATTCAATTCAATTCAATTTTATTTGTATAGCGCCAATTCATAACAGAAGTTATCTCAGGACACTTTTCAGATAGAGCAGGTCTAGACCGAACTCTTTAACATTATTGATTATAAACTGTACTGAATGAACTAGCGGTGGATATTTTACAGTATTTTCAGATTCAGCACTTCCTGATATTTCACAAATAATGAAATCATTCATAATTTATAATTCAGTCATGTTGTTGACTATATGTATTGTTGTTGTTTCATCTCATTTCTCATCAAACTGACATATTTTATGTTCTAAAATATAATAAACACAAACATGTTTTCATTCCTGCAATCAAGTAACACCAAAGCTGCTTTTACCACTGCATACAGCGTTACACTACATTACCCAGAATGCATTTCAAGAGAAAGTCAGACAACTTGATTGGTGTCTAAGAGCAAATTTAGCTTGAATATCCCAAAGTGGACAGTTTGTGTAAATATTCCAACAACCTTGTCCGCATACTTTTGGCCGTGAGTGCTTCAGACAGGAAGTTCCTTCAGGAGTTTCATAATAAAGTTCACTTACTTCACTTACTCAGCATTTTATCATCAACAACAAACAGTCAATAAAATATGAGAAATGATTATTAAAAACTTTATTTCCTGGTAAAAACAGAAAAAGATGAATTCTGTGATTATTGACTGTTGATCTTAAACAAACAAACAACATTTAAACAATAATAAAACATTTACAAACAGGAAGAGAATATTGCACTCGTTAATTATTTCAATAAACTTTGGAGTCAAAATCTTTTTTTTTCTGACAGAACCTGAAATAAATAAAATAACCCGACGGCAGGAACAGGAACCAAAAATCAGAGAAACATTTTAATTTATTAAGTTATTGAGCCGCTGGTTGTGGGCGTGGCCTCTTGGTGACATCATCTCTGATGTCACTCTTGTTCTTGTGTTCTCAATAATGGGCAACAAACCGACAGTCTGCTGGTGATTGGCCACAGAGAACTGAACCGAGGACCTGCTGACGAGCCCTGATGATGAAGATGATGAAGATGATGAAGATGAAGAAGATCAGCACCAATCGGCAGTTGAAAAACAAAAAAAATAAAATAAAAACATAATTTCTTTATTTGTTTTTTTGGCAGTTGTGGGCTCCCATAGCTGTCACTGGATTCAACTACATTTCCCACAAAGCACCACTGCTGCTGCTGGACATTGTTTCTATGACGATGCACTCGACAGTCCAATCACACTGAAGGAAGAAACAGCTTGCAGCTTTTACACCGCCATCCTCCTCTTCCTCCTCTTCCTCTCAGCTCCAGGGAGGAATCTCCTCTCCAAACTTGGCGCAGTGAGCAACGTTTTTAGCTTCAAACAGAACCTGAACATTAAACAAAATAATAGAATCAATACAAGTTATTGATATTTATAGATGATATTGATCAGTATACACTGTATCTTTATTGATTATTGATCAGTATACACTGTATCTTTATGGATGATATTGATCAGTATACACTGTATCTTTATGGATGATATTGATCCTGTATTGACAGTCAGACTGTGGACATATGACGGCCTTTAGCTCGTGTTTCTAGAGTTACGTGTTGTTACGAACACGTTAGGAATTGTTAAAATGTGATATTTCTTAAAGGGAGTTTGGTGCAGGGAGCTTTTAGTTGGATTCAAACTGCTGATATGGATCATTGTTAACGTTTAGTCTCCACTACAGAAACACTAGCTGACTGCTGAAGGCTGATCAGGTTGATTGATGCTTTAATAATGGGAGTATTGATTATTGATCAATCTTGTAGAGTGAAAACCACAACGACTTCAGGAATCCACATTAAAGACAACTGCAGTCAGGTTGTGCAGGTGTCACCAGGAGACGTTACCTGGTTGTGGACGTAGGACTCACACAGGTAACACCACACAGACAGATCGGAGAAGCTCAGGACCATCGGGTGCTCGGATACGACGCCATGAGTCACCATGTGCTCGTTAACGTAACGACCACAGAACACCTGAGACAGAAAGGAGGACAGGTGAGACACTTTACGCCAACAGCAGTGAGACAGCGTGTGAGAAGGCAAGGTGAGACAGGTCACCTGGTAGCAGGTGAGACAGGTCCAGTTCTCTGCGTCGGAGCCGCAGTCCTGACACACCTGGAAGATATCGATACCTGAGGGGGGGAGGGGCTTAACA